>NC_140017.1:35025521-35046382 GCF_964263955.1 Coregonus lavaretus | reverse complement strand
GCACTGTAATCAACCAGAGACAGATGGCCCTGGGGTGTCATAGAGGGAACACAAAACTGCACGCCTAACATTGCAAAACATTCTCTCAGTATAAAAGCGTTGTATTTCCTCACCCCATGGAGTTATGAGTCTTTACACAACCATGACCAAAGGCATTCAGAGTTCAATAAAACTCCATCTGTCATGTTTTGATTGGAGTATAAACTCACAAATGAATGTTAGTGAACCATGTATGTCCTGCGGTCCCAGTGACAGTACTGTACTACCTATCCAACCATTCTATGCTATTCTCATTCCACCTGTGGTTTGTATGGATTTCTAAGACAGTCTGTTCCTGCTCAGGGCCCGCCTGGCCAAACATCACTTCCCCAAACCTAGAAAGCCACAGTTCCCTCCAGGGAACACCTGAGGCAGGGAAGAGTGGAAGCATTACTCCAGCCACAACTTACTTCCAGCACAGCAAACTCCCCTACCGTACTGAGGAGAGGAATCCAGACAAGAAGTAAATTGAGCTTTTACTTGAGTTTTCTCATGCACACACACACAGAGACAGATACTAACACATGCATACACACACACACACACACACACACACACACACACACACACACACACACACACACACACACACACACACAAACACACACACACACACACACACACACACACACACACACACACACACACACACACACACACACACACAGACACACACACACACACACACACACACACACACACACACAGACACACACACACACTCCAAAAGGTGTGTTTTGTGTCCAGGACAAGGTGGGTGTGATGGCTGTTATATCCCAGGGCTTTGATTACAGGCCAGGGGAGGTGCTTTGTTCTCAGACACTGGGTGAGGCAGCCCGGCCCCTCTCAGGTCCTTGTCAGCTGACAGCCATGCTGTCAGAGTAGCAGCACACAATACCAGGGGCACCACTGATCTGCCTGCTCCAAGGCTGCTTAAGGGTTTAAGGGTTACACACCTCAGCCGACAAGAAGACAGACCCCCACCCCCAGGCCTGTAACAGATCCCTTTATTAAAGACCCACTGAGGTGTGTGTGTGTGTGTGTGTGTTTGTGTGTGTGTGTGTGTGTGTGTGTGTGTGCGTGTGTGTAGGGGTGTGCTACGTACATTGGATGTGTGTGTAGGGGTTTGTGTGTGTGTGCTATGTATGTTGGGTGTGTGTGTAGGGGTGTGTGTGTTTGTGTGTGTGTGTGTGTACGTTGGGGGTGTGTGTAGGTAGGGGGGAGTTGAAGGGGGTAGCCCCACACAGCATTGCGAAAGAGCCCCAAACCTGCTGCCTTTCACTGGCTGCCTTCATTCAAATACACTCCTACACATGTATTCACTTTATGACACACTATGTAACGTATCACTAAATCTAATTAACTGTGGTCAACACTCCATGGGAATGGAGCCTCACTTTAATTATCACAGCAGCCCAATGAAGAGTGACACCTTGTTCATGAGCAAAACAATCCACATGACGTCTGCTAGGTAGGGGAATGACAGGTTCTAAGAACAGGGGAATATAGAAATAGAATGTCAGAAGGTTCTCAGTGGAACAACCCATCCCATCTGTGGCGTATAGCTTAACAGCCCGTCTGGATGGAGTAGACAGGGAGAGGCCTTCTAAACGCCACAACTAATAAATCCCCCCACAAACAAAAAAAACCCTCCACTCTCTCTCCTCCACTTAAATAAGCAGCCAGCCGGCCTGCCAGCGGAAGGACAAGGGTCCTCCAGGGACCCCTCACCTCCACCCTACTTCACGACCGGACACATTCCTCACAGTAGCGGTGCGTGGGTAAAATCACTGGGGAAGCCAAGCACCCTCTATAACCTGTTAGTTCGTATGCCTTGCGACCGTGATATATAGGCCTAAAGGCCAAGACAATAAGAAGACACAGTGACAGAGTAAATTCAACCACACCTTTGTTTTATCACAAAACTGGATAGCAACCTCTGTCCAGTGAAGTCAACAAACTGGCTTCCCTTGACACTTTTTTTTTTGGTGCGCCAGGACCATTCACAGTTGAGCTCGCTCAGTTTAGCTCAACGCTAATTGGCTAATTTTTATACTTTTTTCGCCAAGGGAGGCCAGATGCTCGCTGGCTTCCCTTGCCTTCAATGCTACGGGCGGCAACAATGTCATACCCGTTTGAACCAGACAGCATCAGATAGATGAGCTACACATAGAGAGACAGAGGGGCGCTGTTTCGCTCACTCGGATGCTTTCTCCAGTGAGATACATACAGCCTCTTGCAAATTGAAGGAAAATTATGAAACACAGAGAGACGAAAGATACATTATTGTATTTTATTTAAAAACATTTATTGGTAAAAAATTTTGGGGGAAGCCTGGCTTTCCTTGGCATCCATGAATACACTCCACTGATTACTCAGTGGTTCTGAGGAATTCCGGGGCCCCATCTCACCCTCGTCGCGGTTTAATATACATCGTAAAAACATGGGAAAGGAGAGGAAGGGAAGAGAAGGGGCACACCGTCACCATAGAGGACCAGGGGGTTTGAAGTCTCATTATGTTACTGTTTGTTTGAGGGAGGGCTTAAAAGCTAAAGCACTGGGACAATCACAAAGGCCCAAGGTCAGGTCAGGTCAGACAAACGCAGGGCAGGTAGAGGGAGGTGGACTGGAGGTCCCATAGGGCGTTGATATGAGGATCCACTTTCAGGGCCAAAGCACTCCATCAGTTTTCCCACCTCTGCGTGGAGGTGGCACTGTCCCATTCTGCTCAGGCATATTTGTTGTGCCTGGCCAGCGGGGGCCTCTGGAGTGGCCCAGTGTGAATGGAGAGGCCTTCCTTTCTCTCTGCACCTCTCTTTGTCTCTGTGTATATCCCCTCCAGGGGGCTGCTGAAGGCAGCAACAATCTGACCATTATCCTGCATCACAGGGAGATGGCCCTATCCCAACACTGTTTTTTGTCTCCCGTCATTTGGTAATGCTGATAGTGTGAAACCCTGATTCAGCACGCGTTGTGGCTGCATTCATGCTGCATTTCATTTTCCAGGCCGATAATCACCCTCAACTACTAAACAAAGGAAGGGGAACACAATGCACGACATGTCTGCCTTCCGTCCCAGCTGGCTGGTTCCCTCCATACACCAACATCGGTTTAGTTTAGCCTCAAACTGTTGAGCTGGATGCCTTTTTGTTCTGTTCCATTTTAAGGCCCATCCCATCCCAGCCCATCTCATCCCATCCCAGCCCATCACAGCCCATCCCAGCCCAGCCCAGCCCAGCCCAGCCCATCCCAGCCCAGCCCATCCCAGCCCAATCCATCCCAATCCATCCCATCCCTTCCCAGCACAACCTGGCAAAGCATAGCACCACACAGCAAATACCAACCGCAGGTGGGTAAGGGGACTACCATCGCCAGGGAGACGTTCCAACACATCCAGTGGAGGGGAAACAAGGTCAAAACCACGTAGGGTGGTGGAGGAGGAGCCTCCTCAGCTGTTATCCACATTATAAAGCCTTGAATGTCCTCCCGTCACCTCTCATCTCTTCCCTGTCCCAACCCATCTTCACTCTGGCCCAGCCTCAGCTCTAACATCATGCCACTGACACACACACTCTGATGGGCATACAGCACCGGACACCGCTCTGCTTTCGATTGGCATTCACCTATCAGGCCATCCATCGTCCCATCTGTCAGCACATTCTATTACACATGCATGGTCCTGGTTTATGTGTACAGCCATTTTAAGTGTCCATGTGGGACCAGTCATTCTGTGAGTCCTCGTCCTACCCAGGCACTTTAGAGGAAGGGACACATCCCACAAAGCACTGTTAAATCTCTCCCTACCCAGACGGTTGTTGTGTGTTATCATTCCCTCCCAAGGCCCAGCTCTGCAGAATTCAGGCTATGGACAGCACCAGTCAAATACTGGTTTACAATCCGATTTCACACATCACTGAACACAATGACAAACACAACACAGAGAGGACGTTATTGTGGAAACAGCTTATAAACAGCAGGGCTAGCAAAATGTGTGTTCTGTTTAAACAGAGTGCAACTTCATTATGGGAAAGGCCAGGTGTAGTTAAACACACCAATGATACTGGGCAGTTATACACACCTATGATCACTGGGCAGTTATACACACCTATGATCACTGGGTGTGTGTTTTTATGTGTGTGTGTGTGTGTGTGTGTGTGTGTGTGTGTGTGTGTGTGTGTGTGTGTGTGTGTGTGTGTGTGTGTGTGTGTGCGCGTGTGTGTGTGTGTGTGCGTGTGTGTGTGTGTGTGTCAGCCTGACTGAGCCTGAGAGTGACTGTGTTCTGGGACTGGGTCAGGGGAGTGGCATTATGGGCCAGGTGTCTGTGAGTGAAGCAACCCTGATGACAGGAGAGAGCAGGCTTTGTTCTCACACGGGGAGAAATGACAGGTCCCAACAAAGTTACACAGACACACAAAACACACACACACACATGCACACATAAACATGTAATGTTGTGCACGTGCAACCACAGTCAATAATCTAGCTCCGAGGTTGATGCAGAGGCTGTGTGCTTATCAGTAACTGCTGACTGAATTCAGAGACATATATGAATTGATTCAATTTCTGTGAAACTGCCAGGCACTTCTTTTTCATCTTCCCCCGGTGCAGCTAGCAGGCGGCTGAAGGCGGGGGACGGGCTCTCACACTGTTTATGAGTTAGAACTGTGATTAGGCCAACACCCTCAGACAGTGTTCAGTCATGTCAATAGTGCTGCACACATTGATGGCCGGGTGTTCTGGGCTGAGGATGAAGCTGTTTCAGCTGTATGTAACAGAAACAGCCCAGAGAGGAGCACAGTGTCATGACAACGCACAGAGGAGGAACATGTTTCTAATTACTGCTAGTTGTCTTTATGTAAACAGAATTGCAGTTTGCTGTTAATTGTCCTAATCAGACCATACTGTAGCGTTGGCTTACTGATCCCTTCAGGGACTGGTTAATTATCCTTACTGATCCCTTCAGGGACTGGTTAATTATCCTTACTGATCCCTTCAGGGACTGGTTAATTATCCTTACTGATCCCTTCAGGGACTGGTTAATTATCCTTACTGATCTCTTCAGGGACTGGTTAATTATCCTTACTGATCTCTTCAGGGACTGGTTAATCATCCTTACTGATCCCTTCAGGGACTGGTTAATCATCCTTACTGATCCCTTCAGGGACTGGTTAATTATCCTTACTGATCTCTTCAGGGACTGGTTAATCATCCTTACTGATCCCTTCAGGGACTGGTTAATTATCCTTACTGATCTCTTCAGGGACTGGTTAATTATCCTTACTGATCCCTTCAGGGACTGGTTTATCATCCTTACTGATCCCTTCAGGGACTGGTTAATCATCCTTACTGATCCCTTCAGGGACTGGTTAATTATCCTTACTGATCTCTTCAGGGACTGGTTAATCATCCTTACTGATCCCTTCAGGGACTGGTTAATTATCCTTACTGATCCCTTCAGGGACTGGTTAATCATCCTTACTGATCCATTCAGGGACTGGTTAATTATCCTTACTGATCCCTTCAGGGACTGGTTAATCATCCTTACTGATCCCTTCAGGGACTGGTTAATTATCCTTACTGATCCCTTCAGGGACTGGTTAATTATCCTTACCGATCTCTTCAGGGACTGGTTAATCATCCTTACTGATCCCTTCAGGGACTGGTTAATTATCCTTACTGATCCCTTTAGAGACTGGTTAATCATCCTTACTGATCCCTTCAGGGACTGGTTAATTATCCTTACTGATCCCTTCAGGGACTGGTTAACCATCCTTACTGATCCCTTCAGGGACTGGTTAATTATCCTTACTGATCCCTTCAGGGACTGGTTAATTATCCTTACTGATCTCTTCAGGGACTGGTTAATTATCCTTACTGATCCATTCAGGGACTAGTTATTTATCCTTACTGATCCCTTCAGGGACTGATTATTTATCCTTACTGATCCCTTCAGGGACTGGTTAATCATCCTTACTGATCCCTTCAGGGACTGGTTAATTATCCTTACTGATCCCTTCAGGGACTGGCTAATCATCCTTACTGATCCCTTCAGGGACTGGTTAATTATCCTTACTGATCCCTTCAGGGACTGGTTAATTATCCTTACTGATCTTTTCAGGGACTGGTTAATCATCCTTACTGATCCCTTCAGGGACTGGTTACTTATCCTTACTGATCCCTTTAGGGCCTGATTAATCACCCTTACTGATCCCTTCAGGGCCTGGCTAATCACCCTTACTGATCCCTTCAGAGCCTGGTTAATCATCCTTACTGATCCCTTCAGGGACTGGTTAATTATCCTTACTGATCCCTTCAGGGACTGGTTAATCATCCTTACTGATCCCTTCAGGGACTGGTTATTTATCCTTACTGATCCCTTCAGGGACTGGTTAATTATCCTTACTGATCCCTTCAGGGACTGGTTAATCATCATTACTGATCCCTTCAGGGACTGGTTAATTATCCTTACTGATCTCTTCAGGGACTGGTTAATCATCCTTACTGATCCCTTCAGGGACTGGTTACTTATCCTTACTGATCCCTTTAGGGCCTGATTAATCACCCTTACTGATCCCTTCAGGGCCTGGTTAATCATCCTTACTGATCCCTTCAGGGACTGGTTAATTATCCTTACTGATCCCTTCAGGGACTGGTTAATTATCCTTACTGATCCCTTCAGGGACTGGTTAATTATCCTTACTGATCCCTTTAGGGCCTGATTAATCACCCTTACTGATCCCTTCAGGGCCTGGCTAATCACCCTTACTGATCCCTTCAGGGCCTGGTTAATCATCCTTACTGATCCCTTCAGGGACTGGTTAATTATCCTTACTGATCCCTTCAGGGACTGGTTAATTATCCTTACTGATCCCTTTAGGGACTGGTTAATTATCCTTACTGATCCCTTCAGGGACTGGTTAATTATCCTTACTGATCTCTTTAGGGCCTGATTAATCACCCTTACTGATCCCTTCAGGGCCTGGCTAATCACCCTTACTGATCCCTTCAGGGCCTGGTTAATCATCCTTACTGATCCCTTCAGGGCCTGGCTAATCACCCTTACTGATCCCTTCAGGGCCTGGTTAATCATCCTTACTGATCCCTTCAGGGCCTGGTTAATCATCCTTACTGATCCCTTCAGGGACTGGTTAATTATCCTTACTGATCCCTTCAGGGACTGGTTAACCATCCTTACTGATCCCTTCAGGGACTGGTTAATTATCCTTACTGATCCCTTCAGGGACTGGTTAATTATCCTTACTGATCTCTTCAGGGACTGGTTAATCATCCTTACTGATCCCTTCAGGGACTGGTTAATTATCCTTACTGATCCCTTCAGGGACTGGTTATTTATCCTTACTGATCCCTTCAGGGACTGGTTAATTATCCTTACTGATCCCTTCAGGGATTGGTTAATCATCCTTACTGATCCCTTCAGGGACTGGTTAATTATCCTTACTGATCCCTTCAGGGACTGGTTAATCATCCTTACTGATCCCTTCAGGGACTGGTTAATTATCCTTACTGATCCCTTCAGGGACTGGTTAATTATCCTTACTGATCTCTTCAGGGACTGGTTAATCATCCTTACTGATCCCTTCAGGGACTGGTTACTTATCCTTACTGATCCCTTTAGGGCCTGATTAATCACCCTTACTGATCCCTTCAGGGCTAATCACCCTTACTGATCCCTTCAGGGCCTGGTTAATCATCCTTACTGATCCCTTCAGGGACTGGTTAATTATCCTTACTGATCCCTTCAGGGACTGGTTAATTATCCTTACTGATCCCTTCAGGGACTGGTTAATTATCCTTACTGATCCCTTTAGGGCCTGATTAATCACCCTTACTGATCCCTTCAGGGCCTGGCTAATCACCCTTACTGATCCCTTTAGGGCCTGGTTAATCATCCTTACTGATCCCTTCAGGGACTGGTTAATTATCCTTACTGATCCCTTCAGGGACTGGTTAATTATCCTTACTGATCCCTTCAGGGACTGGTTAATTATCCTTACTGATCCCTTCAGGGACTGGTTAATTATCCTTACTGATCTCTTTAGGGCCTGATTAATCACCCTTACTGATCCCTTCAGGGCCTGGCTAATCACCCTTACTGATCCCTTCAGGGCCTGGTTAATCATCCTTACTGATCCCTTCAGGGCCTGGCTAATCACCCTTACTGATCCCTTCAGGGCCTGGTTAATCATCCTTACTGATCCCTTCAGGGCCTGGTTAATCATCCTTACTGATCCCTTCAGGGCCTGCTGGCCATCCCTATAAGGTGACTGAAGTTCCATCCACCCTACACACTAAGCCAGTCAGAGTGATCAAACACACGACTATCTACAGGCAAAGTGCAGACAGGTATATGGTGGAGACAGTGGGCCCATCAAGGTCAGCTATCCACTGCTCTACTCAGCAGCAGCAGGGGGGTGATTGATACTGCTGCTCCCTGCACTGCACTCTGAATCAAAACAGACTAATTGGCGGCTGGCCTTGAACACTATATAAATCAGATAGAGAAGGAAAGTTTCCACTCCCTCAGCACTGCGGAGATCAACTCTTTTTCATAAACTTTTTCATTTCATCATAGTAGTGAGTGTTTGTTCTACTGGCTGATCTTACTCAGCAGGATCCTAACCAATGTTGTGCTGCTTGACTAATGAATCAAGACTAATTATGAGTCTCGCTTCATTAAATGTTAGAATAACCGCAGTTTGCTGATTTGGAGTTATAAATCACTATTGGTGAAACAACATGGGACAAATCAATCAATGTAAGGTTTACACTAACATTAATATGGTATAAAATACTTTGATGAACATAACAGCACAATCTCACACACAAACACACCCACACACACACACACACACAGAACCAGTTCCACTCACAGTGATTCGTTCATCTCTGTCATCGATGTTGGCACCGTCCTTCTTCCAGGATATGCTAGGTTCAGGATGCCCGCGAGGGGGCATACACTCTAGGACTGCAGGCTCGCCCGCTGCCACCATCACATCGGCAGGGTTCTGTCTGAAGTCATCGCGTAGTACTGCAGAAATAGAGGGGAGAGAAAGGGTTAACGTGAGGTCAGCACCGGCAGAGATCAGCTTTGACACGAAGGGTTTAATAACACCAAAACCAGTCACTCCAGTTAGACAGGAAAGTAGATTTGACATGCCTCGCTCAGATGCATTGTGTCATCTACAGACCACAACACTGATCTACAGCAACAACATAATGACAAGAGGAAACTACCACAGTGTTACCATAACCTATAATTGGGGACTGTCACCGATCCGTCACAACGTGGACCTGGCCGCAGTGATCACTTCTATCAGAGGAGACTATACAGGACCAGGGATTGTCATACCACGAACGGCTGGACCACTGGCCACAGATTGTCTTCCCCTACCCACAAGGCCTTGTTGACAATGAGCTGTACACCAAGGGTGATAAACATGTGTGCATCCACACATAAGAATTGCTTTGACCTACCATCTCCCCATTTACCACATCACACTCTCTCTCTGTGTCAGCCTAATGAGTGTGTGTGACACACACCGTCATGGGGTATAAGACACGCCTCCAGACACACACCTCGTCCCCAACCAGACACACACCTCGTCCCCAACCAGACACACACCTCGTCCCCAACCAGACACACACCTCGTCCCCAACCAGACACACACCTCGTCCCCAACCAGACACACACCTCGTCCCCAACCAGACACACACCTCGTCCCCAACCAGACACACACCTCGTCCCCTCCTTATCATCACCTTTCATCACGTCACTTTCACTTCCTCTTTATCGCCCAACCATGACACTGGCTGATGGAGCATATATTTGCATTCCAACCCATCTACAGGTATGTCCACTTTAAACACTGCTGTTGCACAGGGTTCTCATCTGTATTGATTTTCTGGGAAGCGCTGTAATGTACAAGTACAACACTCCTCTCGCTGGCATCAAACCCACTCTTATAGACACTCAGAGATGCATTTTCCCAGCTAAAAGGGCCATTAGTGTGGGGGGTATAGGAGCTTGTGCATCCCGGTCTAATGTCTAATGGATAAGAACAACAGGGCTGACTTAATGTGACAGAGGGAAATGCAGTTTTAATGGGAACAAATGATCCGTGAGCTGTCTCATTCAGCCTGACTGCATCATATAAACACCACGGACATTAGAGACAGTGTTCTTTATCTAGACTATAGGAATAGAACACAAACCACATCCTATACTCTACAAAGTGTACTACCTTTGCCTAGATTTCTCATAAAAAGTAGTGCACTAAGCACTCTATAAAATGTATGCCCCAGTAACTCTGTCCAGTAACAATTGGGATAGTATCTATGTCACAGCAGCGTTGTAAAGCTGAGAGGCGGGATGGGGGTGTGGCCTGCTATCAGAGGGTCAGAGCCTAGCTAAAGCCTCTCTGCCTCCCCAGCAGTAGTGTTGAAGATAAACTGGAGAGATTTACGAGAGGAAAGAATGTAATGAAAAACCAACAACCTCCCATCTTCAGACGGCGTGCCAGTTCAGGAGTATCAGTCTGTACACACACTTAAAAAACATGTTCTCATAAACTGCAGGCTGAAATTCTAGTCAGCCTAAAGTATGCAAGGTCAGCACAATGTGTGCCTGTGTATGATGGTACTGGGTATGAGTTTATGAGTGTTTGTATGTGAGCCATGCATGTGTGTGTACGTGTCTATACTCATGTGAAGGTGTATGTGTGTGTGTGTGTGAGAGAGAGAGTTTCTGAATCTGTGTGACTGTGTGTTTGTCTGTGTGTGTGTGTGTGTGTGTGTGTGTGTGTGTGTGTGTGTGTGTGTGTGCACACATGTGAATGTGTGTGTGGAATACGACCAGAATCTTCTCCTCTCCCACCATCTCATTGTCTCACGCCCCTGAACCTGCTCCTAGTCACCATGGTGTACCTCCCTCCAACCTACTCCCCCTGAACCTGCTTTTAGTCACCTCCTCACCCTCCCTCCGCCCCACACAGATCAAAGACAGGCTCACGCCAGGAAACATCAACCTCCTGACAGCCAACAAATTCCTGCCTAAACCCTTTAAGCACTTAATTGGCCATCGCTGCACCGAGCTGAGATACCCCTCTCTCTGCCTACTTCTTGTAACTTCACAGCATGAGGGAGGGGGTTTCTGTATGGCAGAGGGGAGGGGAACCCAATCCCCCTGTAGGAATTGGTTTTCAGAGGGAGATATATGGGAGGTAATGGTTTCTTCAGGCTTCTCTAGATAAATCAGGGGACCCAACACCTTCTCATGTACAGCCGCAGAACACTGTATGACCCCCATCACAACACAGGTCTCCACATGTGGTATACCTGACTCTAAAGCAATGATATTTGTATATTTCTTATGTCTTATTGATAGTCAGAAGCGTTGTTGATAACAATATAGAGTCTCCATGGAAATGCAGGTGTGCAAAAGGAATGTAAAGTATTGTTTTCACAAAACACATATTTATTTATAGCTGGGCAAAATACTCCTACTCCTCCACATAGCCTAGCAACAGTCCAGCTGAGTTGTGAATGTGCTCATGAGCGCAGGTCAAAACAGACAGGATCGTCCCGCTGACAGGAGGACGCAAACATCAACATCAGCTTCATTAGAACACTGGCTCCATCTGTACAGGAACACTGGCTCCATCTGTACAGGAACACTGGCTCCATCTGTACAGGCAAGGCCAGCCGGATCGACATATCCTGATTTAGAGATGTTGTGTGAGTCAAAGCCTTGATAAGTGCCTCAAGGTCCTCCCACTGAAAGATAGCTATTCACACTCCAAACATTAGCAAGGCTACATAAAGAGAGACACACTCCTCAGCTAGAGAACACTAGAGGACAGGAGACTAGAGAACACTAGAGGAGAGGAGACTAGAGAACACTAGAGGAGAGGAGACTAGAGAACACTAGAGGAGAGGAGACTAGAGAACACTAGAGGAGAGGAGACTAGAGAACACTAGAGGATAGGAGACTAGAGAACACTAGAGGAGAGGAGACTAGAGAACACTAGAGGAGAGGAGACTAGAGAACACTAGAGGAGAGGAGACTAGAGAGACTTATAACTGGATTCTCCCTGGGGATGGAGAGAGATGGAGGGAGAGAGAGAAGGGGAGAGAAGGAGAGAGAGAGGAAGGCCAAGTGAGAGCTGGCATCCTTTAGTATTTACAGCAACACAACCCAGTGACCTCCACTCCTCCTCTACATCCCTCACTCCCCCGCCTGGCTCGCAGTCCTCTCTCCTTCCCCCCCGACAACTTTCCTCAACAAACACTACTGCACATCACACAGTGCAGCGGACAACCCTGGCCACCTGCATGGGGAGAAACATAATCGTACAAGAGAGAGTTGGAGAGGGGGAAATAAATAGAGAAAGAGCGAGAAAAGGATGAGGGACTGGAGCAAGCTTCTAACTCTTTCGCCAGAACCCCAGTCAGATCCGGAGCCCTGCCAAGAGAGGCTGCCTCTGGTTTCCTTTTCTCTCTGTGAGATCCTCTGTCCCTGTCCTGATTGGAACGGGGGGAGGGAGGGAGGGCTCTGCTGTGTGCTGGCCTGACGTTTTTGGAATAATGAGCCTCCACTGCCATTCTGTTTCTGCCCCTCCCTCCTTCCCTCCCTCCCTCCCTCCCTCCCTCCCTCCTGTGAGCCTACAGCTGTCCCCTACCAGATATTGTTTCCTGGGCCATTAACAGGGAGGCCAAGCACAGTGTGTGTGTGTGTGTGTGTGTGTGTGTGTGTGTGTGTGTGTGTGTGTGTGTGTGTGTGTGTGTGTGTGTGTACCCTGCATGTCTTAATATGTGGGTATGGGCTAGAGTCACACATGTCCCAGCATGAAGACTCCTCTTTGTCCTTTCTGGCTTTACTCAATGTGCTGCTGATGTGATGATGGGAGCCAACAGCAGACTGTCAGTCAGACAGTGTATTTCTAAAGGCATTGGAAGGTATTCTCTATGGCTATAAAATATCTGTAAAACGTAAACATGGAACCCCTACTACTATCTTTTTAGAAAACAATATTGTCCGCAATAAAATATAAGTATTACAGAAATTGTGTGTGCTAATCAATTTGCTATCTTTCCCTGTTCAGAATGGTGTAACAATGTGTTTCAATTAGTTGTTGATTAAGAGAAAAGTCTCATCTTAACAGGGCTCCTCCCTATCATTTTGACAGACAGCTGGCTGAGGAGAGAGCAGCCATTGGTAGGATGCTGCAAGGCTTCTGTCTGGTCTGCAATGGGAAACATCTTCAAGGCTCTGCCTGGGTCTGGCTCTGCTGTAACTGTACAGACCTGCCAAATCACTCCCCAGGTCCACAGTAGCACACTGGGGCTGAGCACAGGCTAACTCAATTAACTATGATCATCTCTTACAGTGGAGACTCCATTAGAGAAGGTCTTCAACTAGCCCCCTCTGCTCCCCAAACTCATGGGTTCCCCCCACCCCCACCACACACACACATACACCCACACACACTTTTTCTTTCCTGGGGAAATTGAAACCAGATGCTGAAATGTCAAATTAAAATGAGATTCCCGTGCTGCGCCCTCGACATTAATGAAAATGAAGACTTAATGCAGCACACAAGCCTGAACGGGATGATCAAATTAGCTTTGTTCAGAGGAAATTAAAGGGATTACAGTAAATTCCCCCAAATAATCTACAAGAGTATTAAACAAAGACCCATTGGGGAACTGAAGATTTGTCCGAAAGCACATAAAAGCACACCTGGAAGACACACAGGAAGCTGGATCGATCTGCCTTCGGTTTGGAGCATTTCCTCAAAAATAAATCAGAGTTAACATGACTAACCACAGAAGAAGAAACAACAGTCAGATTGAATATGACTAACCACAGAAGAAGAAACAACAGTCAGAGTGAACATGACTAACCACAGAAGAAGAAACAACAGTCAGAGTGAATATGACTAACCACAGAAGAAGAAAAATATAAAAAGGAAAAGTATTCCGAGAGTGACTGGAGATAGCAAGAAGGAGAGGAGGACAGAAGTGTTTTGTTGCTTGTCCTGGAAGAGAAGTGAATGTGTTGTAGTGTGCTGGTCCCCCAGTCCTCTCCTCTTTCTTTATGAGGTTAGTCTTGCTCCTGATAAAGTTAACAAATTGTCTTGATTTCGGGGACGGCGGGGCACCACAAGGCAGGGCTGTACGTCGCTGGCCAAACATGGCGGCCCATAAATAACAGAGGGATTACTGGAGGAGCAATGGAGAGAGGAGGGGAGAGAGATTCCACAGCAAACAATGAGAAAATCTGAAACGAGTGATCACTCCCAGATGTGCATGCTGCTACTTTAGGCTAGGGATACTTTCAAAATAAAATAAAATACAATTGTATTTGTCACATACATGTGTTTAGCAGATGTTATTGCGTGTGTAGCGAAATGCTTGTGCTTCTAGCTCCGACAGTGCAGTAATATCTAACAAGTAATATCTAACAATTTCACAACATATACCCAATACACACAAATCTAGTAAGGAATGGAATTTAAGAATATATACATATATGGACAAGCAATGACAGAGCGGCCTGGACTAAGATACAGTAGAATATTATAGAATAGAATGCAGTATATACATATGAGATGAGCAGTGCAAGATATGTCAACATTATTAAAGTGACTAGTGTCTAACTAAGTCTTATGAGCTCATTCTGAATGTGACTTCCACCCAGCACCAGCCAACCACTGCTGCTCTGATCAAAGTGTAGGCGGGGCCAGTGGCTGGGGCAGCTGTCAATCATCCTCCATCAGACTGTCTGATGAAGAGAAACAGCTAGGCGGATCGTCTAACATGATCACAGACACTGCTCATGGAATCCTGAACATAGCCGCTCACTGATAGGCGTACTGATTGTATGTTATTAGTGTCTGTCAAACAACTGCCCTGTCATGTACCATGTGGTAGAATGTACGTTGGATATAGGCTGAAGATGGGTAGGACTACTATGTGGCACCGGACAGACCGACCAGCCAGTGGAAGGCTGTGTTGCCTATCACATCCATCTCTCTCACCAGAGTGATGTCTTAACCAGCAGGATGGCTCTCCACTCTCTCTCTCTCCACTGTCTCTCTCTCTCCACTGTCTCTCTCTCCACTGTCTCTCTCTCCACTGTCTCTCTCTCCACTCTCTCTCTCCACTCTCTCTCTCTCCACTCTCTCTCCACTCCTTCTCTCTCCACTGTCTCTCTCTCCACTCTCTCTCTCCACTCTCTCCCCTCTCTCTATCTCTCTCTCTCTCTCTCTCTCCACTCTCTCTCTCCACTGTCTCGCTCTACACTCTCTCTCTCCACTGTCTCTCTCTCCACTCTCTCTCTCTCTCTCTCTCTCTCTCCACTCTCTCTCTCTCCACTGGCTCTCTCTCTCCACTGTCTCTCTCTCCACTGTCTCTCTCTCCACTGTCTCTCTCTCCACTGTCTCTCTCTCCACTATCTCTCTCCACCTCTCACTCACTTCATCTCTCCTCCTCCTCCTCCACATTCATCATCACAGAACTATCTATTTTTCCATATTATATGACTTATTCTGATCAGGGCCTAGGACAGAGATGATTACTATACCAAAATGCATGTGATCCTTCTATCAATCTGATAAACAGTGTGTTTGGTCAGCTGTAATAGAAGCAGGGAGGTTGTGGACTGGGAAGGCATTGAGACTCTGATAGTGAGTGTTGTTAAAGCTCTAGACCCAGGGCTGGCCTGTTCTCTGCTAGGCTGTGCTGTGTAGTGAGAGCTCCCATATTGAAACTCTCCATCTTCCCTCCAGCACTGCCCTATGGGTCCCACACCTCCTGCTCTTTCACTCTGTATTTCTCCATATATATGTATCCCTCTCTCTCCCCCTCAGCAGCTGATCCCCCTCTCCTTGCCCCCATCTCCCACTCTCCCAACAGTTTACATCAAAGGGAGGCCCCTATCCCATGGCGTGTTAAGCCATGCTTCTCCAAACCCCAGGCTGGTGGGGGCAGCATGGATTGAGCCAATTTGCCAAAGGTACAGTGTGAGTGTAAGTGTGTGTGTGTGCATGTTTGTGTGATGTGTGTGAAAATGTGTGTGTGTGTGTTAAACCCCTCTCAAAGCCCCAAGGCTGTCTTCTCCTCCCTCTATCTCCCTCCTTTCCTCCCTCCATACCTTCCCCCCTCCTTCCCTCCTTCTCCCAACACCAGAGAGATGAGATTGGACATGGCAGATTCCTCTTTCTCTCTCTATTTCTCTCGTTCCTGTGCTGTGAGCTCATGCCCTCTCTCCTCTCTCCCTCCTCACAGACACCCTTTACCTCAGTGCTCAGGTCCCAGGGAGCATGCCCAGTAGAGCAGTGAGGACTAGGGGTCCTGGGGTTATGGACATTAGGGGACTAGGGGTCCTGGGGTTATGGACATTAGGGGACTAGGGGTCCTGGGGTTATGGACATGACAGGACTAGGGGTCCTGGGGTTATGGACATGACAGGACTAGAGGTCCTGGGGTTATGGACATTAGGGGACTAGGGGTCCTGGGGTTATGGACATGACAGGACTAGGGGTCCTGGGGTTATGGACATGACAGGACTAGGGGTCCTGGGGTTATGGACATTAGGGGACTAGGGGTCCTGGGGTTATGGACATTAGAGGACTAGGGGTCCTGGGGTTATGGACATTAGGGGACTAGGGGTCCTGGGGTTATGGACATTAGGGGACTAGGGGTCCTGGGGTTATGGACATTAGGGGACTAGGGGTCCTGGGGTTATGGACATGACAGGACTAGGGGTCCTGGGGTTATGGACATGACAGGACTAGAGGTCCTGGGGTTATGGACATGACAGGACTAGAGGTCCTGGGGTTATGGACATGACAGGACTAGGGGTCCTGGGGTTATGGACATTAGGGGACTAGGGGTCCTGGGGTTATGGACATTAGATGACTAGGGGTCCTGGGGTTATGGACATTAGAGGACTAGGGGTCCTGGGGTTATGGACATTAGAGGACTAGAGGTCCTGGGGTTATGGACATGACAGGACTAGGGGTCCTGGGGTTATGGACATTAGAGGACTAGAGGTCCTGGGGTTATGGACATGACAGGACTAGAGGTCCTGGGGTTATGGACATGACAGGACTAGAGGTCCTGGGGTTATGGACATGAAAGGACTAGAGGTCCTGGGGTTATGGACATGAAAGGACTAGAGGTCCTGGGGTTATGGACATGACAGGACTAGAGGTCCTGGGGTTATGGACATGACAGGACTAGGGGTCCTGGGGTTATGGACATGAAAGGACTAGAGGTCCTGGGGTTATGGACATGAAAGGACTAGAGGTCCTGGGGTTATGGACATGACAGGACTAGAGGTCCTGGGGTTGTGGACATGAAAGGACTAGAGGTCCTGGGGTTATGGACATGACAGGACTAGAGGTCCTGGGGTTATGGACATGACAGGACTAGGGGTCCTGGGGTTATGGACATTAGAGGACTAGGGGTCCTGGGGTTATGGACATTAGAGGACTAGAGGTCCTGGGGTTATGGACATTAGAGGACTAGAGGTCCTGGGGTTATGGACATGACAGGACTAGAGGTCCTGGGGTTATGGACATGACAGGACTAGAGGTCCTGGGGTTATGGACATGAAAGGACTAGAGGTCCTGGGGTTATGGACATGAAAGGACTAGAGGTCCTGGGGTTATGGACATGACAGGACTAGAGGTCCTGGGGTTATGGACATGACAGGACTAGGGGTCCTGGGGTTATGGACATGAAAGGACTAGAGGTCCTGGGGTTATGGACATGAAAGGACTAGAGGTCCTGGGGTTATGGACATGACAGGACTAGAGGTCCTGGGGTTGTGGACATGAAAGGACTAGAGGTCCTGGGGTTATGGACATGAAAGGACTAGAGGTCCTGGGGTTATGGACATGACAGGACTAGAGGTCCTGGGGTTATGGACATGAAAGGACTAGAGGTCCTGGGGTTATGGACATGAAAGGACTAGAGGTCCTGGGGTTATGGACATGACATTATAATGAAGATATGTAGAATAAACACAAGCAGACAGGGAGAGAGAATAGAGAACTCCAGCAGAGTGGGAAGGGAGTGTCGTCGTGATGTATGGACACTACATATGGTTGAGCGAGTGGGTTGCTTAAGTGGTTTTAAGTTTACAATGTCAACTTTCAACATCCGTTCCCAAGAGCTTATGCAACATGGTCCCTTAGTAAAACTAGTCCACAGAGTGGCATTGGTTACAAACTTGCAAAGGCCCAAGTGAGCGGTAAACCACAAGAACCTGCAGACTGATAGTAAATATGTCACAGTGAGCTGATGAACAGACATCTAGCATCAACTAGCCTTTAGGCTCTGCACCTGTATACTCTGAATACTGTGAGGTCATCGAGATGAGACCAAAACTACAGTTGAAGTCGGAAGTTTACATACACTTAGGTTGGAGTCATTAAAACTCGTTTTTCAACCACTCCACAAATGTCTTGTTAACAAACTATAGTTTTGGCAAGTCAGTTAGGACATCTACTTTGTGCATGACACAAGCTTATTTCACTTAGAATTCACTGTTTCACAACTCCAGTGGGTCAGAAGTTTACATACACTAAGTTGACTGTGCCTTTAAACAGCTTGGAAAATTCCAGAAAATTAGGTCATGGCTTTAGAAGCTTCTGATAGGCTAATTGACATAATTTGAGTCAATTGGAGGTGTACCTGTGGATGCATTTCAAGGCCTACCTTCAAACTCAGTGCCTCTTTGCTTGACATCATGGGAAAATCTAAAGAAATCAGCCAAGACCTCAGAAAATAAATTGTAGACCTCCACAAGTCTGGTTCATCCTTTGGAGCAATTTCCAAACGCCTGAAGGTACCATGTTCATCTGTACAAACAAGAGTACGCAAGTATTAACACCATGGGACCACGCAGCCATCATACCGCTCAGGAAGGAGACGCGTTCTGTCTCCTGGAGATGAATGTACTTTGGTGCGAAAAGTGCAAATCAATCCCAGAACATCAGCAAAGGACCTTGTGAAGATGCTGGAGGAAACAGGTACAAAAGTATCTATATCCACAGTAAAATGAGTCCTATATCGACATAACCTGAAAGGCCACTCGGCAAGGAAGAAGCCACTGCTCCAAAACCGCCATAAAAAAGCCAAACTACGTTTTGCAACTGCAAAGATCACACTTTTTGGAGAAATGTCCTCTGGTCTGATTAAACAAAAATAGAACTGTTTGGCCGTAATGACCATCGTTATGTTTGGAGGGAAAAGGGGGCTGCTTGCAAGCCGAAGAACACCATCCCAACCGTGAAGCACGGGGGTGGAAGTATCATGCTGTGGGGGTGCTTTGCTGCAGGAGGGACTGGTGCACTTCACAAAATAGATGGCATCATGAGGAAGGACAATTATGTGGATATATTGAAGCAAAATCTCAAGACATCAGTCAGGAAGTTAAAGCTTGGTCGCAAATGGGTCTTCCAAATGGACAATGACCCCAAGCATACTTCCAAAGTTGTGGCAAAATGGCTTAAGGACAACAAAGTCAAGGTATTGGAGTGGCCATCACAAAGCCCTGACCTCAATCCTATAGAAAATGTGTGGGCAGAACTGAAAAAGCGTGTGCGAGCAAGGAGGCCTACAAACCTGACTCAGCTCTGTCAGGAGGAATGGGCCAAAATTCACCCAACTTATTGTGGGAAGCTTGTGGAAGGCTACCCAAAACGTTTGACCCAAGATAAACAATTTAAAGGCAATGCTACCAAATACGAATTGAGTGTATGTAAACTTCTGACCCACTGGGAATGTGATTAAAGAAATAAAAGCTGAAATAAATCATTCTCTCTACTATTATTCTGACATTTCACATTCTTAAAATAAAGTGGTGATCCTAACTGACCTAAGACAGGGAATTTTTACTAGGATTAAATGTCAGGAATTGTGAAAAACTGAGTTTAAATGTATTTGGCTAAGGTGTATGTAAACTTCAGACTTCAACTGTATGTGTTCTTGCTAAGTGGGATGCTTGGGACGACACAACTCTGTCACCACATTGAAGTTGATAAGGGTAAAGGTTAGGGTTATGGTAAGGGTCGGGTCGGGTCGGGTCGGCCCAAGGATTCTGCTTAGCATCTACCAAAACCACTGTGGGCGCAGACTGAGAAGTGATGTCATAGTTAATTTGGACATCCTGTCTCATCTCTATGTTAAACAATCTAAGCCATGACAATAAACTGTGTAGCTCCCTTTGTAAATAAACAAGGCATAGGCAAATGTGACCCAAAATATTATGTTACTATCAATATTTTGACGAGCATACATATCCATATTGATATAATAAAGTATTGTATGGACAAACTCATGTCATCTTCTTCCAAGCATCCATCTACGTCTAAGCATTTCAATGTTTGGTCATTAGTTTGAGGGTAGAAGTATGACAGTCTGTTTTGATCCTAATCCAGAGGTTGAGCTACACTAACTAACAGACATACACATCCTCAGTCAAGCCATCCGCTGCTGGAGGGAGAGGAGCGAAGCTGGCATCATTCCCTCATCTCGGCTGTGAGTGTGGTGATGGTAAGGGCCATCTCTGCTGTGAGTTTAGTGATGGTAAGGGCCATCTCTGCTGTGAGTGTAGTGATGGTAAGGGCCATCTCTGCTGTGAGTGTAGTGATGGTAAGGGTAATCTCTGCTGTGAGTGTAGTGATGGTAAAGGTAATCTCTGCTGTGAGTGTAGTGATGGTAAAGGTAATCTCTGCTGTGAGTGTAGTGATGGTAAGGGCCATCTCTGCTGTGAGTGTAGTGATGGTAAA
>NC_140017.1:34961716-35025321 GCF_964263955.1 Coregonus lavaretus | reverse complement strand
CGAATCTCCACAGCTTCATGATGAGGTTGTCAGGGTAGCCTGACAACCAGGGTGAGTGTGTGCCTCCAAACAAAGCTATCGCTCGATGAGGTTATTCAACTGCTATTGCTGACTCATGCGCTACCTTTTAAGGGATGTCATGCTTGCCATTTGTCAAGGGAAGATGGCGTCGACAGACATGGCAGCTCTGCTTCTAGCTCCTAAGCAACTTTGGAGTATTTTTTTGTGTGTGTGTTATTTCTTACATTATTAGTCCAGAACGTTTTTTGTGTTATTACATACAGCTGGAAATAACTTTTGGATATCAGAGAGGCGGTAACTCACCAGCATTACGACCAGAAATACGACTTTCCCGAATTGGATCCTTTGTTTGTACCCCCCCCCCCCCCCCCCCCCCCCCCCCCCCCCCCAGGGTAATTGAACTTATGCCAGAGGCTGCTCCAAGACGCCGCCGGCGGAGAAGAGGTATTCGGAGTGGACTTCTAGTCCGACTCAGGAAGCGTGCACACCATCCACCGCTTCCGAGTGTCCCTGGACAATAAAGTAGCTCAAGGCGAGGATCTCGCTCCAGAGAGACATCAGGGACTGTAATATACTCTGTTTCACGGAATCATGGCTCTCTCCGGATATACTGTCCCCATCCATACAGCCAGCAGGGTTCTCAGTACATCACGCAGACAGGAATAAAGAACTCTCCGGGAAGAAGAAAGGCGGTGGTGTATGTTTCATGATTAACTACTCATGGTGTGATTGTGATAACGTAGAGGAACTCAAGTCCTTTTGTTCACCCAACATAGAATACCTCACAATCAAATACCAACCGTATTACCTCCCAAGAGAATTCTCTTCGGTTATAGTCACAGCCGTGTATATTCCCCCTCAAGCCGATACCACAACGGCCCTCAAGGAACTACACTGGACTTTGTGCAAACTGGAAACCACATATCCTGAGACCGCATTTATTGTAGCTGGGGATTTTAACAAAGCAAATTTGAGGAAAACACTACCGAAGTTCTATCAACACATTGGCTGTAGTCCTCGCGCATCAATAACTCTCGACCACTGTTACTCCCCCGTCCGGGATGGCTACAAGGCCCTCCCCCGCCCTCCCTTTGGCAAATCAGATCATAGTGCTAAGGTCTATTCAATGCTGGTCTGGCCAATCGGAATCCATGCTTCAAGATTGTTTTGATCACGTGGACTGGGATATGTTCCAGGTTGCCTCTGAGAATAACATTGATGTATACACGGACACGGTGACTGAGTTTATCAAGAAGTGTATAGGGGATGTTGTTCCCACTGTAACTATTAAAACCTACCGGATTTAACCACGACAAGGTGACTGGGAATATGATGTCTTACTCCCAGACAAGCTAAACACTTTCTTCGCCCAATTTGAGGATAACACAATGCCACCGACGCGGCCCGCTCCCAAGAACTGTGTGCTTTCATTCTCCGTGGCCGACGTGAGTACACGTCCTCAGAGCATGCACAGACCAGCTGGCTGGAGTGTTTACGGACATATTCAATCTCTCCCTATCCCAGTCTGCTGTCTCCACTTGCAAAGCAAAGGTAACTGAACTAAATGACTATCGCCCCATAGCACTCACTTCATCATGAAGTGCTTTGATAGGCTAGTTAAGTATCATATCACCTCCACCTTGCCTGACTCCCTAGACCCACTTCAATTTGCATACCGCCCCAATACATCCACAGATGATGCAATCGCCATTGCACTGCACACTGCCCTATCCCATCTGGACAAGAGAAACACCTATGTAAGAACGATGTTCATTGACTATAGCTCAGCCTTCAACACATAGTACCCTCCAAGCTCATCATTAAGCTTGGGGTCCTGGGTCTGAAACCCGCCCTGTGCAACTGGGTCCTGGACTTCCTGACGGGTGCCCCCAGGTGGTGAAGGTAGGAAACAACACCTCCACTACGCTGATCCTCAACACTGGGGCCCCACAAGGGTGCGTGCTCAGCCACCTCCTGTACTCCCTGTTCACCCATGACTGCGTGGCTAAGCACGCCTCCAACTCAATCGTCAAGTTTGCAGACGCCACAACAGTAGTAGGCCTGATTACCAACAATGACGAGAAAGCCTACAGGGAGGAGGTGAAGTCCCTGGCGTAGTGGTGCCAGGAAAATAACCTCTCCCTCAATGTCAACAAATGAAGGAGCTGATCGTGGACTTCAGAAGACAGCAGATGGAGCACGCTCCATCCACATCGACGGGACCGCAGTGGAGAAGGTGAAAAGCTTCAAGTTATTCGGAGTACACATCACTGACAATATGAAATGGTCCACCCACACAGCGCCTCTTCAACATCAGGGGGCTGAAGAAATTTGGCTTGGCCACTAAGACCCTCACAAACTTTTACAGATGCACAATTGAAAGCATCCTGTCAGGCTGTATCACCGCCTGGTACGGCAACTGCACCACCCGCAACTGCAGGGCTCTCCAGAGGGTGGTGCGGTCTACACAACACATCACCCCGGGCACACTGCCTGCCTTCCAGGACACCTACAGCACCCGATGTCACAGGAAGGCCAAAAAGATCATCCGAGCCACGGCCTGTTCACCCCATTATCATCCAGAAGGCGAGGTCAGTTCAGGAGCATCAAAGCTGGGACCGAGAGACTGAAAAACAGCTTCTATCTCAAGGCCATCAGACTGTTAAATAGCCATCACTAGCCGGCTACCACCCGGTTACTCAACCCTGCACCTTAGAGGCTGCTGCCCTATGTACATAGACATGGAATCATTGGTCACTTTAACAATGGGACACTGGTCACTTTAATAATGTTTACATACTGCTTTACTCATTTCATATGTATATACTGTATTCTACTGTATTTTAGTCAACGCCATTCTGACATTGCTCATCCTAATATTTATATATTTCTTAATTCTATTATTTTACTTTTATATTTGTGTGTATTGTTGTGAATTGTTAGATACTACTGCTCTGTTGGAGCTAGGAACACAAGCATTTCGCTACACCCGCAATAACATCTGCTAAATATGTGTATGTGACCAATAACATTTGATTTGATTTGATTTGATCTGTTCTGTGTGGGCAAAAATGAAGCTATGCAGTATACTTTTTAAATCCGGTGTCTGTTTTGAAGAAACTAGCCTTGATAAGAGATGCTAAAATGCTGTGAGTGCTGCAGCATAGCCATTGGTTGTCAAGGTCAGCTGGATAAAGACATGGGGTGTTTCTCAAAATGCAAATTGGACAACGGGAGGATCGGACTATGAGTCCAAATCAAAGTATGCAAAACGGAGCACGGAGGGCTCCATTTTTACATATTTTGAAGCATGCATCGATGAAAGCTTCAACAGAAAGTACAGTGCATTCGGAAAGTATTCAGATCCCTTCCCTTTTTCCACATTTTGTTACCTTACAGCCTTATTCTAAAATGGATTAAATACATTTCTTTCAGCAATCTACACACAGTACCCCATCATGACGAAGCGAAAACAAATGTATGAGAAAAATATAAAACAGAAATACCTTATTTACATAAGTATTCAGACCCTTTGCTATGAGACTCTAAAAAGAGCTCAGGTGCATCCTGTTTCCATTGATCATCCTTGAGATGTATCTACAACTTGATTGGAGTCCACCTGTGGTAAATTCAATTGATTGGACATGATTTGGAAAGGCACACACCTGTCTATATAAGGTCCCACAGTTGACAGTGCATGTCAGAGCAAAAACCAAGCCATGAGATCAAAGGAATTGTCCGTAGAGCTCCAAGACAGGATTGTGTCGAGGCACAGATCTGGGGAAGGGTACCAAAACATTTCTGCAGCATTGAAGGTCCCCAAGAACAAAGTGGCCTCCATCATTCTTAAATGGAAGAAGTTTGGAACCACCAAGACGCTTCCTAGAGCTGGCCGCCCGGCCAAACTGAGCAATCGGGGGAGAAGGTCCTTGGTCAGGGAGGTGACTAAGAACCCAATGGTCACTCTGACAGAGCTCCAGAGTTCCTCTGTGGAGATGGGAGAACCTTCCAGAAGGACAACCATCTCTGCAGCACTCCACCAATCAGGCCTTTATGTAGAGTGGCCAGACAGACATCTCCTTAGTAAAAGGCACATGACAGCCCACTTGGAGTTTGCCAAAAGGTACCTAAAGGACTCTTAGACCATGAAAAACAAGATTCTCTGGTCTGATGAAACCAGGTTTGAACTCTTTGGACTGAATGCCAAGTGTCACGTCTAGAAGAAACCTGGCTCCATACCTATGGTGAAGCATGGTGGTGGCAGCATCATGCTGTGGGGATGTTTTTCAGCGGCAGGGACTAGGTGACTAGTCAGGATTGAGGGAAAGATGAACGGAGCAAACTACAGAGATCCTTGATGAAAACCTGCTCCAGAGCACTCAGGACCTCAGACTCAGGACCTTCACCTTCCAGCCAGAGCCCGGACTTGAACCAGATCGAACATCTCTGGAGAGACCTGAAAATAGCTGTTCAGCGACGCTCCCCAACCAACCAGACAGAGCTTGAGAGGATCTGCAGAGAAGAATGGGAGAAACTCCCCAAATATAGGTGTGCCAAGCTTGTAGCATCATACCCAAGAAGAGTCAAAGCTGTAACCGCTGCCAAAGGTGCTTCAACAAAGTACTGAGTAAAGGGTCTGAATACTTTTGTAAATGTGATATTTCCGTTATTTATTCATTTTAAATTTGATTTTTTTTTCTAAATACCTGTTTTTGCTTTGTCATTATGGGGTATTGTGTGTAAAAATATTTAATCAGACTGTAATGTAACAAAATGTGGAAAAAGTCAAGGGGTCTGATACTTTCTGAATGCACTGTATGCAAAGAAATATGACGCAACCACATAAAAAATGATGCAACATTTCTTGAAATCAATGGCGGCCATTATTTGAGCTGAAGCAAGAGAAAATACGCTCCAATTTCCGGTATGAAATGTTGCCTATTCACATCTCATATGTTGCCTGACTACAATATGTGATCTTGATATGTTAATAAATACATGCTGTGTTAATTTTGGCATGTTTACATGCCTACGTACCGTAGATAGCAAACCCATAATAAGTCAACAGGGCTAACTGGCTAGCTACTAGTACTGTTAGCTAGCCAGATAGCCATGAAGAATTGTTAGCTAGCTACCCATGAAGAATTTACATATATCTTGCATAATATTCGTATTAGGTCATTTTTGCCTGTTAAACTATCTGGTTAGTAACATTATTACGATTCACATATAGCTAGCTGATAGTTATGAACTAAATTGGTTACCATTGTCCTGGCTGGAAGAAGGTTCAGTGAACGGGGGGGGGGGGTGAAGTGTGAGGTAATACAGTAAGGGGAGTGCGAGTGCTTCTCAAATGTATTGTTTTATCCATTCTCCACACTCTCATCCTCACAAGAACATACTCAGGAGAACGTGGTCGGAGAACGCACTCAGAGCATGAGAGTGTGGAGCACAGTAGTATGCATATTGAGAAACACCCATGTTCTCAATGTGTCCACTAGGGGGACAGACCTAATACTACCCACTGGGCACACACTGGTTGAATCAACGTTGTTTCCAGGTCATTTTAATGAAATTATGTTGAACCAACGTGGAATAGTCATCGAATTGATGTCTGTGCCCAGTGGGTACCTTCCTTTTGATTAATCCCCTTCAGCTACCCCAAGTCAAAAAGAATGAATGAATGGATAGGGACACATTATCCTCCAAGTGAAGTACAATGTGTAACTTGTTGTATCTTTTGAGAGCTTAAACAAATATTCAAACCACTTTGTTTCCTCATGGTGTTTGTTTACTCATGGTTTGACAAAAAAATATGTAAGTCTCTTTCATTACAGAAAAAGCTGAGATCAATGACCTATACTGCCACAGTAATGGAAATGAAAGCGGCCATTTTATTTTTGTGGTTTTCCAAGGGATTCTACACTGTTCCTTGAACGTTTCCAATTGCATACTTATAATATCATTGTTCAGTGGTTGTGGGAATGGTTTGAGGGAGGCCCAACCACAGTGACTGATCTTTCTATATGGACCCAGAGCAGAGAACAACACATCACAGTGCTTCATGCTAAAAGCAAATGCCTATTCTCTCTCTCCCCGGTGCGATCAGCTGCCAAAACAAACTGGCGCTGTGATGAACGTAATAAATATGATCAATGGGAGATCTGGCACTGCTTACCTCACACCACGCGCCAATGTCCTGAGAACAGGTGCTGCTCAGATTTACAGACTCCATCTTGTGATTTTAACTCCCCCTTTCTTTCTCACACAGATATCTTCTCCCAGCACTGCTGCATCCCAACAGCACTGACAGAGAGCCACAGACATAGAGTGTTCATCTGAGCCTAGCACAAGACGTGCCATGCAGGTTGTGTGACTGTGCAACTTACATACATATCCATTAAAATGAGTAACAGTTGTCCTAATCATAAAGCTGACAGTTATGGGACTCATATCTCCGGTAAAGCTAGCTGGAAGGCAGAGCAGAGCTGCAGGGTGTCTGTGGACTCATAAAGAGGCCTAATTGACCAGGAGGCTTAGCAGACACGTGGTCTGAATGCAGAGGAGGCTGGTGGTAGGCCCTAAAGGAGGACAGACTCATTGTAATGGCTGGAATGGAATTAATGGAAAGGAGTCAAACATGTGGTTTCCATATGTTTGATGTGTTTGATACCATTCCATCAATTCCATTCCAGCCATTACAATGAGCCCATCCTCCTATAGCTCCTCCCACCAGCCTCCTCTGTCTGACTGATACCAGGGCTGGGGGTCAATCGAATTGAAGACAGTCAATTCAGGAAGTAAACTTAAATAACACTTTACCATTTGAAAAAATTGCATCTATTTTCAATGACTTCTCAATAAACTGAGGAGTAGAAGCTATTTATTTCAAAAGATGTTCTATTTTTGAATTTTAAATTAAGATCACTTCCTGAATTGACTGCCTTCAATTCGAATTGACCGCAGCCTTGACTGATACACCCCATACTCTCAGAGCTTTACTACAGTGAGGGAAACAAGTATTTGATCCCCTGCTGATTTTGTACGTTTGCCCACTGACAAAGAAATGATCAGTCTATAAGTTTAATGGTAGGTTTATTTGAACAGTGAGAGACAGAATAAACAACAAAAAAATCCAGAAAAACGCATGTCAAAAATGTTATAAATTGATTTGCATTTTAATGAGGGAAATAAGTATTTGACCCCCTCTCAATTAGAAAGATTTCTGGCTCTCAGGTTTCTTTTATACAGGTAACGAGCTGAGATTAGGAGCACACTCTTAAAGGGAGTGCTCCTAATCTCAGCTTGTTACCTGTATAAAAGACACCTGTCCACAGAAGCAATCAATCAATCAGATTCCAAACTCTCCACCATGGCCAAGACCAAAGAGCTCTCCAAGGATGTCAGGGACAAGATTGTAGACCTACACAAGGCTGGAATGGGCTACAAGACCATCACCAAACAGCTTGGTGAGAAGGTGACAACAGTTGGTGCGATTATTCGCAAATGGAAGAAACACAAAATAACTGTCAATCTCCCTCGGCCTGGGGCTCCATGCAAGATCTCACCTCGTGGAGTTGCAATGATCATGAGAACGGTGAGGAATCAGCCCAGAACTATTCGGGAGGATCTTGTCAATGATCTCAAGGCAGCTGGGACCATAGTCACCAAGAAAACAATTGGTAACACACTACGCCGTGAAGGACTGAAATCCTGCAGCGCCCGCAAGGTCCCCCTGCTCAAGAAAGCACATATACAGGCCCTTCTGAAGTTTGCCAATGAACATCTGAATGATTCAGAGGAGAACTGGGTGAAAGTGTTGTGGTCAGATGAGACCAAAATCGAGCTCTTTGGCATCAACTCAACTCGCCGTGTTTGGAGGAGGAGGAATGCTGCCTATGACCCCAAGAACACCATCCCCCCCGTCAAACATGGAGGTGGAAACATTATGCTTTGGGGGTGTTTTTCTGCTAAGGGGACAGGACAACTTCACCGCATCAAAGGGACGATGGATGGCGCCATGTACCGTCAAATCTTGGGTGAAAACCTCCTTCCCTCAGCCAGGGCATTGAAAATGGGTCGTGGATGGGTATTCCAGCATGACAATGACCCAAAACACACGGCCAAGGCAACAAAGGAGTGGCTAAAGAAGAAGCACATTAAGGTCCTGGGGTGGCCTAGCCAGTCTCCAGACCTTAATCCCATAGAAAATGTGTGGAGGGAGCTCAAGGTTTGAGTTGCCAAACGTCAGCCTCAAAACCTTAATGACTTGGAGAAGATCTGCAAAGAGGAGTGGAACAAAATCCCTCCTGAGATGTGTGCAAACCTGGTGGCCAACTACAAGAAACGTCTGACATCTGTGATTGCCAACAAGGGTTTTGCCACCAAGTACTAAGTCATGTTTTGCAGAGGGGTCAAATACTTATTCCCTCATTAAAATGCAAATCAATTGATAACATTTTTGACATGCGTTTTTCTGGATTTTTTTGTTGTTATTCTGTCTCTCACTGTTCAAATAAACCTACCATTAAAATTATAGACTGATCATGTCATTGTCAGTGGGCAAACGTACAAAATCAGCAGAGGATCAAATACACGTTTCCCTCACTGTATGTCCTTTACTGTCACATATACTGGCAGAGAGCTTTGAGTGCTATTTCTAAACATCCAACTTTGTACAGTCCTGTTTCCATGAGTCTGTGTGAAAGGGGCTCCCTGAAGACTCCATTGGCTGTGTTACCTGGGCAATCCACACCTGGTCCAGGTGTGTGGGTGTCTATACTCTCTCTGGGCTCATAAATAATGTATACATGCACCTGTCCAGGCCATTCATGTGTCAGGGTGGAGGTCTGGGTAGAGGAGAAGACACGCCCACACGGGGCGGGGAACGAACGTGCCACGCATGGCAACAACTTAGCTAATGAAATCAGCATTGACAGTAATGCACTAAGAACAACATGGCTTTAAAAACAAGACAACGAGGTCCTTTTCCTCATCACTGGATTACTTTGCATAATATTACCAGTGGTGTAAAGTACTTAAGTAAAAATACTTTAAAGTACTACTTAAGTAGTTTTTTGGGGTATCTACACTTTACTACATTCCTAAAGAAAATAATGTACTGTTTACTGCATACATTTTCCCTGACACCCAAAAGTACTCATTCCATTTTGAATGCTTAGGAGGAAAGGAAATTGGTGCAATTCACACACTTATCAAGAGAACATCCCTACAGCCTCTGATCTGGTGGACTCACTAAACACACATGCTTCATTTGTAAATTATGTGGTCCTCTGTAGGTCAATTGGTAGAGCATGGCGCTTGTAACGCCAGGGTAGTGGGTTCGATTCCCGGGACCACCCATACGTAAAAATGTATGCACACATGACTGTAAGTCGCTTTGGATAAAAGCATCTGCTAAATGGCATATTATTGTTATTATTATGTCTAAGTGTTGGGGTGTGCCCCTGGCTATCCATAAATCAATAAAAATGTAAATGGTGCCATCTGGTTAGCTTATTATAAGGATTTTTAAATGATTTATACTTTTATTTTTGATACTTAAGTATATTTTAGCAATTACATTTACTTTTGATACTTAAGTACATTTAAAACCAAATACTTTTAGACTTTTATTCAAGTAGTATTTTACTGGGTTACTTTCACTTTTACTTGAGTAATTATCTATTAAAGGTATTTTTACTTTTACTCAAGTATGACAGTTGGGTACTTTTTCCACCACTGAATATTACACGATGTCCCCTTCAATTTGGGTAATCAAAAATGTCACCTATTTACATGATAGGTAGAAAAACACTGTAACTACCCAGGAGTCTCTCTGTTTGGATATGAGAGGGGTGTTGGGGAGGGCAGGAGGTGGTTATTAGCACTCAGCAAAATCAGACCCACTTTAGACCTTTCCTTCCATGAATATCATAACATCAGCCATGTAATTCCTCTAACCCCAAACCTTGTTTCTAGTTTTGATGATTATTTGTGTAGTTGTTTGACATTTTTACTACACTGTTAGGAGCTAGTAACACAAGCATTTCGCTGCACCTGCTATAACATCTGCTAAAACTGTGTACTTGACCAATACTTTGACTTGATTTGATATTTGGATTTGAATAATCTAACCCCATTCTCTCTTTTTTTAAACCCCATTTCTCTCGCTTTCTTTTACCCAATCTTATCCCCACTCCAGCCCCTCTTGACGGCATTAGGCTGGCCCAGCCCTGAGTGGAATGGCTAATAGAGCTATTTCCTGGGACAGCGGTAAGTTAAGCTGTGAGGATCAGTGAGATGAAAAGAGATTAGACATGGAACAGGGTCACCATCCAGGCTCTGTGGCCCTAGACAAAGCAGGCTGTTGGGAAACCTTCTGCAGGACAGCCGTGCCGGGTTAAAGGCAATTATATCTGAAGTGGGATCGCTCCTCCAGGCTAGATCAGCTCTGCAGCTATGTTGTCACTCGGGGGGGGGGGGGAGCTTTGTAGAACGGCTCTGTTTTGAGTGGGACGTGAGAGACAGCGGCTGACTACACACAAACACAACTCTCTCTCTCCCTGCATCATGAGCACCGGGGCACTTATGAGCAAGAAGGAGTGTTGGTGTGGAGACGTGACACACACAGGGGATGCAGCACCTTAGCGATGGCACTCTGGAGTAATGTATGTGGGTGGGCTGACACAGGCAGGCAGGCTGATTGGTTTGCAGGGTGGGGACTCAAGGCCTGAGCAGGGCATGTAACGAGAGGAAAATTGAGCTCTACATCTTTCTCACTGTAAAGCTGTCAGCCAGGCCAGCCGCACAGTGCCGCTCCACCTCCACATCAATAAGGGATAAATAAGGGGTAATGTAATAAGGGGTAATGTAACCCCCCCACCCACCCACCATGGGCCATGAATACCAACACAGCCCACAACACAGACCTCATGGACACAACATAGGACACCGTGCCCTTACCTTGATCACTTGCAATACAACTACTTATGCTTTTCACCACTGGGACTGGTAAGTGTGGAAAGCGATCTGTTGAAGTCGATAAATGACAAACTGGGCATACTAGAGTTGGTCAGTATGGATGTAAAGGAGTTGAAGGCAAGTCTGGAAATGAGCGACGAAAAAGCTGCGATAATGGAGAAAGATGCAAAAAAGCTAAAAGGGACAGTCACAAAGATAGAAACGGACGTTAAGGAACTTAAAAAGGAGAACAACTTAAGGAACTTAAAAAGGAGAACAACTTAAGGAACTTAAAAAGGAGAACAACTTAAGGAACTTAAAAAGGAGAACAACTTTCTGAGAGAAGCCTTACTAGACATACAGACTAGATCGATGAGAGAAAATCTAGTACTTACGGGTATCCAAGAAAAAGAAGGAGAGGTTACCGAAAAAATTGTGAAGGACTTCTTTCTTACAGTGCTTCAAATCCCACTCGATGCTGTCGATAAAATTCAACTCGAGCGTGTACACCGTTTTGGACAAAGAGGACAGAGATATGAGCGTCCAATCGTTGCCAAATTTGCTTTCTTTAAGGATAAAGTAATGGTTAAAAGCCTAGGTAAAATACTTGCTGGCATGAAAATAGGCATGAATGATCAATTCCCGAGATTGCAGAACGGCGCAAAGTTCTATACCCAATCTTCAAGGAAAATAGATTAAACGGGAAGCATGTTTCTCTCGTAGTCGATAAACTGTATATTGACAACCAAATGTTCCGCGACACAAAGACTACTCCATGGCTATTCTGAAAGTTCTAATAGAGGAGTCGAATAATGGAACACCCAATACTAGCCATGGTAGGTATTCTAATAATAAAACAAATTTATAGTATTTATAGTAATTTATAAAGGGATAAGACGATATTACAAGAAAGGATAACAAGCGAAATAATACATCTTCAAATATAACTAATTAGAACACAAGTACTCAATCAACATAGTGGAGATAAAACACAGCAAACAGAAGACATAGAAGGCACAGTATGTGGGTATGTGTGGATGTATTGTGATGGAAGGTGTGGTGTGCGTTTTTGTGTTTGGAAAAGTGTGGCGTTAAGTGAGTGAGAAAGGAAATGGTTGCATATCCCAGAACCAACGTGTGTCTGTGAGCAGGGGTTGTGAGAGAGAGCTTTCAATTTTGTGCAGATGAGGGATATACATTTTAAAATAAAGTATACATCAAATCTATTTTTTTACTGTCCTATCATGATGGAACGGTCCCCAACCCTATATCCTAGACACCCACCTGAGCAACCCATACACCAAAGAGAAATCCCCATCTGTTTTATGGCCCTGCTGTAAGTTACCTATATGCAGCCAAAACAGAACGATAAATGTGTTCAGAGACCTACTAGAGCAGCACCGCCCCCTCAAGATTCTGAGCCTGCCTGGCTGGATTGGTCCAAAAAAGACAGAGCCCCCTGATGGGAGAGCATAATATACAAGGAAATTCTCAAAGCTGCTAATGAGAACCTTGACGACCTTGTACCTAGCCGTGGGGATTCCGGTGGGGTACCCCCAACCAGGTAGTGACAGTGCTGGCAACACTGGCTGCAGTAACCCATGGGGAGGGGGTCACACTCGGACAATCCAAAAGGGGGCATATTATTGTGGCCCTGGTGGCACAAAATAATCAAAGGTCTGACTGCATGGAGATGCTTGGGAAAAATTGTTACAACGGGGGACCAGAGTGTTTGTGTCTCAGGGGAAGAGGGTGGATCTGATCTCCATCACCTAGGACTTGACATAGGTTATTCAAATCTAAAATCTTTGTCAATTTTTGATCAATCTTGCATGCTTTCTCAAACAACTGTAACTGTATATGCATTCGTAAATCAGGTCCTTTCTTGAGTTGGGCTCTGGGATGTAACAACCGTTGAGCATCTGAGCTTATGGTTGATTGTGGAGGAAAGGGGTTGAGTGTGTTAGAGTATGTGCGTGGGTGTGTGTGTGTATCCCTCATCTGTTGCAAGGGGGTAAGGATGTTAGGGAGAATATAGGATGAACCACAATAATTGTTTGCTAAAATAATAATTGCTTGACAAAAATGTAATGTAAAACAATGGCAATCCGGGTTATAGGTTACAATACCTCACATGAACTGCCAACATTATTACGCATATTAATTGATAATGATGGAAATTAAGTTATGCAAGATATTTGAATAGATACATATTTTTAATAGCTATATATATATATATATACACAGTGGGGAGAACAAGTATTTGATACACTGCCGATTTTGCAGGTTTACCTACTTACAAAGCATGTAGAGGTCTGTAATTTTTATCATAGGTACACTTCAACTGTGAGAGACGGAATCTAAAACAAAAATCCAGAAAATCACATTGTATGATTTTTAAGTAATTAATTTGCATTTTATTGCATGACATAAGTATTTGATACATCAGAAAAGCATAACTTAATATTTGGTACAGAAACCTTTGTTTGCAATTACAGAGATCATACGTTTCCTGTAGGTCTTGACCAGGTTTACACACACTGCAGCAGGGACTTTGGCCCACTCCTCCATACAGACCTTCTCCAGATCCTTCAGGTTTCGGGGCTGTCGCTGGGCAATACGGACTTTCAGCTCCCTCCAAAGATTTTCTATTGGTTTCAGGTCTGGAGACTGGCTAGGCCACTCCAGGACCTTGAGATGCTTCTTACGGAGCCACTCCTTAGTTGCCTTGGCTGTGTGTTTCGGGTCGTTGTCATGCTGGAAGACCCAGCCACGACCCATCTTCAATGCTCTTACTGAGGGAAGGAGGTTGTTGGCCAAGATCTCGCGATACATGGCCCCATCCATCCTCCCCTCAATACGGTGCAGTCGTCCTGTCCCCTTTGCAGAAAAGCATCCCCAAAGAATGATGTTTCCACCTCCATGCTTCAGGGTTGGGATGGTGTTCTTGGGGTTGTACTCATCCTTCTTCTTCCTCCAAAAACGGCGAGTGGAGGTTAGACCAAAAAGCTCTATTTTTGTCTCATCAGACCACATGACCTTCTCCCATTCCTCCTCTGGATCATCCAGATGGTCATTGGGAAACTTCAGATGGGCCTGGACATGCGCTGGCTTGAGCAGGGGGACCTTGCGTGCGCTGCAGGATTTCTAATCCATGACGGCGTAGTGTGTTACTAATGGTTTTCTTTGAGACTGTGGTCCCAGCTCTCTTCAGGTCATTGACCAGGTCCTGCTGTGTAGTTCTGGGCTGATCCCTCACCTTCCTCATGATCATTGATGCCCCACGAGGTGAGATCTTGCATGGAGCCCCAGACCGAGGGTGATTGAGCGTCATCTTGAACTTCTTCCATTTTCTAATAATTGCGCCAACAGTTGTTGCCTTCTCACCAAGCTGCTTGCCTATTGTCCTGTAGCCCATCCCAGCCTTTTGCAGGTCTACAATTGTATCCCTGATGTCCTTACACAGCTCTCTGGTCTTGGCTATTGTGGAGAGGTTGGAGTCTGTTTGATTGAGTGTGTGGACAGGTGTCTTTTATACAGGTAACGAGTTCAAACAGGTGCAGTTAATACAGGTAATGAGTGGAGAACAGGAGGGCTTCTTAAAGAAAAACTAAAAGGTCTGTGAGAGCCGGAATTCTTACTGGTTGGTAGGTGATCAAATATTTATGTCATGCAATAAAATGCAAATTAATTACTTAAAAATCATACAATGTGATTTTCTGGATTTTTGTTTTAGATTCCGTCTCTCACAGTTGAAGTGTACCTATGATAAAAAATTACAGACCTCTACATGCTTTGTAAGTAGGAAAGCCTGCAAAATCGGCAGTGTATCAAATACTTGTTCTCCCCACTGTATGTCGCACATGCAGCTAACAAAAACATATGGAAATGTCTGCTCTACCCAAAATTACAACCAAATAATTGCAGCCTTACCGCAAAAATGGAAGAGGAAAGTGGAAGGGGGAAAGAAAGAACATAAAGGAATTTGTGATGAATAAAAAAGTTTCATTTAAGGACCAAAGGATTGGCAGCCGTCCCATATAGATTGCAAAATAGTTGGGAAGAGATTTTTGACGTACCGATTCCATGGCATAGTGTTTATGAACTGATACGCAAAACTTAGAATTTTTTCAATTTAAATTATTATACAAAATTCTTGCTTCCAATAGAATGCTATTTATATGGGGGATACAATCTTCCCAGCTCTGCAGATTTAGCTGCGAAGAGACAGAATCATTAGATCATTTGTTTTGGTGCTGTCCATTTGTAGCTTGTTTTTGGTCACAGGTCCAAGAATGGCTGAAGGATTGCAATATTTACCTGGCGCTAACCCTGCAGATAGCATTACTGGGTGATCTGAAAAGTCATAGTCAATCGATCAATAATATAATAATACTTTTAGCAAAAAAAGGTATTACAATTTACAATCTGTAGAAACAATGAGAATAGAAGGGTTCAGAACTTTTGAGAAACATCACAGTACAGTAGAAAAATATATGGCAAATAGAAATCCAATATGGATGGTATTAAGATATAGATGGGAGGTGTTGAATGGAGCTGAAGGATGGGATTAATAACAACTAACAACAACTAATAACAACAATATAACTAATGTAAAGCATACTGTGTCCATAATAAGTATATAGGTTATAGGTTGAGAGCTTTTGTGAAAAAGCACAGTTAGAAAGATATGGCATATAGAAACATTATTGATGCACATCATGAAAATTATCGGAGAGGTTGAGGGTAGAGGAAGTTCAGGAGTAAAAACAAACAAAATATAATTATTGTAAAATTGACTGTGTGCATAAAATGTATATAGTATGTATAAGCTAGAAGTAGAGGCCTAAGCATTGTTGTTCACTAGTTTACTCCAATTAGGGAAGGGGTGGTGGGGTTGGAAAGTAATAAAGGGAAATATATTTTTTTAAAGGATATGTATATATATGTATGTATATGTATTTATATGTATGTATGTGTATATGTACAGTTGAAGTCGGAAGTTTACATAGACTTAGGTTGGAGTCATTAAAACTAGTTTTTCAACCAATTCACAGATTTCTTGTTAACAAACTATAGTTTTGGCAAGTCAGTCAGGACATCTACTTTGTGCATGACACAAGTAATTCTTCCAACAACTGTTTACAGACAGATTATTTCACTTATAATTCACTGTATCACAATTCCAGTGGGTCAGAAGTTTACATACACTAAGTTGACTGTGCCTTTAAACAGCTTGGAAAATTCCAGAAAATGATGTCATGGCTTTAGAAGCTTCTGATAGGTTAATTGACATCATTTGAGTCAATTGGACGTGTACCTGTGGATGTATTTCATGTATTTCAAGGTCTACCTTCAAACTCATTACCTCTTTGCTTGACATCATGGGAAATTCAAAATAAATCAGCCAAGACCTCAGAAAAAAAAGTGTAGACCTCCACAAGTCTGGTTCATCCTTGGGAGCAATTTCCAAACGCCTGAAGGTACCACGTTCATCTGTACAAACAATAGTACGCAAGTATAAACACCATGGGACCACGCAGCCGTCATACCGCTCAGGAAGGAGACGCATTCTGTCTCCTAGAGATGAACATACTTTGGTGCGAAAAGTGCAAATCAATCCCAGAACAACAGCAAATGACCTTGTGAAGATGCTGGACGAAACAGGTACAAAAGTATCTATATCCACAGTAACACTAGTTGTATATCGACATAACCTGAAAGGCTGCTCAGCAAGGAAGAAGCCACTGCTTCAAAACCTCCATAAAAAATCCAGACTACGGTTTGCAACTGCACATGGGGACAAAGATCATACTTTGGTCTGATGAAACAAAAATAGGACTGTTTGGCCATAATGACCATTGTTATCTTTGGAAGAAAAAGGGGGTGGCTTGCAAGCCGAAGAACACCATCCCAACCGTGAAGCACGGGGGTGGCAGCATCATGCTGTGGGGGTGCTTTGCTGCAGGAGGGACTGGTGCACTTCACGAAATTATGTGAATATATTGAAGCAACATCTCAAGACATCAGTCAGGAAGTTAAAGCTTGGTCGCAAATGGGTCTTCCAAATGGACAATGACCCCAAGCATACTTCCAAAGTTGTGGCAAAATGGCTTAAGGACAACAAAGCCAAGGTATTGGAGTGGCCATTACAAAGCCCTGACCTCAATCCTATAGAAAATGTGTGGGCAGAACTGAAAAAGCGTGTGCAAGCAAGGAGGCCTACAAACCTCACTCAGTTGCACCAGCTCTGTCAGGAGGAATGGGCCAAAATTCACCCAACTTATTGTGGGAAGCTTGTGGAAGGCTACCCGAAACGTTTGACCTAAGTTAAACAATTTAAAGGCAATGCTACCAAATACTAATTGAGTGTATGTACACTTCTGACCCACTGGGAATGTGATGAAAGAAATAAAAGCTTAAATAAATTATTCTCTCTACTATTATTCTGACATTTCACATTCTTAAAATAAAGTGGTGATCCTAACTGACCTAAGACAGGGACTTTTTACTAGGATTAAATATCAGGAATTGTGAAAAACTGAGTTTAAATGTATTTGGCTAAGGTGTATGTAAACTTCCGACTTCAACTGTATATATACAGTGGGGGAAAAAAGTATTTAGTCAGCCACCAATTGTGCAAGTTCTCCCACTTAAAAAAATGAGAGAGGCCTGTAATTTTCATCATAGGTACACGTCAACTATGACAGACAAATTCAGGAAAAAAAATCCAGAAAATCACATTGTAGGATTTTTTATGAATTTATTTGCATATTACGGTGGAAAATAAGTATTCTTCTTTAAGAGGCTCCTCTGTCCTCCACTCGTTACCTGTATTAATGGCACCTGTTTAAACTTGTTATCAGTATAAAAGACACCTGTCCACAACCTCAAACAGTCACACTCCAAACTCTACTATGGCCAAGACCAAAGAGCTGTCAAAGGACACCAGAAACAAAATTGTAGACCTGCACCAGGCTGGGAAGACTGAATCTGCAATAGGTAAGCAGCTTGGTTTGAAGAACTCAACTGTGGGAGCAATTATTAGGAAATGGAAGACATACAAGACCACTGATAATCTCCCTCGATCTGGGGCTCCACGCAAGATCTCACCCTGTGGGGTCAAAATGATCACAAGAACGGTGAGCAAAAATCCCAGAACCACACGGGGGGACCTAGTGAATGACCTGCAGTGAGCTGGGACCAAAGTAACAAAGCCTACCATCAGTAACACACTACGCCGCCAGGGACTCAAATCCTGCAGTGCCAGACGTGTCCCCCTGCTTAAGCCAGTACATGTCTAGGCCCATCTGAAGTTTGCTAGAGTGCATTTGGATGCCATATGGTCAGATGAAACCAAAATATAACTTTTTGGTAAAAACTCAACTCGTCGTGTTTGGAGGACAAAGAATGCTGAGTTGCATCCAAAGAACACATTTTACATTTACATTTTAGTCATTTAGCAGACGCTCTTATCCAGAGCGACTTACAGTTAGTGAATACATTATTTTAATATTTTTTTATACTGGCCCCCCGTGGGAATCGAACCCACAACCCTGGCATTGCAAACGCCATGCTCTATCAACTGAGCTACATCCCTGCCGGCCATTCCCTCCCCTACCCTGGACGACGCTGGGCCAATTGTGCGCCGCCCATGAGTCTCCCGGTCGCGGCCGGCTGCGACAGAGCCTGGATTCGAACCAGGCTCTCTAGTGGCACAGTTAGCACTGCGATGCAGTGCCTTAGACCACTGCGCCACTCAGGAGTACCTACTGTGAAGCATGGGGGTGGAAACATCATGCTTTGGGGCTGTTTTTCTGCAAACGGACCAGGACAACTGATCTGTGTAAAGGAAAGAATGAATGGGGCCATGTATCATGAGATTTTGAGTGAAAACCTCCTTCCATCAGCAAGGGCATTGAAGATGAAACGTGGCTGGGACTTTCAGCATGACAATGATCCCAAACACACCGCCTGGGCAACGAAGGAGTGGCTTCGTAAGAAGCATTTCAAGGTCCTGGAGTGGCCTAGCCAGTCTCCAGATCTCAACCCCATAGAAAATCTTTGGAGGGAGTTGAAAGTCCGTGTTGCCCAGCGACAGCCCCAAAACATCACTGCTCTAGAGGAGATCTGCATGGAGGAATGGGCCAAAATACCAGCAACAGTGTGTGAAAACCTTGTGAAGACTTACAGAAAACGTTTGATCTGTTTCATTGCCAACAAAGGGTATATAACAAAGTATTGAGAAACTTTTGTTATTGACCAAATACTTATTTTCCACCATAATTTGCAAATAAATTCATTAAAATTCCTACAATGTGATTTTCTGGATTTTCTTTTCTCATTTTGTCTGTCGTAGTTGACGTGTACCTATGATGAAAATTACAGGCCTCTCTCATCTTTTTAAGTGGGAGAACTTGCACAATTGGTGGCTGACTAAATACTTTTTTCCCCCACTGTATATGCGAGAAGAAAAAAAAACATATGGGGGATTGGAAGTGATGCAGACAATTACATTGATGGAAGTTACAATCTATCTGCAATATTAAAGCTGATCTACATAAAAAAATATATATATATTAATAAATAAAAAAATACAACTAGTAGGTCCCTGAAACAGAAAGGTAAGGGTGGAGAAGTATAGCGATGGAGAATGCTCGCCTAGCCTGGCGTTCTCAGTCTACATCTATTCAGTCAGAAAAGCAGCTAAAGTCTCTCATTCAGACGATCAGCTCTCTAGTTTCCCATCAGCCCATCTATCATTAGAGTAAATGGCCGACACTAGACATTCAGGGGCACACGCATGGAGAGAATATGAAATATACCGGCTGTCTAGACCCATTCTGTTCTACAGCTAATCAACAGTGTCAGTGCGGCGACCTTCAATTTCCTCACTTTCTTTTGTGTCTTTATTTCCATAAACGGACAAATAGATTGTCAGGCGGCGCTGTGATCGCTGCCATCCTTTGTGATGTTTGACAGACGCAGTAGTAATTGTCGACAGTGACGGGGAGATGATCTGAGATGGACTGCTCTAAAGTCAAGCTCAGCCTTTCATGTTGCAGCAGGAGAACCACAGACCTGTCTCCTCTCCTTTCTCTCTCTGGGTGTCTGTCACCGCCAACTACAGTGCATTGTGGGAGCTAACATACTTTAAGTGCTGTTGGGTGTTTAGCATGCAACTTTATTCCTTCTGCTTTGAAACCTGTCACTCTCATTTATTATGGACATACATTTTCAATCCACTTTGATTTCAGGAAGCAATTTGTGAGGGCTGGCTGGCTGGCTGGCTGCTGAGAGTAATAAGCCAGACACTTATTTTACCACTCGACTAAACTTCAGGTCAAGAGCGTGCCATAGATTGAAAGTTATATTATAGTATTTTGAGATAATCCAAGCACACTTATAATTTAGTGACAATTAGGCTCATAATAAAGGCTTTATAGTCATTCTTCAACATTTCAAGTGATTCTAATCTGCATTATACAACTAAAGTTAATTGTGTTAATATCCTAGTAGTTATCACCGTGGACATGTAACAAGTAACATACAACCTGCTCATATTAGATATATAACTATGAGTAAAGTGTATTTTATATTCAGTAACCCTAAAGCATAAATCTAGAGCGTGGCTCTGAGACCACCATCCGCAGGGTTTGCACAGTCCGAACACGCACCTCCCCACAATTCCCAACCAACATGTCTCCGGTATGTGTCCTCTTTTCAATTTAATGTGTTGACAGTTGGAGAAACAGCTTGAGCTGACAATTTGAAAAGTATAAAAGCCAACGGTCCAATACACTGCTGTGGGTATGCGTACATGTTTGGTACTCTGATAGACCCGTAATACAAAGGTCATACCCCATGATACTTCAGTGGGGCCCCATATGGAGTGTGTCACAGTGAAATGTGTCCTCACCTTGAGGGGACACAGTAATGTAAGGGACCCTGGGGACAGATATCACCCTGCTCTCATTCAGCTCAATGTCCTCTGTCCTCCGCTGTGATCAGCCACTTACCTCAGCCACATGGTGAGAGTTACCTCTTAATCAATGGACTTGTTTCTCAATCAAGGACACACTGATCGCAAGGGGGTTCAATGCCAAAAATAAAAGCAGTGAACCACATAAAGGATCCTATACTTTACCGTGTGGCCCTCACAAGGTGAACATCATTTTTACTCCTGCTAAAAGTGGCAGCTGTCAAACTAATCTGGAGTCCCACCCAGGCAGGCTGTGTCTAAATGGAGTCCTTGGCTGCAGCGCACTCTGTCCTATCAGCAGCAGACTGAAGTATTAGGTCACCGTAGCTTCATTACCTATTCCCTGGCTGGGCCACATCGATTTCCCTCATTCCATGCACAGATGGGATTAAATGGCTGGATTAAAGATGAACTCCTGGAACTGTTTATTGCATATTAATGAGGGGGCCACTCAAAAAGGTTTAAACGCCTCCCAACCTGACCATGAACCCATACAGTGCCTTGGAAAAGTATTTCTCCCCCTTGGCGTTTTTCCTATTTTGTTGCATTACAACCTGTAATTTAAATTGATTTTTATTTGGATTTCATGTAATGGACATAAACTAAATAGTCCAAATTGGTGAAGTGAAATGAAAAAAAGAAATTGTTTCAAAAAATCTAAAAAATAAAGAACGGAAAAGTTGTGCGTGCATATGTATTCACCCCCTCTGCTATGAACCCCCTAAATAAGATCTGGTGCAACCAATTACCTTCAGAAGTCATATAATTAGTTAAATAAAGTCCACCTGTGTGCAATCTAAGTGTCACATATACACCTGTTCTGAAAGGCCCCAGAGTCTGCAACACCACTAAGCAAGGGGCACCACCAAGCAAGCGGCACCATAAAGACCAAGGAGCTCTCCAAACAGGTCAGGGACAAAGTTGTGGAGAAGTACAGACCAGGGTTGGGTTATACAAAAAATATCAGAAACTTTGAACATCCCATGGAGCACCATTAAATCCATTATTAAAAAATATGGCACCACAACAAACCGGCCAAGAGAGGGCCGCCCACCAAAACTCACGGACCAGGCAAGGAGGGCATTAATCAGAGAGGCAACAAAGAGACCAAAGATAACCCTGAAGGAGCTGCAAAGCTCCCAGCGGAGATTGGAGTATCTGTCCATAGGACCACTTTAAGCCGTACACTCCACAGAGCTGGGCTTTACGGAAGAGTGGCCAGAAAAAAAGCCATTGCTTTAAGAAAAAAATAAGCAAACATGTTTGGAGTTCGCCAAAAGGCATGTGGGAGACTCCCCAAACATATGGAAGAAGGTACTCTGGTCAGATGAGACTAAAATTGAGCTTTTTGGCCATCAAGGAAAACGCTATGTCTGGCGCAAACCCAACACCTCTCATCACCCCGAGAACACCATCCAAGCATGGTGGTGGTAGCATCATGCTGTGGGGATGTTTTTTTGCATTATTGTAGCCATTTTCTGTAGCCTGTCAACTATGCCTCTGTCTATCCCTGTTCTCTCCTCTCCGCACAGGCTATACAAATGCCTCACACCGCGTGGCTGCTGCCTCTCTAACCTGGTAGTCCCTGCACGCACGACCCACGTGGAGTTCCAGGTCTCAGGCAGCCTCTGGAACTGCCGTTCTGCGGCCAACAAGGCAGAGTTCATCTCAGCCTATGCTACCCTCCAGTCCCTCGACTTCTTGGCGCTGACGGAAACATGGATCACCACTGAAAACACTGCTACTCCTACTGCTCTCTCCTCGTCTGACCATGTGTTCTCGCAAACCCCGAGAGCATCTGGTCAGCGGGGTGGTGGCACAGGAATCCTCATCTCTCCCAAGTGGACATTCTCTATTTTTCCCCTGACCCATCTGTCTATCTCCTCATTTGAATTCCATGCTGTCACAGTCACTAGCCCATTTAAGCTTAACATCCTTGTCATTTATCGCCCTCCAGGTTCCCTTGGAGAGTTCATCAATGAGCTTGACGCCTTGATAAGTTCCTTTCCTGAGGATGGCTCACCCCTCACAGTTCTGGGGGACTTCAACCTCCCTACGTCTATCTTTGACTAATTTCTCTCTGCCTCCTTCTTTCCATTCCTCTCCTCTTTTGACCTCACCCTCTCACCGTCCCCCCCTACTCACAAGGCAGGCAATAAGCTTGACCTCATCTTTACTAGATGCTGTTCTTCTACTAATCTCACTGCAACTCCCCTCCTTGTCTCCGACCACTACTTGGTATCCTTTTCTCTCTCACTCTCCTCCAACACTACTCACTCTGCCCCTACTCAGATGGTAATGCGCCGTTGCAACCTTCGCTCTCTCTCTCCCACTACTCTCTCCTCTTCCATCCTATCATCTCTTCCCTCTGCTCAATCCTTCTCCCTCCAATCTCCTGATTCTGCCTCCTCAACCCTCCTCTCCTCCCTTTCTGCATCCTTTGACTCTCTATGTCCCCTATCCTCCCGGCCGGCTCGGTCCTCCCCTCCAGCTCCGTGGCTTGATGACTCATTGCGAGCTCACAGAACAGGGCTCCGGGCAGCCGAGCGGAAATGGAGGAAAACTAGACTCCCTGCAGACCTGGCATCTTTTCACTCCCTCCTCTCTACATTTTCTTCATCTGTTTCTGCTGCTAAAGCCACTTTCTACCACTCTAAATTCCAAGCATCTGCCTCTAACCCTAGGAAGCTCTTTGCCACCTTCTCCTCCCTGCTGAATCCTCCTCCCCCTCCCCCCCTCATCCCTCTCTGTGGATTAATTTGTCAACCATTTTGAAAAGAAGGTTGACGACATCCGATCCTCGTTTGTTAAGTCAAATGACACTGCTGGTCCTGCTCACACTGCCCTACCTTATGCTTTGACTTCTTTCTCCCCTCTCTCTCCAGATAAAATCTTGCGACTTGTGACGGCCGGCCGCCCAACAACCTGCCCGCTTGACCCTATCCCCTCCTCTCTTCTCCAGACCATCTCCGGTGACCTTCTCCCTTACCTCACCTCGCTCATCAACTCATCCTTGACCGCTGGCTATGTCCCTTCCGTCTTCAAGAGAGCGAGAGTTGCACCTCTTCTCAAAAAACCAACACTCGATCCCTCTGATGTCAACAACTACAGACCAGTATCCCTTCTTTCTTTTCTCTCCAAAACTCTTGAGCGTGCCGTCTTTAGCCAACTCTCTTGCTATCTCTCTCAGAATTACCTTCTTGATCCAAACCAGTCAGGTTTCAAGACCCCTCTTCTCTGTGTCACGGAGGCTCTCCGCACTGCTAAAGCTAACTCTCTCTCCTCTGCTCTTGTCCTTCTAGACCTGTCTGCTGCCTTTGATACTGTGAACCATCAGATCCTCCTCTCCACCCTCTCCGAGCTGGGCATCTCCGGCGCGGCTCACTCTTGGATTGCGTCATACCTGAACGGTCGCTCCTACCAAGTGGCGTGGCTAGAAGCTGTCTCCGCACCACGTGCTCTCACCACTGGTGTCCCCCAGGGCTCAGTTCTAGGCCCTCTCCTATTCTCGCTATACACCAAGTCACTTGGCTCTGTCATATCCTCACATGGCCTCTCCTATCATTGCTACGTAGACGACACACAACTAATCTTCTACTTTCCCCCTTCTGATAACCAGGTGGCGAATCACATCTCTGCATGTCTGGCAGACATATCAGTGTGGATGACGGATCACCACTTCAAGCTGAACCTTGGCAAGACGGAGCTGCTCTTCCTCCCGGGGAAGGACTGCCCGTTCCATGATCTGCCATCACGGTTGACAACTCCGTAGTGTCCTCCTCCCAGAGTGCGAAGAGCCTTGGCGTGACCCTGGACAACACCCTGTCGTTCTCCGCTAACATTAAGGCGGTGACCCGATCCTCTAGGTTCATGCTCTACAACATTCGGAGAGTACGACCCTGCCTTACACAGGAAGCGGCACAGGTCCTAATCCAGGCACTTGTCATCTCCCATCTGGATTACTGCAACTCGCTGTTGGCTGGGCTCCCAGTCTGTGCCATTAAACCTCTACAACTCATTCAGAATGCCGCAGCCCGTCTGGTGTTCAACCTTCCCAAGTTATCTCACGTCACCCCGCTCCTCCGCACACTCCACTGACTTCCAGTTGAAGCTTGCATCTGCTACAAGACCATGGTGCTTGCCTACGGAGCTGTGAGGGGAACGGCACCTCCGTACCTTCAGGGTCTGATCCGTCCCTACATCCAAACGAGGGCATTGCGTTCATCCACCTCTGGCCTGCTGGCCCCCCTACCTCTGCGGAAGCACAGTTCCCGCTCAGCCCAGTCAAAACTGTTCGCTGCTCTGGCACCCCAATGGTGGAACAAGCTCCCTCACGACGCCAGGACAGCGGAGTCACTCACCACCTTCCGGAGACACTTGAAACCCCACCTCTTTAAGGAATACCTGGGATAGGATAAAGTAATCCTTCTACCCCCCCCCCCCTTACCCCACCCCCCAAAAAAACATTTTTTTAAATTTTTTTTTACATATTGTAAAGTGGTTATCCCACTGGCTATAAGGTGAATGCACCAATTTGTAAGTCGCTCTGGATAAGAGCGTCTGCTAAATGACGTAAATGTAAATGTTTTTCATCGGCAGGGACTAGGAAACTGGTCAGAATTGAAGGAATGATGGACAGTGCTAAATACAGGGGGAACCTGTTTCAGTCTTCCAGAGATTTGAGACTGGGACGGAGGTTCACCTTCCAGCAGGACAATGACCCTAAACATACTGCTAAAGCAACACTTGAGTGGTTTAAGGGGAAACATTTAAATGTCTTGGAATGGCCTAGTCAAAACCCAGACCTCAATCCAATTGAGAATCTGTACACCAGCGGAACCATCCAACTTGAAGGAGCTGGAGCAGTTTTGCCTTGAAGAATGGGCATAAATCCCAGTGGCTAGATGTGCCAAGCTTATAGAGACATACCAAAAGAGACTTGCAGCTGTAATTGCTGCAAAAGGTGGCTCTACAAAGTATTGACTTTGGGGAGGTGAATAGTTGTCTGTTTTTTAAATCTTATTTCTTGTTTGTTTCACAAGAAAAAATATTTTGCAGGTTGTGTAAATCAAATTATACAAACCCCCCAAAAATCAATTTTAATTCCAGGTTGTAAGGCAATTAAATAGGAAAAATGCCAAGGGGGGTGAATACTTTCACAAGCCACTGTATGCAGCGAGGCAGAAATTATATGATTTTTCCAGATTAAATCTTAACATGAATCATGGCAAGACAGGAAAAACAGGACGTTTTAAAGAACAATATGTAACAACCTAATAGTGACGCAACAATACAGAAATTGTGGATTTTAGCTAGTCCATGTACTGCATGTCAAGGTACAGAAACAGTGAAGCAATACAGATACAGTGGGGAGAACAAGTATTTGATACACTGCCGATTTTGCAGGTTTTCCTACTTACAAAGCATGTAGAGGTCTGTAATTTTTATCATAGGTACACTTCAACTGTGAGAGACGGAAAATCCAGAAAATCACATTGTATGATTTTTAAGTAATTAATTTGCATTTTATTGCATGTCATAAGTATTTGATACATCAGAAAAGCATAACTTAAAATTTGGTACAGAAACCTTTGTTTGCAATTACAGAGATCATACGTTTCCTGTAGGTCTTGACCAGGTTTGCATACACTGCAGCAGGGATATTGGCCCACTCCTCCATACAGACCTTCTCCAGATCCTTCAGGTTTCGGGGCTGTCGCTGGACAATATGGACTTTCAGCTCCCTCCAAAGATTTTCTATTGGGTTCAGGTCTGGAGACTGGCTAGGCCACTCCAGGACCTTGAGATGCTTCTTACGGAGCCACTCCTTAGTTGCCCTGGCTGTGTGTTTCAGGTCGTTGTCATGCTGGAAGACCCAGGCACGACCCATCTTCAATGCTCTTACTGAGGGAAGGAGGTTGTTGGCCAAGATCTCGCGATACATGGCCCCATCCATCCTCCCCTCAATACGGTGCAGTCGTCCTGTCCCCTTTGCAGAAAAGCATCCCCAAAGAATGATGTTTCCACCTCCATGCTTCACGGTTGGGATGGTGTTCTTGGGGTTGTACTCATCCTTCTTCTTCCTCCAAACACGGCGAGTGGAGTTTAGACCAAAAAGCTCTATTTTTGTCTCATCAGACCACATTACCTTCTCCCATTCCTCCTCTGGATCATCCAGATGGACATTGGCAAACTTCAGACGGGCCTGGACATGCGCTGGCTTGAGCAGAGGGACCTTGCGTGCGCTGCAGGATTTTAATCCATGACGGCGTAGTGTGTTACTAATGGTTTTCTTTGAGACTGTGGTCCCAGCTCTCTTCAGGTCATTGACCAGGTCCTGCCGTGTAGTTCTGGGCTGATCCCTCACCTTCCTCATGATCATTGATGCCCCACGAGGTGAGATCTTGCATGGAGCCCCAGACCGAGGGTGAACGACCGTCATCTTGAACTTCTTCCATTTTCTAATAATTGCGCCAACAGTTGTTGCCTTCTCACCAAGCTGCTTGCCTATTGTCCTGTAGCCCATCCCAGCCTTGTGCAGGTCTACAATTTTATCCCTGATGTCCTTACACAGTTCTCTGGTCTTGGCCATTGTGGAGAGGTTGGAGTCTGTTTGATTGAGTGTGTGGACAGGTGTCTTTTATACAGGTAACGAGTTCAAACAGGTGCAGTTAATACAGGTAATGAGTGGAGAACAGGAGGGCTTCTTAAAGAAAAACTAGCAGGTCTGTGAGAGCCAGAATTCTTACTGGTTGGTAGGTGATCAAATACTTATGTCATGCAATAAAATGCAAATTAATTACTTAAAAATCATACAATGTGATTTTCTGTCTCTCACAGTTGAAGTGTACCTATGATAAAAATTACAGACCTCTACATGCTTTGTAAGTAGGAAAACCTGCAAAATCGGCAGTGTATCAAATACTTGTTCTCCCCACTGTATACCAATCTGTATCATTTTTAGATGTATTTTCCAGATGTATCTGTGACACTGGTAGCGATCCCCATATTTACTAAAACCTTTCCTTCTTGGCGATCCTATCCTATTCTCCACCACACACGGTGATGGACCCTGGTAATGGCTCTAGCAGTTCATATTGAACTTCCTGCTTCTGCAGGAGACTTCCTGGAGCTGAGCGAGGCTGTGTGTGAGGTCCAGTAAATCACCACGGGAATCGTGAAACCAGGGCTCCTCACACACAACGACAACACAGTGGAGACACTATTCTATTCCCCTCATGTCAGTAAGACGATCCAAAAACTAACCAAACACATGCCTCATCTGTAATCAGCTCCAGACCATGTCCCTGTGTGTGTGTGTGTGTGTGTGTGTTTGTTTGTGTGTGTGTGTGTGTGTGTGTGTGTGTGTGTGTGTGTGTGTGTGCATGTGGTGTGTGGTGTGTGTGTGTGTGTGTGTGTGTGTGTGTGTGTGTGCGTGCGTGCGTGTGTGTGTGTGTGTGTGTGTGTGTGTGTGTGTGTGTGTGTGTGTGTGCGTGCGTGTGTGTGCGTGCGTGCGTGCGTGCGTGTGTGTGTGTGTGTGTGTGTGTGTGTGTGCATGTGTTGTGTGTGTGTTAGCTCAGTCCCTCAGGTTGGTCCCATTTCCTATTCCTCATCACCCCACAGAGCCCTCTGACCCTGGGACCTGGGAGACACCGTCTATGTCAACTGAAACACTAGTCAGCACACTGTGCCTCCCACAATTCTCCTTTTTCTGTACTCACAAATGGAAACCTATTCTCTAGTCTCTGGTGATCTATTCACAACATGATCAACATGTTTTATTACGTTTCCCTTAGGTAGTGATGGTGCTCAGAGGGAGACACAGGTAGTTTGCCTTAACCTCTATGAGATCGGTGTCCTGTATACGAGACGGTTGAGCTAACGTGCACTAATGTGATTAGCATGACTGTTGTAAGTAACAGCAAACTTTCCAGGACATAGACATGTCTTATATGGGCAGAAAGCTTAAATTCTTGTTAATCTAACTGCACTGCCCAATTTACAGTAGCTATTACAGTGAAAAAAATACCATGCTATTGTTTGAGGAGAGTGCACAACAACAAAAAACGTATCACGGCAACTGGTTTGATACATTCACTTCTGAAGGTAAATAATGTACTTACATTCAGTAATCTTGCTCTGATTTGTCATCCTAAGGGTCCCAGAGATCAAATGTAGCATAGTTTTGTTTGATAAAATCAATTTTTATATTCAAATGTAGGAACTGGGTTCTACAGTTTGAACCCCTGCTGTCTCTGGCTCCACACCCACAGTTTGCCTTATTCAGTTCCTCCCATTGTTCTGTGTATTAACATGGTATACAGCTGACAGGGACATTCTTAATCCCTATAGAAGATGTCTGCACTGAGATCATCCCAAAAAAGCATTTTATAATCCCTGTGTTTACTATAGAGAATAAGAGGTTTATATACCAGGTGTGACAGAATATGTTTCATATGATCTGCCATTTATTCACTCCAAGTTTAGAATGAATATGACAGTTGCTATGCAGAAAATAGTGGCATGATTAAAACTTTAAAACCCATGTCCTTCCATTAGTCACCATTGTTCCTCACACAGTGTAATCAATTCCGCCAACCTCACATTATGAATGACTAACGTTTCACAAAGACAACTTTGAGCAGCATAAAGACTTACAGATGGATGGATAGGGAGGAAATTAGAAAACTCAAGACAGGAGAGCCTCTGATAGAAAAGTATGTGTTGCCATAAGAGAGGGAGAGAGAAGACTGGACATGACAGAGCAATTGGAAACATTTAACTCAGTCAATTCAGGAGATGATTTGAAGAGCAATTCATGAATTGAGAATTTACCATTATTCATGAACTGATTTCAATTCCCTTCCTGAACTCACTTTCCTAAAGCTCCAACCTATCCTTTTCCTCCCTCTCTTCCTACCCCACACACACACACACACACACACACACACACACACACACACACACACACACACACACACACACACACACACACACACACACACACACACACACACACACACACACACACACACACACACACACACACACACACACACACACACACACACACACAGCAGGAAGAGTTGACCATAGTAACAGGAAGCAGCAGCAACATCAGTACCTGTGTAGCCCAGGGAGTTGTCATCCTCGTGTTCTGAGGTGGGGGCCGGCGTGGCCCCTTCACTGGCCCCATCCTGAGTGGCAGCGCCCGTGTCTGTCGGAAATAACACCACAGGGACTGAGACCCCTGGCACACTCTCATCACCGGACACGGCCAGTGCCCATGCCCCTATGCCCATCTGGCACAGGCAGCACCACACACTCAGCAGTGCCAGGCTCAGAGGATGCCACTGCCCACCCACCCACATCTCTGGCTGTATCCAAGATCCAACAGTCTACAAAATAATATCCAACGAGACTCTGACTGAGACACTAATAATCCTGGACAGTAGTGCCACAGTGTGTCAATCAGCTGTCTTCTAAAGATCCGTCAGGGGATGCTGTCAGCCTCAATGGGAGAGAGCTGTGAGACTGAAGGGTTGTCTATCTCCTAGGCTCTGTGGTAGTGTGTCCCAATGCTGCGTTGTGGTGTGCTGGTTGTGGTGTATGTGTCTGTGTCTGTGTGTGTGCAGAATGGGAGTCCCTCTATCCTCCCAACAGCCATGACTGGCTGCACTCCTGAGGGACCATATGGGCAGGGCAGAGTAGAGCGGGCTAGGGCACTCCTCCCCTGATTCAGGACCCCACCATACACACACCTACACACTCACACACTCACACACACACACACACACACACACACACACACACACACACACAGACACACATACTGATGCTGACACTTCTTTTTACAGCCAATTTATTGCTAATCAGTCCTTTTGATTGTGGTCCCTCTCTCATCACATCAGTATTGTGGCTGACTGTCTCTTCAGCAGACAGGGTGACAGGTTTGGGCTGTATGACTGGCTGTGTGAGGGCGGGACAGAGGGGGGAGGTGACAGGGGAGGGGGTGAGGGAGGGAGGCCAACAGGGCTGGGTGTATGGCTAATGGGGGAGATGGGGGGCCATTCGGGGCCACTGTGCCCTCATGATGGGTAGGCGTGGGATAAATCAGCCTGGGCCATGCCCACTCTCATTGTGGGCCGCTGACAGGGGGTTAATTTGGGCTGGGGTGAGGTGAGGGGGGTTAATGAAAGGAGGTCTAAACTGTCCAGCCGACTGAAAGGCAGTCTGTCGGAAGTGTCTGTTTCCTCAATGGGATCTGGCATCAGTGGGGATAAATACCAGATGGAGTGACTGAATAGTTCATTGGAGAGCACTTTGGATCACTAGACTGTGTAACAGTATGACCCTTATTCTATTTGTCTTTAGTTATTTCTGTAGAAGTCTGACAGCAATAAGAAACATAGCATTTTGAATGAACACGATAAATACAGCACAGTATGACAAGGCCAAAAAACCGCTTGGACAAATTGGCGACAAGAAAACAACATACTAGAGACATGTTGGAGAGGCGTTCCACATGAATGGAGCGGTCCCGCTCCCTACTGGTCCTGTAGTGTTGTAGTTAGAGCAAAGCTGGGACAATCCTATTATCAGACACTCATCTCTCTCTCTCTGTGCTGTGTTACTGTTCACACAAACAAGTGGCTCTGCTCTGCTCCGACTGACAACATCAGACACTCATCTCTCTCTCTCTGTGCTGTATTACTGTTCACACAAACAAGTGGCTCTGCTCTGCTCCGACTGACAACATCAGACACTCATCTCTCTCTCTCTGTGCTGTGTTACTGTTCACACAAACAAGTGGCTCTGCTCTGCTCCGACTGACAACATCAGACACTCATCTCTCTCTCTCTGTGCTGTATTACTGTTCACACAAACAAGTGGCTCTGCTCTGCTCCGACTGACAACATCAGACACTCATCTCTCTCTCTCTGTGCTGTGTTACTGTTCACACAAACAAGTGGCTCTGCTCTGCTCCGACTGACAACATCAGACACTCATCTCTCTCTCTCTGTGCTGTGTTACTGTTCACACAAACAAGTGGCTCTGCTCTGCTCCGACTGACAACATCAGACACTCATCTCTCTCTCTCTCTGCTGTATTACTGTTCACACAAACAAGTGGCTCTGCTCTGCTCCGACTGACAACATCAGACACTCATCTCTCTCTCTCTCTGCTGTATTACTGTTCACACAAACAAGTGGCTCTGCTCTGCTCCGACTGACAACATCAGACACTCATCTCTCTCTCTCTCTGCTGTGTTACTGTTCACACAAACAAGTGGCTCTGCTCTGCTCCGACTGACAACATCAGACACTCATCTCTCTCTCTCTCTGCTGTGTTACTGTTCACACAAACAAGTGGCTCTGCTCTGCTCCGACTGACAACATCAGACACTCATCTCTCTCTCTCTCTGCTGTGTTACTGTTCACACAAACAAGTGGCTCTGCTCTGCTCCGACTGACAACATCAGACACTCATCTCTCTCTCTCTCTGCTGTGTTACTGTTCACACAAACAAGTGGCTCTGCTCTGCTCCGACTGACAACATCAGACACTCATCTCTCTCTCTCTCTGCTGTGTTACTGTTCACACAAACAAGTGGCTCTGCTCTGCTCCGACTGACAACACTACAGGAGAGAGGAGAGGAGACATAAAGACAAACAGAACCATGCACATGTAGACACAGACAAGGTTATGAAGCAGGCTCAACACAGAACGGAACACAGACATTCAGGAAAACAGAATGAGTTTATTTGTCTGTCTGTCTGATTTAGGTTTTGACACATACTATGACAGTGTTTCCGAACCTTGGTCCTCCAGTACCCCCAACAGTACACATTTTTATTGTAACTCTGGACAATCACACCTGATTCAACTTGTCGACTAATCATCAAGCCCTCAATGAGCTGAATGAGGTGTGCTAGCCAAGGGCTACAACGAAACGGTGTACTGTTAGAGGTACTCGAGGACCAGGGTTGGGAAGCACTGTATTATGACACCAGTTCCAGGATAAACCAGATCTCTGACGCTGTTGCGTTGTCATCAACACCTCTAAAGGTGTAGCGCCCGTGGAGCTCAGTTGGTAGAGCATGGCGCTTGCAACGCCACGGTTGTGGGTTCGATTCCAACGGGGGACCAGTATGAAAAAAATATGTATGCACTCACTAACTGTAAGTCACTCTGGATAAGAGTGTCTGCTAAATGAATTTTTTTTACATGTAAAAAATGTAAAGCAGATTAATTACACCCTGCCTCTATCAAATCTTAATGTGGAAAATGACAGCTAATGTAACAGAATACATGGCTGACATTTGTAACCTAATTTTAAAAAAGCAAGATAACAAATAATTTGTTCATTCAGTTCTAAATAGCATTAATCATCTGTGACCTTAAAAATGAAACAGTTTCAAATCAACATAACACCAGTAAAGGGTTATATAATTATGTTTTCCCCAGTAATATTCTAGATCAAATATTGTTTTCAGTGTTCATCACAGCACCATACAACAGTAGAGAATGAAGACCCAGAGATGATTATATTAATATAATAATAATATGCCATTTAGCAGACGCTTTTATCCAAAGCGACTTACAGTCATGCGTGCATACAGTTTTGTGTATGTCATGAGCCCTCTCACTCCACCGGGTTACCACCTTAATTTGTTTCCACTATCTTCCACTCTGCTCACCACTCTCTCTCTACTCAGCCTAACTAGCTCCACCTGTCCCTGCTCTGCTCGGCTCTAATTACTCTGCCAGCTGCGCTGCATTACCCACTAACCTCTCCCAGTATTTAAAGTCCTGTCTTTCAGCTCTCCTTTGTCAGATCGTCTGCAAAGCTCACACCCGGAACCTGTTTGCTCGCGCTTCTGGCTCACCCTTGTTTTGTGACCCCGGACCTGCCTGATTCTTGGATACTCTTCTGCCCCAGGAAAACCAGACCTGCTTTCTGCCATTACGACTCCTGACTACTCTTCGACCCCGGTAACTCTGACCAGCCTTCTGCCTTGCTACAACGTATTTGGATTTCCCTTGAACTGTACTTCTGCCTTGTTTCATCCGCCCCGTTGTGTCTGTGTTTCCTCCCCCCCAGGACTTCTGGACCACCAACCACCGGCGTCATCGGACGCATCGCTGCCACTGGGGGGGGGCACAGACCCAGCACATTGGACGGAATAACCCCTGGAGCCTTCACTCACTCCCTACTTCCCTTTTCCCTTAAGTTTTAATAAACTTTCTGGTGTGACGCAATTGTGGTCCTCTTGTCGTCTGTCTGAACCGTGACAGTACGATCTGACCATCATGGACTCAGCGCACACTTCCCCCGACATGGAAACCGAAGAACCTGAGCAACCCACCGCCATGCTACGCCTGGAACACACTGAGAGAGAGCTAGGCCGCATGAGCGGCGACATCACCTCTCTGCTTCAGGTCGGCCACCAACAGCATCAGCAGTTCCAGCAGCAGTCCCAGCAGCAGCAACAACAACTCGCCATGATCATCCAACTCCTCACCAACCTTACCCCAGCCAGTCTGCCCACCAGCCCTGCCTCCGAGTTACCTGCCCCGGTCATTGCAGCCGCTGCTCCGGAACCCAAGATTGGAAACCCCGAGCGGTTCAACGGCGATTCTACCCAGGTCCGGCCATTCCTGACTAGCTGCCGACTTCAGTTCTCCTTGCAGCCAAGGACCTTCGCCACGGAGGGGGCTAAGGTCGGGTATGCCATCACTCACCTGACGGGCCGAGCTCGACTCTGGGGAACAGCAGAGTTCGAACGTCAAACCCCCGCATGTGCAACCTTCGACCTGTTTGCTGAGGAGATGCTGAAGGTGTTTGACCTGGATTCACCAACCGCAGAGGCGTCTCGTGAACTGTTCAGTATTCGACAAGGCAGACGTACAGTCGCAGACCATTCCATCGACTTCCGAACCCTGGCAAGACGAAGTTCTTGGAACACACCATCGTTGGTGGACGCGTTCTTCCATAGCTTGGCTGACTATATCAAGGACGAGTTGGTCTCCCATGAACTGCCTTCCACTCTTGATGAAGCCATCGCACTGACTGTCCGGATCGACAGAAGGATACAGACCCGTCGTCGTGAGAGGGGGCGCCAAGGTCCACCAACTACCGGCATTCGGAGAGATCCGACTGGGCTCCTGTCATCTACTGCCACTCACCCAAGTCAGCTTGATCAGTCTGAGCCTATGGAGATTGGGCGAGCCTCTCTCACTCCTGCAGAGCGCCAGCGCCGCTTCACCTCAAACCTCTGCCTCTATTGTGGAGGTGATGGACATCGTGTGGTAACCTGCCCTTTAAAAGCCGAAGCTCACCGGGCATAGGGGGAGTCCGGTTGAGCTCAATGACCATCCAGTCCTCCGACCGCAAACCCCTGCTGCAAGTTCACCTCCGCCTCTCTGACTCAACTCACACCCTGGCTGCTCTGGTGGATTCTGGCGCCGAAGCCAACATAATGGACATCAAGCTGGCACGCCAACTGGGACTGGAGAACCTCCGTTTGACACCTCCTATTCCTGCCCGGGCACTGGACGGACACTTACTCGGATCGGTCACTCATGTCACGGCCCCGGTCTTGATGGGTCTGTCCGGGAACCATCAAGAAACTATCCAGTTTCACCTGCTCCCCTCTCCAGGCCAACCCCTCATCCTGGGTTACCCATGGCTCCGCCGGCACAACCCTCAGCTCGACTGGGTGACCGGGGTGATCAGGGAGTGGGGGGAGGACTGCCACCGAACCTGCCTGCTTGCTGCCGCACTACCCCCTCGGCCAGTACCTACTAACTCCGCTCCTGACCTCTCCCATGTCCCAGAATGCTACCATGGTCTCAGAGAAGTGTTTAACAAAGCAAGAGCCACATCTCTGCCCCCTCACCGACCGTACGACTGTGCCATCGACCTCCTCCCTGGAACAGCCCCTCCAAGGGGCCGTCTTTATTCGTTGTCTGCTCCTGAAAGAAAGTCCATGGAGGACTACATCAATGACTCTCTGTCCACAGGATTGATCCGTTCGTCTTCATCTCCGGCTGGTGCTGGCTTCTTCTTTGTGGGGAAGAGGGACGGATCTCTTCGCCCCTGCATCGACTACAGGGGACTCAACGACATCACAGTGAAAAACCGTTACCCTCTCCCTCTGCTCACCTCTGCTTTTGAGTTGCTCCAGGGAGCCACTGTTTTTACCAAGTTGGATCTCAGAAACGCTTACCACCTAGTGCGGATCCGGGAGGGAGATGAATGGAAGACCGCATTCAATACACCAACAGGCCACTACGAGTATCTGGTTATGCCTTTTGGCCTCACCAATGCTCCTGCTGTGTTCCAGGCTCTAGTGAATGATGTACTGCGGGACATGTTAAACAAGTTTGTCTTCGTTTACCTGGATGACATCTTAATCTACTCCAGAAACCTGTCTGAACACACCCGCCATGTCCAGCAAGTCCTTCATCGTCTTCTGGAGAATTCCCTCTACGCCAAGGCAGAGAAATGTGAGTTTCACGTCAAGACAGTGGCCTTCCTGGGGTACATAGTGGCAGAGGGAAGTATCCAAATGGATCCTGCCAAAGTATCAGCAGTCACTTCATGGCCAGTTCCGGAGAACAGAAAGAAGCTGCAACAGTTTCTGGGGTTTGCTAACTTCTATAGAAAGTTTATCCGGAACTACAGTACCGTTGCTGCCCCTCTCACTGCTCTAACCAGCACCAAGCAACCCTTCACCTGGACCCCAGCAGCCGACAAGGCCTTCAGTACCCTCAAGGTAAGGTTCACCTCCGCTCCCATCCTCCAGATGCCTGATGTGGACCGGCAATTCATTGTGGAGGTGGACGCCTCGGATGTGGGAGTTGGTGCTGTGATTTCTCAGTGGGCTGCGGAGGATAGGAAGCTCCATCCCTGTGCCTTTTTCTCACGTCGGTTGTCCCCCTCTGAGTGCAATTACGACATAGGGAACCGAGAGCTGCTGGCTGTGAAGCTTGCCTTGGAGGAGTGGCGTCACTGGCTGGAGGGGTCCACCATTCCATTTCTCGTTTGGACCGATCATAAGAACTTGGAGTACATCCGCACGGCCAAACGGTTGAACTCCAGGCAGTCCCGCTGGGCCCTGTTCTTCACCAGGTTTAATTTCACTCTGTCATACCGGCCTGGATCACGCAACACCAAGCCAGACGCCCTCTCCCGTCAATTCCAGAAGGATGACAACCCCTCCAAGGATCCTGTGTCGATTCTGCCAAGTCCCTGCATCGTAGCAGCTCTGACCTGGGCTGTTGAGGAACAGGTGCTGGAAGCTCTCCGTAACCAGCCCGGTCCCAGCACTTGCCCAGCTGACCGCCTTTTTGTTCCCGAAAACCTGAGGTCCCAGGTCGTTCAGTGGGGACATGACTCCCGCCTAGCTTGTCACCCTGGCTCCACCCGCACTTACAACCTGCTCGCCCAGAGGTTCTGGTGGCCCTCTCTGAGAAAGGATGTACGGGAATTCGTCCAAGCCTGCCCCACCTGCAACCAACACAAGTCGTCCTGCCAGCCCCCAGCCGGATTGCTGCAGCCCCTGCCTGTGCCCAGACGTCCCTGGTCTCACATCGCCCTTGACTTTGTCACGGGGCTGCCCCCTTCAAGTGGCATGACCGTCATTCTCACCATAGTTGACCGATTCAGCAAGATGGCACACTTCATTCCCCTCCCCAAGCTCCCAACCGCCAAGGAGACCGCCCAGGTGGTCCTGGAACACGTCTTCCGGATCCACGGACTGCCAAAGGATGTAGTTTCTGACCGTGGTCCACAATTCTCCTCCGCTTTTTGGAAGGAGTTCTGTCACCTGCTGGGAGCCACAGTCAGTCTGACTTCCGGATTCCATCCCCAATCCAATGGGCAGTCAGAGCGGGCAAATCAGGAGCTCGAGAAGGCACTGCGATGCATGACTTCACGCAACCCCCACTCCTGGTCGCAGCAATTGACATGGGTGGAGTACGCACACAATTCTCTGACCTGCTCTGCCATCGGTATGTCCCCTTTCCAATGTGTTTATGGATACCAGCCTCCTCTATTTGCCAGCCAGGAAGGGGAGGTTACTTGCCCATCTGCACTGGCTTTTGCCCGTCGATGTCGCCGCACCTGGTCACAAGCCCGAGCCACACTCCTCAGATCCGTTGCCAGCTACACTACCGGGGCCAACCGTCGGAGAATCCCTGCTCCCACCTACCATGTTGGTCAAAGGGTGTGGTTGTCGTCAAGGAACCTGCCACTCAGGGTGGAGTCGCAAAAGCTGGCACCTCGGTTCATTGGCCCATTCCCTATCATAAGAGTGATTAGCCCAACTGCTGTCCGGCTCCAACTGCCTAATTCCATGAGGGTGCACCCCACTTTCCATGTGTCTAAGATTAAGCCCATTCATGAGAGTCCGCTGGTCCCTGCTGCGCCTTGTCCTCCTCCTCCACAGCTCGTCGATGGTGGTCTGGTTTACACCGTCCGCCGCCTGCTTCGGTCCAGACGGAGGGGTAGGGGTCTCCAGTACCTCATTGACTGGGAGGGCTATGGACCTGAGGAAAGGACCTGGGTGCCAGCTAGTCGGATTGTGGATAGGACTCTCATCACCGCCTTCCACCAACGGCATCCTGATCAACCTGCAATCCGTAGGGGCCGCCCCAGAGGGATCCCTAACCGTCCTGCCCGCTCGGCTTCCTGTCCTGTGCCTGATCCTGTCTCGGGACCTGTCCCATCTCCCGACCACGGCCCTCCGGCTTCCTCCGAGGATGAGGACGTTCGCTCGGACCGTTCGGAGGAGTTCTAGCCCTCCTCCGGCTCCCCTCCTCCCGCCCGGCGTGGTGTTGCTCTTGGGACTTCTGGGGCCGTCCCTTGGGGGGGGGGTTCTGTCATGAGCCCTCTCACTCCACCGGGTTACCACCTTAATTTGTTTCCACTATCTTCCACTCTGCTCACCACTCTCTCTCTACTCAGCCTAACTAGCTCCACCTGTCCCTGCTCTGCTCGGCTCTAATTACTCTGCCAGCTGCGCTGCATTACCCACTAACCTCTCCCAGTATTTAAAGTCCTGTCTTTCAGCTCTCCTTTGTCAGATCGTCTGCAAAGCTCACACCCGGAACCTGTTTGCTCGCGCTTCTGGCTCACCCTTGTTTTGTGACCCCGGACCTGCCTGATTCTTGGATACTCTTCTGCCCCAGGAAAACCAGACCTGCTTTCTGCCATTACGACTCCTGACTACTCTTCGACCCCGGTAACTCTGACCAGCCTTCTGCCTTGCTACAACGTATTTGGATTTCCCTTGAACTGTACTTCTGCCTTGTTTCATCCGCCCCGTTGTGTCTGTGTTTCCTCCCCCCCAGGACTTCTGGACCACCAACCACCGGCGTCATCGGACGCATCGCTGCCACTGGGGGGGGGCACAGACCCAGCACATTGGACGGAATAACCCCTGGAGCCTTCACTCACTCCCTACTTCCCTTTTCCCTTAAGTTTTAATAAACTTTCTGGTGTGACGCAATTGTGGTCCTCTTGTCGTCTGTCTGAACCGTGACAGTGTATGGGTGGTCCTGGGGATCGAACCCACTACCTTGGCGTTACAAGCGCCGTGCTCTACCAGCTGAGCTACAGAGGACCACCCATGTTACCATGTTACTCTTGAATGGCTTTAGGGCACTGTAACCCACACACCTTTACTTGTTGAAAACAGGGTAGGTCTTCCCTTCGAGATTTTCATGATTCTCATTTTCCATTTCCCTGTGCCCCTGTGCTTTTGGTCTGTTCCTGCTATCTCTGTTGTGCATATGTTGTCTTTTTTGGCCTCCTCTCTGTTGTGCATAGGCTGGTCCACAGCCAGGCCTCCTCTATCAGTTGTTCACAGGCTGGTCCACAGCCAGGCCTCCTCTCTCAGTTGTTCATAGGCTGGTCCACAGCCAGGCCTCCTCTCTCAGTTGTTCATAGGCTAGTCCACAGCCAGGCCTCCTCTCTCAGTTGTTCACAGGCTGGTCCACAGCCAGGCCTCCTCTCTCAGTTGTTCATAGGCTGGTCCACAGCCAGGCCTCCTCTCTCAGTTGTTCACAGGCTGGTCCACAGCCAGGGCTCCAATTAAAGGCCACTTCAGAGGTGGTGTACCCAGCTATTAACAGGTGGTGTACCCAGCTGCCCCGGGGCTCTTGGACAGAAACACAGGAGCCCTCTGGAACCCCCACTGCCCCACCTCCAACCCCTCCAGTCACAGAGCTGCACCATATCTCATCTCCCCTGTTGACCAATTACTAGAGCCCATGTGCTGATAACCAATTGCTCTCAAACAGATACAAAGAAAAGCCTGCTCCTCCCCGGCCCCTGGCCCAGCCCTCGTCCCCCAGCCTCTCATCCTCCAGCCTCTCATCCCCCCAGCCTCTTATCCCCCCAGCCCTCATCCCCCCAGCCTCTCTTCCCCCAGCCCTCATCCTCCAGCCCTCATCCTCCAGCCCTCATCCTCTAGCCTCTCATCCCCCCAATCTCTCATCCTCCAGTCTCTCACCCCCCCCAGGTCTCATCCCCCCAGGTCTCATCCCCCCAGCCACTCATCCCCCAGCCTCTCATCCCCCAGCCTCACATCCCCCCAGCTGTCATCTCCACAGTCTAACACCAAAAGACCATTGTCTGTTTTCTGGGTCAGTCTCCACTCTGCATGGACCTGGCCACGGAGTGCTGGCCAATGGGATCTCTTTGTAATTGATGGACTCAACCCAGTGACCAGGACTCACCAATCATACTGCTCTAAATGATGCCATGTTTCTCTGCAACTATGAACAACTAAATAGAGGTTTGCGAAACACATTTTTAATCTTACCCCACCCCACCCCCCCTCCCCAAACAGCAATAATCAGCTGTAGAGCACATCATGCACAGTGAAACATGGCTGCCCAGTCAGCATCATATCTTTGTTTTTGCCCTTGTGCTTCTCATTGCTTCTCATTGCTTAGGCTGACAAGCAAGGAGGAGTAGGTAGTTGATGTGAATGGAGCAGCAGGTAGCTGATATGAATGGAGTATCAGGTAGCTGATATGAATGGAGGAGCAGGTAGTTGATATGAATGGAGGAGCAGGTAGTTGATGTGAATGGAGGAGCAGGTAGTTGATGTGAATGGAGGAGCAGGTAGTTGATGTGAATGGAGGAGCAGATAGTTGATGTGAATGGAGGAGCAGGTAGTTGATGTGAATGGAGGAGCAGGTAGTTGATGTGAATGGAGGAGCAGGTAGTTGATGTGAATGGAGGAGCAGGTAGTTGATGTGAATGGAGGAGCAGGTAGTTGATGTGAATAGAGGAGCAGGTAGTTGATGTGAATGGATGAGCAGGTAGTTGATGTGAATGGAGGAGCAGGTAGTTGATGTGAATGGAGGAGCAGGTAGTTGATGTGAATGGAGGAGCAGGTAGTTGATGTGAATGGAGGAGCAGGTGGTTGATGTGAATGGAGGAGCAGGTAGTTGATGTGAATGGAGGAGCAGGTAGTTGATGTGAATGGAGGAGTAGGTAGCTGATATGAATGGAGGCGCAGGTAGTTGATGTGAATGGAGGAGCAGGTAGTTGATGTGAATGGAGGAGCAGGTAGTTGATATGAATGGAGGAGCAGGTAGTTGATGTGAATGGAGGAGCAGGTAGTTGATGTGAATGGAGGAGCAGGTGGTTGATATGAATGGAGGAGCAGGTAGTTGATATGAATGGAGGAGCTGGCTGCTCTGTCACTGTTATCTTGTTGTGTATTGGCAGCAGTGGTTTGGCCCAGACAGTGGAGGTGATGGATGGTGTTTAAATGATGAGTGTGTATGTGGAGTCTGACTACAGGCCCTGGGCTTGTTAACTGCAGTCCTGCTTTATTGCTGTTTGATGAGTTCCTTCACACTGTCTGACAGGAAGTGATGAATCAGGCCGCCATTAGCAACAACACCGTCAACATTTGTTTTGTAACAAATATGTCTCTGCTTAAAGTGTAGATAGGTTGACAAGTATTTATTTACATACAGCAAACTAAAGAGAGGAAAGATGTTAGATGGGAATATTTATAGCTGGCAACTGCTGACTGAAAACCAAACACACTGTAATTTTCTCTTTCATGTCTTTCTTCCTCTCTGTCCATTTGCTTTGTGCCGAGCCCAATCACAGCTGTCAACTGAATGTTTCTGGACAGGATTTATTCTCATTATGCTGGGCCTCAGTTTAATCATGTCTGCGTTATTACAAAAAAACTGTGGAAAATTATCTTTTGAGGTGAAGACAGTCGCTTGCTCGCTTCATCTCTCTCCACACCCCTCCTCTCCGCACTGTCTCACTAATTTCCATTTTGATTACACTTTCTGTGTTTTACCCAGGGCCATGCATCGCTAATGGGCTTTTAATCAAGCCTAGAGATAATGTAGGAAACATACACACAAAGGGCACACACCGCTGGAGGAGAGAGAGAGGGGGGAGGGAGAGAGAGAGAGAGGGATGGAGAGAGGGAGAGAGAGGAACGGAGGGAGAGAGAGGGTTGGAGGGAGAGAGAGAGGGAGAGGGATGGAGGGAGGGAGAGAGAGAGGGTTGGAGGGAGGGAGGGAGGGAGGGAGGGAGGGAGGGAGAGAGAGAGAGAGAGAGAGAGGGATGGAGGGAGGGAGGGAGAGAGAGAGAGAGAGAGAGAGAGAGAGAGAGAGAGAGAGAGTGAGAGAAAGGCACGTGAGCAAAAAATAGAGGTTTGCCTGTCTTGATACACAAATGTGCAAATGAAAGATAGTAGTTCAAATGACAGCCATTAGACTACCTATGTTCCGTCTTACACTAATCATAAACACACATACTGTACTCCAATGTACCAACCCCAACACCATACCCGCTCAGGCCTTTGAAAGCCCAGACTAGAAATGAAGAATTCCTGAGTGAATGGGGTGTGTCATTTCACTATGTGAATAACTGAAAGGGGTCAGCCCAGGGTCAAGGCCTAGCAGAGACAATGAGACAGACCGAGACAATGTCTGTCCCCTGTGGATCCCAGTGTATGGCCTGTGGAGGGGAGAGGGGCTCCCACCAGCCCTAACCCTGTAAACTCAGAGCAGGATTATGCATATGAGAGCATCTCTGGCCCACCTCAAAACCACACAGTGTGTACGCCATTAATAACCACAGTGAGGCTTATGTAGGGGTCGCTAGGGAAGCCTTTTTGTGTCCCTGTTATCTATGTAAACAGTTGGTGAGAAAGAAAGCACAAGAGGGATCAAATGGTTTGCTGAGAGTCAGCCACCGTGGAGTGGATAGTGACTGGTAAACAGTATGGCTAATGAAAAAGCTCAGATTGGGACATATAAGATTGAGACATGAAAGCACCATAAGGATTTGTAATAATGTACAGCATTTGCCTGTAATCCTAGAAATGCACAATGTGTGTATATCCACAGCACACATACTATGTATGTATGTTGTCTATAACGCATTTGCAGGGCTAGTTTCCAGGTGCTGAGTGAACAGATAGCAGTGTAGTCTGGTCCAAGGCTGAAGGATGTGCTGTCTACCTGGACTCCCCTTGGCCACCCCTAACATTAATCTCCTCCTCTTCTCCACTTTCTCTCCATCCCTACAGAGATGCTATCCCGACCTCTTTCCTCTCCATGGAAGACAAAACATAATCACACTTTAGATGGGTTCATTCTGAGACAAATTATTTTGGAGCCAGCATCAAGCCAGTTTTGATGAGAAAGTGGATGGGAACTCAACTTTGATACTCTCTATTCTGGCCTTTCCCCAAAGTCAGCAAAGTCATTTGAGATAAACACGTGAGACACCAATATATTCTCTACACAAGAGTAACATTTTGTCAAGGGGGGATTGGGGGGGGGGGAGCCATAGAGCGTTACAATAATTCTGTTTTCATGAGATAAAGATTTGTGTGATGATAATGAGATAATTAGGCTGACAAGTCATTTGGTTCCAATGGTTTCCAATGAGAGAACCCTACTGGAGTGGAAAGGAAAACACGCCAGAAAAGTTAATATCAGAAGATAGTATTCATATTTTCTAAAACACTCCTATTTTTCCTACATTGTCACTTCTTTATTGCTCAATGGCCAGGTTTGAAAACAGACACATTATCACTTAGTTGATGATAATCAGATGTTATCATTGTGATGGCACTTGTCATTTTTTGTCTGGATGAATGCGTATCATTTTTTGACAGTTACAGAGCAGTTTTGTGCTCCCTCTCATCTAATTCAGAAGTGACTTTGGTTACAGAGAACTGAATAAACATGTCAGACTCTGCTTTCCAAGTTGGCAGAAGAGTTGACTCCTTTCCTCTCACATAATTTGTTGATAATTGTGGTTAATTAAAAGCACAACTGTCAGGGAAGAAAAATATGTCATATTGTTTTGCTGACAGATCGGCCCAGAGCGCATCCAGTAACCACAGAAAGAATAACACAGGCGGACTCAGCACCAGAACAAATTCAGGTTAGCGTTTTTTATCATGAATCTTGTTCTGGAGGCAGTTCTGCAGAGCGGTCACTAGCTAGCACAGCCACAATTTTAAACCTAACCCTAATCTTAACACTAACCGTAACCACACTGCTAACGCTAATGCCGAAACCTAACCTTGAATTAAGACCAAAAAGCTAATTTTTGTTTTCATAAATTTTTACAATATAGACCATTTTCACTTTGAAGCTTGCCTATCTAAGGGGAAATCGCTCAGTTCTGCCTCCAGGGCAAGACTCATGACAATAAACATTAACCTGCAGAACAAAGAAAGCTGATTGGCTTGTGGAGTGGTACACAATGTTTAATGGTCACTAGGCTGCATTGCCGTGCAATACCTCTTTCACTCAAATACCAGTGCCAGAAAGGTGTACCACAATAGTACATTAAAACAGTTTTGTCTTCCGTGCTACAGTTTTGACAGTTCTTGGCAGTCCTACAGAAATAACCATCTGTGAGATGAAGAAGAGATTTCTAATGTCCGTACTTTGCCAATATCCAACCAACCGAACTGCAGTTATGTTCTTGAACCACTTGAGTTCAAGAGTATCTCTGTCTATGGAGAACTGAAACAACACTGTGACTAGTGTCTGAACTTACTCTGACAAGACTGGGAAGCTGAGACAAGCACGTTCAGACCTGCCAAATGCCCCAGATGTCCATCTCTGTGACACCGCATGACATTCCCCAACACAGTTTAAACATGCAAGAGAGAGAGAGGGAGAGAGGGAGGGAGAGAGAGAGAGAGAGAGAGAGAGAGAGAGAGGGAGAGAGAAAGGGAGAGAGAGAGAGAGAGAGAGAGAGAGAGAGAGAGAGAGAGAGAGAGAGAGAGAGAGAGAGAGAGAGAGCAAAGAGAGTGAAAGAGAGCGAAAGAGAGCGACAAGAGATGTGGGGAAAGAGAGAGAGAATTCCATGGAGAATACTTCTCCAACAGGAACAGATGGGGGCCGTCAGGGACGAAGAGATTTGAAGGGCGTGGTAAAAAGTGAACAGCCTCAGAGAGCTTGTAATCCGGCCCGGCCGACCGGCGTTAGAGCTAGGGACCATGACCAATGGGCAGCTTGTCACAGAGAGTAGACTCCACCGCAGCTGACAAATCACTGACCTTCTCTTACTTTCCCACTCTCACACATTGTATGGGATCAACACCACCTCATCTCAGCTATGAAAGGTTCCAGGAGTTTTTTTCAGGAGTTCATAAGCGGTTGCCGCCGGGACTTATTTTCTCCTAAATGTAATTTGACTAGACTTTGAACAATGGCAATTTTCTTTATCTGAGAACTGCCAACCTCCTTACGGCAAACCAATCAGTAGATCCCATGTGAAGGAGAAAGTGAAGTCATGGTTTTTCCTGCTACATTAAATGAGTTTAGGGGGCAGTGGAGCGTGTCATTCAGACCTCATTTCAGGACTGTGGCACCTGTCGTGACAAACTACGATAACCGCATTTACCAGTTCTGCAACATATGGTTTCTTTACTTTTTGACTGTCAAACTAAGGGACAGACGGACAGACATTGCAGACAAACACAGATGTGCATGCACGCACGGACTAACACACAACCTTCTGAGAGTTAAAAGAGTAAAAAAATCTACAATAAATCTACAGAAGTATGTGGACACTCCTTCAAATTAGTGGATTTGGCTATTTCAGACACACCTGTCAGTTGTATAAATTCAAGCACACAGCCATGCAATCTCCATAGTCAAACATTGGCAGTAGAATGGACTTACTGAAGAGCTCAGTGACTTTCAACATGGCAACGTCATTGGATGCCACCTTTTCAACAAGTCAGTTCATCAAATTTCTGCCCTGCTAGAGCTGCCCCTGTCAACTGTAAGTGCTGATATTTTGAAGTGGAAACCTCTAGGAGCAACAACGGCTCAGTCACTAAGTGGCAGGCCTCACAAGTTCACAGAACGGGACCGCCGAGTGCTAAAGCGTGTAGAGCGTAAAAATTGTCTGTCCTTGGTTGCAACACTCACTACCGAGTTCCAAACTGCCTCTGGAAGCAACGTCAGCACAAGAACTGCTCGTCGGGAGCTTAATGAAATGGGTTTCCATGGCCGAGCAGCCGCACACAAGCCTAAGATCACAATGCGCAATGCCAAGTGTCGGCTGGAGTGGTGTAAAGCTCGCCGCCATTGAACTCCGGAGCAGTGGAAACACATTCTCTGGAGTGATGAATCATGCTTCACCATCTGGCAGTCCGACGGACGAATCTGGGTTTGGCGGACGCCATGAGGACGCTACCTGCCCCAATGCATAGTGCCATCTGTAAAGTTTGGTGGAGGAGGAATAATGGTCTGGGGCTATTTTTCATGATTCAGGCTAGGCCCCTTAGTTCCACTGAAGGGAAATGTTTACGCTACAGCATACAATGTCATCTAGACGATTCTGTGCTTCCAACTTTATGGCAACAGTTTGGGGAAGGCCCTTTCCTGTTTCAGCATGACAATTCCCCCATGCACAAAGCAAGGTCCATACAGAAATGGTTTGTTGAGAACGGTGTAGAAGAACTTGACTGGCCTGCACAGAGCCCTGACCTCAACCCCATCGAACACTTTTGGGATGAATTGGAACGCCAACTGTGAGCCAGGCCTAATCGGCCAACATCAGTGCCCGACCTCATTAATGCTCTTGTGGCTGTATGGAAGCAAGTCCCCGCAGCAATGTTCCAAAATCTAGTGGGAAGCCTCCCCAGAAGAATGGAGGCTGTTATAGCAGCAAGGGCGGGACCAACTCCATATTAATGCACATGATTTTGGAATGAGATGTTCGACGAGCAGGTGTCTACATACTTTTGGTCATGTAGTGTATGTCTATGTCCATGGAGGTGTTGTTTTTTGTAAATGGGCAGCAGGTAGCCTAGCAGTTATGAACGTGGGGCCAGGAACCTGAAGGTTGCTGGTTCAAATCCTTGAGTGGACTAGGTGAAAAATCTGTTGATGCGCCCTTGAGCAAGGCACTTAACACTAATTGCTCCTGTATGTTGCTTAGGATAAGAGTGTCTGCTAAATTACACATTTCTAGGATGTGTGTGTACCAAAGACTGCATGCATAAAGAATAGGTGTACTACAGCCACCTCTCACCACCTCCACGCCCTGGAGCTGCTGTTGTCACTGTGCTGTCAAGACCACAATGGAGCAGGGGGAATTCTACAGCTTTTAATTAGGCAGTCAGAGAGAAAAGCCTTCACTGATGTTTCACCTCACCCCACCTGGCTGTGACGTGATGACACAAACATCTCCCACTTCTGAGAGGCTGTGTTATGGTGCAAACAAATGAGGAATCACCACATGTACCACATGTTGATGGGGAAGTGTTGGGTAAATAATGGTGCCGACGAGTAATTATCCATGAACTACACTTTGGCTCCTCTCGACCTTTGAATGAATACAAATTGGTCATTATTCTAGTTGAGAGGCAGACAAATTATTGTTAATTCCTGACTTGAGTTTAAAGGGAGAATCGTGGTCTTAACTGGAGCATGGCCTTTCAATAGACTGTAGCCGGCAAATACAGTAGACAAGACTTCTTTATATGTGTGGTTATATATTAATACAGTACCAGTCAAAAGTTTGGACACACCTGCTCATTCAAGGGTTTTTCTTTATTTTTTACTATTTTCTACATTGTAGAATAATAGTGAAGACATCCAAACTATGAAATAACACATAAAGTGTTAAACAAATCAAAATATATTTTAGATTTTAGATTCTTCAAAGTAGCCACCCTTTGCCTTGATGACAGCTTTGCACACTCTTCACATTCTCTCAACCAGCTTCACCTGGAATGCTTTTCCAACAGTCTTGAAGGAGTTCCCACATATGCTGAGCACTTGTTGGCTGCTTTTCCTTCACTCTGCAGTCCAACTCATCCCAAACCATCTCAATTTGGTTGAGGTCGGGGGATTGTGGAGGCCAGGTCATCTGATGCAGCACTCCATCACTCTCCTTCGTCAAATAGCCCTTACACAGTCTGGAGGAGTGTTTTGGGTCATTGTCCTGTCGAAAAACAAATGATAGTCTCACTAAGCGCAAACCAGATGGGTATCGCTGCAGAATGCTGTGGTAGCCATGCTGGTTAAGTGTGCCTTGAATTCTAAATAAATCAATGACAGTGTCACCAGCAAAGCACCCCCACACCATCACACCTCCTCCTCCATGCTTCACGGTGGGAACCACACATGCAGAGATAATCCGTTCACCTACTCTGTGTCTCACAAAGACACAGCAGTTGGAACCAGAAATCTCCAATTTGGACTCATCAGGACAGATTTCCACCGGTCTAAATTCCATTGCTTGTGTTTCTTGGCCCAAGCAAGTCTCTTCTTCTTATTGGTTTCCTTTAGTAGTGGTTTCTTTGCAGCAATTCGACCATGAAGGCCTGATTCGCGCAGTCTCCTCTGAACAGTTGATGTTGAGATGTGTCTGTTACTTGAACTCTGTGAAGCATTTATTTGGGCTGCAATCTGAGGTGCAGTTAACTCTAATGAACTTATCCTCTGTAGCAGAGGTAACTCTGGGTCTTCCATTCCTGGGGCGGTCCTCATGAGAGCCAGTTTCATCATAGCGAAGTGAAACATCTATGTTCAGATTTGCAATGTCTAGAAAAAAATCATGTTTCAATACTCACACAATCGTTAACCAATGTTAATTGGTCTGATGGTGTTTGTGCAACAGTTTTAATAGTATACGGCTCTTATAGTGTTTACACATTACATCGAATTACTAATGTTCAAATATGGCCAATAAACATGTACTTGCTAGGAACCTCTCCTTCTTAATATCCAGTTGGAAAACACACAGACAAGTTGATTTGCTTGTAGCGATTTTATAATGACTTCAAAGTAATTACTTTGTTCATTTTTCAATGACTGCATATGTCACAGCTCAGTCACCATCTGATCTGGAGTCATGCAAGCTGAACAAACAGCACAGCAGACACTATCACCCCTCTCCAGACTCCTCCCTCTCTCTCCCGCTGCACCTTCTCTCGCTCCCACAGATCTGTGGTTGTCGTGGGAAGAACACATGTATGCAAATCTGAGGAACACAGACCGAATATTCACAGTAAGATGAGAGTCCTCAGATAAACCAACTCACATCCTCAATCTGTACAACACTGATTAGAGGAGATGGAACTGAGCCTGTGTGAAAACGGAGGGAACATGGCAGGCGTCTGGCCAACTTCTCTAATGATCTTCTTCTGTGTGTAGGAGTCGATCAATACCATAGCAAAGTTACCAGAGGCTGTGCCAACACCTTGATGATGTCTGCTTCAACGTGTCCACAGATGTGCAGAGTAGATGGTGCATTCACAAAGGGGCCATAAAGAGACAGGCTAAATCGTCAGTCTTACACAACTAGCCATGTTCTCTCATTGGACTAACTTTAGGCAGGGAACATTGGTTCACAGTTATGTAAGAGTTATCGTTCTGTCCGTGGAATTGCTTTAATTTTCCCAGAGTGAGGTTGAAAGGAGATCACTGGGCTCTGTACAAGTGCTTCAAATGACTGTGTGGGTAATTTGTGGTATCGTCATGTTTGGCTAAAACAAGTTAGTTGGGGATCAGTGTTTCATGATGACACTATCTCACTTGAAAGGAATATGAATCTTCTTGGCCAGCAAGAGAAGGATGGGATTCCCCTTCAGAGTGTCTTCCTATGAGCTTGTACTTGGCACTGTCTCCTTGGCTTACTATTTAGGTCTATCAAGCTTAGATTTTGTAAAGCACTGGGTGACTAATGCATTGGTATAAAGAAAACGCTGTACAAATCACATTTGATGGATTGACTGATTTTTTACGAAACTGAAGAGTTGTGAGAAAGGAAACGTATTTCACCTGAGGGAAGAAGTGAGTGGGAGTTGAATTCTAAAGGGATCCTGAAAGATTTACAATGTGAGAATTCAGTGTCTCCCCACTGACAGACAAACCATTAGTTTTCTTGTCCCCATCGAATGTGTAGATTCAGTGGTAAAGCATTTTACGGGTAACAGTTTATAACTCTGTGACTCTGTAGCGATACATCTCCTTTCCACCCACCCATGGATGTCCCATGTTAGGACCACACTGCAATCCTCACTCAACTCTAAATATGTCTGATGACTCTATGGCCCTGCGTAAACCTGAAGAATAAGATCACTTCACATCACCAAATCAAGACTTGTTTTCACTTGATATCCTGCCAAAGGGCCCTCAGACTGTCAGGATAATTATAGGCCATAAAACAATTCAGAAAGTTTCATAAGGTTTTCCCTTGTAACTCATTTAAACACATAATATTTTCAGAGAAGGACTGGCTTTCAGAGAGATATCTACAGGGAGGGAAAAAAGTATTTGATCCCCTGCTGATTTTGTAGGTTTGCCCACTGACAAAGAAATTATCAGTCTATAATTTTAATGGTAGGTTTATTTGAACAGTGAGAGACAGAATAACAACAAAAAACGCATGTCAAAAATGTTATAAATTGATTTGCATTTTAATGAGGGAAATAAGTATTTGACCCCCTCTCAATCAGAAAGATTTCTGGCTCCCAGGTGTCTTTTATACAGGTAAGGAAATGAGATTAGGAGCACACTCTTAAAGGGAGTGCTCCTAATCTGAGCTTGTTACCTGTATAAAAGACACCTGTCCACAGAAGCAATCAATCAATCAGATTCCAAACTCTCCACCATGGCCAAGACCAAAGAGCTCTCCAAGGATGTCAGGGACAAGATTGTAGACCTACACAAGGCTGGAATGGGCTACAAGACCATCGCCAAGCAGCTTGGTGAGAAGGTGACAACAGTTGGTGCGCTTATTCACAAATGGAAGAAACACAAAATAACTGTCAATCTCCCTCGGCCTGGGGCTCCATGCAAGATCTCACCTCGTGGAGTTGCAATGATCATGAGAACGGTGAGGAATCAGCCCAGAACTACACGGGAGGATCTTGTCAATGATCTCAAGGCAACTGGGACCATAGTCACCAAGAAAACAATTGGTAACACACTACGCCGTGAAGGACTGAAATCCTGCAGCGCCCGCAAGGTCCCCCTGCTCAAGAAAGCACATATACAGGCCTGTCTGAAGTTTGCCAATGAACATCTGAATGATTCAGAGGAGAACTGGGTGATAGTGTTGTGGTCAGATGAGACCAAAATCGAGCTCTTTGGCATCAACTCAACTCGCCGTGTTTGGAGGAGGAGGAATGCTGCCTATGACCCCAAGAACACTATCCCCACCGTCAAACATGGAGGTGGAAACATTATGCTTTGGGGGTGTTTTTCTGCTAAGGGGACAGGACAACTTCACCGCATCAAAGGGACGATGGACGGGGCCATGTACCCCATAGAAAATCTGTGGAGGGAGCTGAAGGTTTGAGTTGCCAAACATCAGCCTCGAAACCTTAATGACTTGGAGAAGATCTGCAAAGAGGAGTGGGACAAAATACCTCCTTAGATGTGTGCAAACCTGGTGGCCAACTACAAGAAACGTCTGACCTCTGTGATTGCCAACAAGGGTTTTGCCACCAAGTACTAAGTCATGTTTTGCAGAGGGGTCAAATACTTATTTCCCTCATTAAAATGCAAATCATTTTATAACATTTTTGACATGCGTTTTTCTGGATTTTTTTGTTGTTATTCTGTCTCTCACTGTTCAAATAAACCTACCATTAAAATTATAGACTGATCATGTCTTTGTCAGTGGGCAAACATACAAAATCAGCAGGGGATCAAATACTTTTTCCCCTCACTGGATCATTCAAACAACTATCAAGCGGTTAGCTATATACACTTTGAAATTCATATACTCGGTATTTCCCCATATGCCATTGACAATGATGAAATATAACCACAGGATAAAAGGCTTGTTCTGGCAGCTCATATAACTCATATGGAAATCATATCTGCTGTTCATCTGGGGATGAGCGCATGAATAGAGCTACACTAGTGTCTTAGTGAACCCTAAATAGCTGCCTACTTTTCCCTGACAATATTACCATTATTCCACAGGCATCTGTCCAGCACTTGTGCAACCCGCTGAGTTTAACTTTATTACTTTGCCAAGCTCATCTCAATTTTCACTCTCAATGGATCAAGTGTCAGATAGACACAGAGGCAGTAGAGATTACGGAGAGGATCATTTTGATTAAATTGAATTATATGACACTCTTGACATTCATCTTCAGGTTGATCCAGCTCAATGTGAAATCAGTGTCTGATATGGCCCAGATGTAAATACAGAAGCAGGATGTTCCGTGGACCAACACCAAAGGCCCGCTTGTTTGTTTCCTTGTCTTATCCTGATACCCAATAAACAATGATGGCTGAACCCCAGTCCATATATCATCAGCACAAATGGTTATATTTCAGTCAAAACCTCTGAAGGAGATGCTAAAGCCTTAGCCTATAGTTTGTGTTTACCAGAGAACAGTGGTATCGCCTGACACATGATGAGAGCAGTGAGTCACCAGAGGGGCCGGGGGCCGGGGGCAGATCATAAATTCAACCAAGGCATGAAATGCAACCAAAGACAAAATGGGTCTCTCCACGCCCCCCTGTCAAGGCCTCACAGAGCCCTCTCCCTCACCCCACACAATCACCCCATACAATCACCCAAATGTATTAGTGGCAGGTGACTGGCTGGATGGAGGCAGAGTACTGATTGACGTGCCAAGGGGTATTGCATTACCATCTGTTAGGCCTCAACAAATCGAGACAAAACGCACAAAATCAAGTGCATTTTTTAGAGGATAAACTAATCACCACGCCATCCTTGAAAGTAGAGAGCGTAAAAAGGGGTCACACACTATACAGTCTCTAATGTAATCCTTCATACTTTGTTGCAGTAAATCAGTATAGCATACGAGCCATCAACAACATTTTGTTACATTCATGTGTTTAAAGAGAGGGGCTTTAGGAGAGGAAAATGCATGTCACGGTGTTACACATCTGGTGCTGATATGTCCAGTACTGCCTTCATGTGGTGTGGGACTATTTCAGACCTGTTTCCACTTGTATCATACAGCAGTAGCATATTATCCATGCCATGCAGGTCTGGTAGCAGCATTAGGGATGTGGCCATGGGACTAGAGAACACACAGCCAGCAGGAAAATAACATGGAACTAGACAAACATGCTTGACTTGACCTTGTAAAAATGCACTGTTAAAATGGTGGGAAACCGTTGAAGCATACAGTATATGTATGAAGCATTACATCAGGTCCCAGTGGTGACGTTACCACATGGGGCTACTCAGCTTTAGCTGCAACTAATCTCGGCTATCTGAGTAACACACAACTTATGGAGAGAAGAACAAATGTGATTGGATGATGCATCTTCACATAGTCCATGGCTGTGCTAGTATAGGGTTGCTGATTTAGTCAAATAAATACATGAAATAATACATTTTGTTGTTTGGTCCTTTGTGTTTCAACTTCCTGTGCCACTCTTTATATATATATACAGCTGTGGAAAAAATTAAGAGACCACTGCAACATTTTCTTAAATCAGCATCTCTACATGTATGACAGCCATTCCATTCCAGTGTCTGTTGAATTCCAACACAGGCACACCTCATTCTACTGAATTAGGTACTGATTAGGTGATCACCTGAACCAAATCTTATTTAACGAGGAAAAGTATAAAAACCACTGCTGTGGTCATCACTATTCTCTTGCAATAGGACCAGCTATCAGCGGAGGCGGGAGTCAGGGTTCCAGCTGCAGCTCATTCACCATAATCACCTCAGCCTTTAAGACCCGGTCAAACTTGCCACTCATCGTCAGATCATAGTCAAGACAACCATGTTAGTCTTGCTGTCGACTCAACCTGTTTGTTTTCGCTCTTTGTGTTTTTGGCCTGTTCTATTTACTTTTCTCCTGTGCCACAGATTATTGGAACCTGACTCCTGCCTCCGCTTCACTCCTGCCACCACCATCCTGCGTTCCACTACCGGACCTCCCTTTTGGACTCACCACGGACACTAGGACATTACGGTACCACACCTGCCCTGACCTGGATCTGTTACCCTTCCTGTAACCTGGACTTGCTCTTCCCCTATTATTGGGAACCTGGACTATTGACCATTGTAAATAAACCTGTTAAACCTTCTCTGGCTTGGTGTAGTTGTCTGCATTTGGGTTCAAATCCAGTTAATCATGACACAGCTGGATGGCAAAAACTGTGCTAATAGTACCTTAAAAGTAATATTAATCAAAAAATAACTGTTGATCATGCCAAAAGAGTTGAAAAGGAAAGTTTTGAGTGAGGAAAAAAGGGTTCAATTCTGGCTTTACTGGCAGAGGGATACAGTGAGCGTCAGGTTGCTTCCATCCTTAAAATTTCAAAGACGGCGGTTCATAAGAACAAGGTCAAGCAGCAGACATTGGAGACAACAAAGCTACAGACCAGCAGAGGGTGAAAACGACTCTCTACTGACCGGGATGACCGCCAACTCATTTGAATGTCACCCAACAACCGTAGGATGACATCAAGTGACCTACAAAAAGAATGGCAAACGGCAGCTGGGGTGAAGTGCACGGTGAGGACGGTTCGAAACAGGCTCCTAGGGGCAGGGCTGAAGTCGTGCAAAGCTAGAAAAAAGCCCTTCATCAATGAGAAGCAAAGAAGAGCCAGGCTGAGGTTTGCAAAATACCATAAGGATTGGACTGTAGAGGACTGGAGTAAGGTCATCTTCTCTGATGAGTCGAATTTTCAGCTTTGCCCAACACCTGGTCGTCTAATGGTTAGACGGAGACCTGGAGAGGCCTACAAGCCACAGTGTCTCGCACCCACTGTGAAATTTGGTGGAGGATCGGTGATCTGGGGGTGCTTCAACAAGGCTGGAATCGGGCAGATTTGTCTTTGTGAAGGACACATGAATCAAGCCATGTACAAGGTTGTCCTGGAAGAAAACTTGCTTCCTTTTGTTCTGACATTGTTCCCCAACTTTGAGGATTGTTTTTTCCAGCAGGACATTGCACCATGCCACACAGCCAGGTCAATCAAGGTGTGGATGGAGGACCACCAGATCAAGACCCTGTCATGGCCAGCCCAATCTCCAGACCTGAATCCCATTGAAAACTTCTGGAATGTGATCAAGAGGAAGATAGATGGTCACAAGCCATCAAACAAAGCCGAGCTGCTAGAATTATTGCGCCAGGAGTGGCATAAAGTCACCCAACATCAATGTGAAAGACTGGTGGAGAGCATGCCAAGACGCATGAAAGCTGTGATTGAAAAATCAGGGTTATTCCACCAAATATTGACATCTGAACTCTTCCTAAGTTAAAACATTACTATTGTGTTTAAAAATGAACATGAACTTATTTTCTTTGCATTATTCGAGGCCTGACAACACTGCATATTTTTTGTTATTTTGACCAGTTGTCATTTTCTGCAAATAAATGCTCTAAATGACAATATTTTTATTTGGAATTTGGGAGAAATGTTGTCAGTAGTTTATAGAATAAAACTAAAATGTTATTTTTACCCAAACACATACCTATAAATAGTCAAACTGATAATTTTGCAGTGGTCTCTTAAGTTTTTCCACAGCTGTATATATATATATTTTTTACCCTTTTTTCATGGTATCAACTTGGTAGTTACAGTCTTGTCCCATCGCTGCAACTCCCGAGGTGAAGGTCGAGAGGCATGCGCCCTCCGAAACACAACCCAACCGAGCCGCACTGCTTCTTGACACAATGCCCGCTTAACCTGGAAGCCAGCTGCACCAATGTGTCAGAGGAAACACCGTACACCTGGCGACTGTGTCAGCTTGCACTGTGCCCAGCCTGCCACAGGAGTTGCTAGTGCACGACGGGACAAAAACATCCCTGCCGGCCAAACCCTCCCCTAACCTGGACGAAACTGGGCCAATTGTACGCCGCCCCATGGGTCTCCCGGTCACGGCCGGCTGCAACAGAGCCTGGACTCGAACCAGGATCTCTAGTGGCACAGCTAGCACAGCGATGCAGTGTCTTAGACCACTGCGCCACTCGGGAGGCCCTGTGCCACTCTTTTGATGGCACTCTGAATAATCATAAATCTGTTTTCATTCACACTTGTTATTTCATTAGCCACACAACTGCAGGGAAGATTGGCCAAAACAAAAGCCTCATTCAATTTAGCCTCTTTTCAAAATGAAGACACAAAGGGAGAGTGGGGCACAATAACAGATGCCTTGTTTCTTTCCAGATTTCCAATTAGTCGATGAAATAAAGAGGGTGATCTGTGTTTGAGTCTGCAGCTCCACTGCCAGTCTTCATTAACTATGATTAGTCTCAGTGCAGCACCACTGTTAGATCTGGCTCTGGTTCCACTACACTCTCTGGCACCTCTGACATCTATTCTACATGATCCCCTGCAGCACTCTCCATCACCCTCCAGCACCCTCCAGCACCCTGCAGCACCCTCCATCACCCTCCAGCACCCTGCAGCACCCTTCATCACCCTCCATCACCCTCCATCACACTCCATCACCCTGCAGCACCCTGTAGCACCCTGCAGCACCGTGCAGCACTCTCCATCACCCTCCATCACCCTCCATCATCCTGCAGCACCCTGCAGCACTCTCCAGCACCCTGCAGCCAGCTCGATCTATCCTACAGATCCCAGTGTCAGAGATGGTTTGGTGTGTCTAGATTGAGACTGCACAGTGTAGGAAATTCCAAGTACTTATAAACCACATATTTGATCTTATATAGAGTTACCTCCATGGTGTTCTCTCTGGCTTTTCCAGAAATATCTTTGTGAAAACCTCAGGAACCACAAAAGAGAGGAATCATGAAAATGTACACATGATAAAAGGCCTTAGACCCTTCAGGAGAGGAGTGATAGTTGTGGTGAGAACGGAGAACTGTTTAGCATTAGGGTTGTAACCTACGCTCCATACTTATTCCCCTTTTGTAATGTCAGCACACATTGACTTCAAGTTGAAACAAAATCTCCACTCTGTCTATATGTTGTTTGGAAACAGCTGGGTTTAATATTTCCCCTCACACATGTGGTATAGGGCTGTAAACCCCAAACAGCTAACTCAGAGTTAACAAGGAATGTTATGAGGAGTGTGAAGAGTGTGGTTAGCGTGACGGTGCTGATGGTCGAAGCAGCAAGGGGGATTGTTGTGAGGAAATAGTGTGTGTAAACGCTGTGTCAGCGATGGATAGGATGATGATGCACAGACCTCCCTGGTTCAATACATCACCAGGCATCCTCTCACACAGCTGGACTGGGCCTTTCTGCAACGCAGGGCGCCATTGGAGTAAACACAAGTAGCCATACTGTCAACATCTAGAGCTGAGGGATAGGCTGTTACAGGCCCTGTATCCATATTGTGACATATAAAGCAATCACAGAGGTTCACTGGGTCTAGCATACGTGGGCGCATCTGTGGGATGCATGTGGACAAATAGCGTGACCAGCAGTGTCACTACTGGTTAACAACAGAGTGTCGCAAAGAGTAAAGTCCTCTGGTTACGGGAGGTATGAGGCCTCTCCCACCAATTATCACTTCATCAGGGGATAAATATAGGACTGCCGGGCCCCGGGGCCACAGCAGGGCCACAGCACCCAGCCTGTCCCAACTTTGGTGTGGTTGGATGGTGCTCCGCTGTCAGCTGCTGTCGGCCTGTCAGAGAGTGGTATAATTAAGCAATAAGGCCCGGGGGGGGGGGGGGTACCACGGCTAAGGGCTGTTCTTATGCACGACGCAACGTGGAGTGCCTGGATACAGCCCTTAGCCGTGGTATATTGGTAATATACCACAAACTCCTGAGGTGCCTTATTGCTATTATAAACTGGTTACCAAAGTAATTAGACCAGTAAAAATACATGTTTTGTCATACCCGTGGTATACAGTCTGATATACCACGGCTGTCAGCCAATCAGCATTCAGGGCTCGAACCACCCAGTTTATAATTCAGGATAAACCCAGTGCTTCATCAGCTCAAGTGGTAATGAAAGAACTGACATCCTGTCCTTTAAGAAGAACTCAAACACTTCTACTGAGAGTTGGATTTCCACATTTAGCCTGCTCTTCAACGGTAATGATGGTAAATAGCTGTGGCATATCTAATGAAGAGAGCAAGTCAACAGACATTTTAAAGTGGTCAAATTAAAGTGAAAATGTACATGGTAATAGTCACAACTCATATTCCTTCTAAGACATCACAGATGTCAATTGGTTGCAGTAAGATGGTAATGATAAGGGTATTGGTGTAGCCTAGTCAGTTAGAATGTTCATCAATGTCACAGCTAGAGTCTTACAGCAGTGTGACTCCTGCCCTTATGCCCCATCCAGCCAGCCTCTGGTAATTAGTTCAGGACTATTCCTCTGCAGGATAGCCAACTGTCATCTCCAATAAGTCAAATGAGAGGGAGTGTCAGTCATTAGCGTATATCATGATCACCCTTTTCTCACTCATTTTCTAGTTCATTTAGTCTCTTTTTAGCAGTCTCATCTGTCAGTTCTAGGTGGACACCACTCTGGCATATTCTTTATTCACTCACACAAAATATTTCCCTCTCAAATAATATTTTGGTCACTCTTCATTTGACAGCAGGCAGAAAGACAAAAGTATCCCATGTCCCAGAAAGCCAGGTCTACACCAGGGTCTGCGCTAAGAGCACTACTGCCCCTAGTGTCAGAGACTGAGAAATGCAAGAGAAGAAGCACAGAGAATTTTATAGGTCATGGTAAACGTGCAATGTTTCAAACCAGATGTGGAAACCAGAATGTTTATGTGTGCAAATGTTTATAGTCTGAATGGTTGAGTTAAAATGATGTCACTAAAGCAAACTAAGGAGCATGAAAATAAGGGACATAAACTTCAAGGGGCGGTCTCATCTGATGTTTTACCTCTTAAGACCTGCCATCGCATTGAATGACCCCTGACCTCTACAGTTCCTGAGAATTCCAGAAACCCCTGCCCCGAGCCTTTCAGAGCCTAGTATTTATGGGCTGTGTCCGATCCACACTGTCCACCTGCTTTTTCACTCCCCCCCGGCAAAAAAGATTCAATTCCTCTCATAATTCACAACCTGCAAGGTCACTTTCCACCCAATAAAACCTTGATGCTCAAAGAGCCTTTCTCAGAACAACATTAAATCGGAGACAATCATTTATGAGCTGGCAACAATGACAGCCGCATACAAATAGACTCTAATTCTGAGCTGCTTGCATAATTAGATACTTTTTTTTTTGCACATAAGATCTTCATTTGGATGGACAGAGTGAGAGAGAGAAAGAGGGAATATGGTGTCTAGAATTCTGTACACTGCAGTGAATTACAGATGCAGATAGTATCTACCAGGATGGATGCCTGCGCTCCCTGTCCCACCTACTCCACCCCTGGCCCATGATAGCCCACCCTGGCCCTCCCCTCAACCGCCCGCCCCTGTGACCTTGTGGGAGGTACAGTAAGTGAGATTTTGAAGCTCATTGTTACCTAATTAAAAAGTGTCTAAACCTTCTGGAGCCTTGAGGGGAGATAAAAGAGAGATATAGATATAAGAGAGAGAGAGAGAGAGAGAGAGAGAGAGAGAGAGAGAGAGAGAGAGAGAGAGAGAGAGAGAGAGAGAGAGAGAGAGAGAGAGAGAGAGAGAGAGAGAGAGAGAGAGAAAGAGAAAGAGAAAGAGAGAGAGAGAGAGAGAGAGAGAGAGAGAGAGAGAGAGAGAGAGAGAGACAGAGTGTGTGTGTGTGTGTGTGTGTGTGTGTTGGTGTGTGTGGGTGTGTGTGTGCGTGCGTGTCAACGAGGGAGGATATGGAGAGAATGCAGTGGACTTGAAAAATGACCTTTACACGCAGGATAGCCAACTGTCATCTCCAATAAGTCAAATGAGAGGGAGTGTCAGTCATTAGCGTATATCATGATCACCCTTTTCTCACTCATTTTCTAGTTCATTTAGTCTCTTTTTAGCAGTCTCATCTGTCAGTTCTAGGTGGACACCACTCTGGCATATTCTTTATTCACTCACACAAAATATTTCCCTATCAAATAATATTTTGGTCACTCTTCATTTGACAGCAGGCAGAAAGACAAAAGTATCCCATGTCCCAGAAACCCAGGTCTACACCAGGGTCTGCATTAAGAGCACTACTGCCCCTAGATAAAACTATACAAAATATAATAACATTTCACCAAATAATTGATTGAAACACATTATTTTGCAATGAAGGTCTACAGTAGCCTCAACAGCACTCTGTAGGGTAGCACCATGGTGTAGCCGGAGGACAGCTAGCTTCCATCCTCCTCTGGATACATTGACTTCCATACAAAACCTAGGAGGCTCATGGTCCTCAACCTCTTCCATAGACTTACACAGTAATTATGACAACTTCCGGAGGACATCCTCCAACCTATCAGAGCTCTTGCAGCATGTTCTGAGAATTAATCTAGTACTGAAAGCATAACCTACAGCTAGCTAGCAATGCAGTGAATACAGTGTGGTGAGTAGTTGACTCAAAGTCGACTCAAAGACAGTTTTGAACAAATGTATCTCTTCCAAAATGAAGGAGAAGCAAGAGAGAGAGAGTGAGAGAGAGAGATTGTCTTTTTATTTATTTTTACTTTCTGTATCACTTACTTAGCTACCAAATACAGCTAGCTAGTTTAGCCTACTCAAACACCCTGCTCAAACAAAGGGATGCTATGTTAGCTAGCTGGCAAATGACTATACAACACAACACTGGAACTCTTCCAAGTCAAGGTAAGCTTTTGGTTTTACAAATGTATTGCCACCGGGGCTCGCCGGTGTAAGTGCTAAACTGCTTACTGACTGTACACTGTAACGTTACTGCATGATTGTAGCGGGTTTACTAATAGGTTAGTTCTATTAGCTATGTTGACTATGACTTTACTTTAGCTAATATGGTGACAACGATGTAGGCTGTGTGTAGCGGTTATGATATGGTTTGGAATGGTTTTTTCGCCTGGTCACATACAGCTGATGTGTTGTGCATTGAAGTCCACAAGCGAAGGGAAAAGGTGAGAGGAGGAGAGTGTGTAGATGTGAGAAGGAATACAACGTGGCTGCTATGAAAGTGAAGAACTGTGTTTACGTGTGATCAGGGGTGTATTCATTCCGCCGATTCTGTTGAAAAAACGTTTCTTAAACGGAAGCAAACGGAACAAAACTGAGATTAACATACCTGAATTTGTCCAATAGAAACTCTCGTTTGCAACTGTTGGACTAATGATTACACCCTAGATCAGCTAGATGCAGGCAAGAGTGTGTAAGGCGGTATTGAATGTGTCACTGTCTGTCCATGTGTCACTCTCTGTCACCTCAAATTTTTCTCTCGACCTGTGTGCACCTATATTGTAAACTTTCCTTCATAGGCTAGGTTGTAGCAACCTCATGATGGGTATAGAGGAAATTACAGTATCATGTAGTAGCCTAAACCTATCACTGTTACATTGAACTGGGTGAATGGAATATGAATGACAGTCATCCAATATGCTGTAATAGAAATGAAAAAATCGTCCTCCCTCATCTTAAACGGCACTGACCACCACTGAACCGCATACATATCCAGCAAATTGAAAAAACAGAGGGTGTCTATTTAAAAGTCTATTCAAAGACCATCACTAACATCAAGCAGTAGCGACATGGACAAGTCTGATGGTGGACAAGTGTCAGAGTGTCATACTGACCTGGATAAATGTCACTGGACATACATTTCACTACCTGCTGAGCCAAGCAGTCAAGGCTCAATTTGTCACCCGCACACACGCACACGGAAAGATGGTAAACTGCCTCTTCAGCAGAAACACAAAGCACAGTCCAGCCCAGCTATCACCAATGAAGAGGCCAGTCTGGAGGACCTAGCATCCTTCACACCAGGTGTCATAAACCAAGAGAAGAGTCCACTCCAGCTAACAGCAATTATCTCTCAGTCCTTTAGCAGCATGTTAACCCTCCCTGTAGGAAAAGAGAGGAGAGAAGAGAGACATCAGCTTGTAAAAGCCACACAGGCTCCATTCCTCAACTCTACTCTAAAAAAGGTATTTCCATCTGTGGTAAATCAGCTGACGTTGATAAGACTCTCTCTCTCTCTAAATCTCTTAATCTGGCTGATCCATCACAGGGATGAGGTGGTGTCCCGCAGTAGAAACAGCCCTACTGTGGAAACAGAGACGTCCTCCCTCCCCTCTCCACAGGTCAGCCCTACTGTGGAAACAGAGACGTCCTACCTCCCCTCTCCACAGGTCAGCCCTACTGTGGAAACAGAGACGTCCTCCCTCCTCTCTCCACAGGACGGCCTACAGCACGCACACCCACAGCTTTGGGGAGCCCCAACCCCCCCGGAGGTCGGGCCCCCCAGATAGCATATGAACACATCATAAGCCATGATTTATTTTTTTGAATTACAGGAAATTAGCTTTAGAACTGCAAAATGTTATCTTAGCCTCATGGCAAAATGTGTAGAATAGCTGTAAATTAGCTATAAAAGTACACATTTTTCTCTCTGCCCCATTTTTCAGCCAATTGCTTAAAAAAAACACACAAGCAGGAGTGAAGCCTTTACTAAGTAGGGAGACTTGTTCTCAGGAGCTGCACTTTTGAAAGTTAAGGGGGTGGGGGTAGGACAGTCTAGAACTGGAAGAGACAAAGCTGTGTTTTATTTACCACACACACTAACATCCTCTCTCTTCCAGGTCTCCAGAGCACTCTGGGTTTAGGTCTGCAGTGTGTGTGTGTCTATGTGTGTCTACCTGTCCATGTGTGTATACCTGCCTGTGTGTCTGTGTCTGTGTCTGTGTGTGTGTGTGTGTGTGTGTGTGTGTGTGTGTGTGTGTTGTGTGTGTGTGTGTGTGTGTGTGTGTGTGTGTGTGTGTGTGTGTGTGTGTGTGCGTGCGTGCGTGCGTGCGTGCGTGCGTGCGTGCGTGCGTGCGTGTATCTGCCATATTGTGTGTGTGCCTTGCCAGCTGAGAGCTCCTCTCTGCCCAGTCGGAGAAGATTTACTCCCAGGTAATAATGGCTGTGTTTCTCTGATGACATTATCACATTTATGGGCAAGCTGTGCTCATGCCTATAATTACCACCGTCTTTCACTGGGCGCTGCCAAATGGAACTTTTATTCATGTACATCATTACACATCCAGCTCCTCAATGACGAAGAGACACAAACCCATGGACACTATGAAAGACAGACACGCTGCAGC
>NC_140017.1:34926716-34956716 GCF_964263955.1 Coregonus lavaretus | reverse complement strand
TTGTTGTGACCTACTGTCCATCCTAAAATACAGTATGTGGTTGTTGTGACCTACTGTCCTTCCTACAATACAGTATGTGGTTGTTGTAACCTACTGTCCTTCCTACAATACAGTATGTATTTGTTGTGACCTACTGTCCATCCTAAAATACAGTATGTGGTTGTTGTGACCTACTGTCCTTCCTACAATACAGTATGTGGTTGTTGTGACCTACTGTCCTTCCTACAATACAGTATGTATTTGTTGTGACCTACTGTCCATCCTAAAATACAGTATGTGGTTGTTGTGACCTACTGTCCTTCCTACAATACAGTATGTGGTTGTTGTAACCTACTGTCCTTCCTACAATACAGTATGTGGTTGTTGTGACCTACTGTCCTTCCTACAATACAGTATGTGGTTGTTGTGACCTACTGTCCTTCCTACAATACAGTATGTGGTTGTTGTGACCTACTGTCCTTCCTACAATACAGTATGTGGTTGTTGTGACCTACTGTCCTTCCTACAATACAGTATGTGGTTGTTGTGACCTACTGTCCTTCCTACAATACAGTATGTATTTGTTGTGACCTACTGTCCATCCTAAAATACAGTATGTGGTTGTTGTGACCTACTGTCCATCCTAAAATACAGTATGTGGTTGTTGTGACCTACTGTCCTTCCTACAATACAGTATGTGGTTGTTGTGACCTACTGTCCTTCCTACAATACAGTATGTATTTGTTGTGACCTACTGTCCATCCTAAAATACAGTATGTGGTTGTTGTGACCTACTGTCCTTCCTACAATACAGTATGTGGTTGTTGTAACCTACTGTCCTTCCTACAATACAGTATGTGGTTGTTGTGACCTACTGTCCTTCCTACAATACAGTATGTGGTTGTTGTAACCTACTGTCCTTCCTACAATACAGTATGTGGTTGTTGTGACCTACTGTCCTTCCTACAATACAGTATGTGGTTGTTGTGACCTACTGTCCTTCCTACAATACAGTATGTGGTTGTTGTGACCTACTGTCCTTCCTACAATACAGTATGTGGTTGTTGTGACCTACTGTCCTTCCTACAATACAGTATGTGGTTGTTGTGACCTACTGTCCTTCCTACAATACAGTATGTGGTTGTTGTGACCTACTGTCCTTCCTACAATACAGTATGTGGTTGTTGTGACCTACTGTCCTTCCTACAATACAGTATGTGGTTGTTGTGACCTACTGTCCTTCCTACAATACAGTATGTGGTTGTTGTGCCTACTGTCCTTCCTACAATACAGTATGTGGTTGTTTGTATACTGAAAAAACAAAATAATGTACTTTCTAGTAACCAGTTTCCATACAATGTTAATGTGGCATCATTGAGAGACACTAACACTCAACAGGAACTGTATAGCTTGAAGAGCTGAGAGCTGAAACAATGCAGCACTCCCATCTCTCTTTTACAAGCAGAGAGTTGTTCTCCCAATGCTTTTCCTTTACAAGCAGAGAGTTGTTCTCCCAATGACTCTCCTTTACAAGCAGAGAGTTGTTCTCCCAATGACCTTGTGCATGAGAATGATTTAGAAACTGCCGCCGTGTAGCAATAAAGCTAGATGGAAGTGATGAGAGAGCTGAATCAGAGATGATGCTACAGGACTGCTTTGCTTGCGCTGATTGGAATATGTTCCGAGACTCCGCCGATAACATCAACAAGATAACCACCTCCGTCACCAGCTTCATTAGAAAATGCATCGGTGACGTTGTCACCACGGTGAGGGTTTGCTGCTTCCCCAATCAAAAGCCCTGGATTAACACTGAGGTTGGCGCTAAACTAAAGAGAAGGGCTACCGCACACAGAGCTATCGTAGACAACCCTGATGATACGGCCGAAGGCAGGAATAAGTACACAAAGTCCCGCTACGACCTCCGCAGAGTCATCAAACGAGAAAAAGGACAATATAGGAATAAGGTGGAATCTTATTACACAGGCTCCGACGCCCGCCGCATGTGGCAGGGGCTACAGTCCATTACAGATTACAAAGGAAGACCGAGCCGTGATCTGCCCAACGATGCCTCTCTACCAGATGAACTCAATTCATTTTATGCACTCTTTGACAACAACAACAACATCGAGCCGTGTGTGAGGGCAGTCACCGACCAAAAGGACTGGGTGATCTCGCTCTCCGAGGCCGACGTGAGAAGGGTCTTTAATCAGGTCAACACCCGCAAGGCTGCGGGCCCCGACGGTAATCCAGGGCGTGTTCTCAGAACATACGCAGAACAGCTGGCAGGCATATTCAGGGTCATTTTCAACCTCTCCTTGTCCCAGTCAGTAATCGCCACATTTTAAAATGACCACAATCATCCCTGTTCCTAAGAACTCTAAGGCTTCATGCCACAATGACTACCGCCCTGTAGCACTCACTTCTGTAATCATGGAATGCATTGAGAGGCTGGTTATGGCACACATTAACTCCTCCAATCCAGCCACCCTAGACCCACTCCAATTTGCAAACAGCTCCAACAGATCAATAGATGACGCGCCTCTTCCCCTCAGGAGGTTGAAAAAGTTTGGCATGGGCCCTCAAATCCTGAAAAGGTTCTACAGCTGTAGCATTGAGAGCATATTGACTGGCTGCATCACTGCTTGGTATGGCAATAGCACCGCCCTCGATCACATGGCGCTACAGAGGGTTGGGCAGACAGAACCGTACATCACTGGGGCTGAGCTCCCTGCCATCCAGGACCTCTATATCAGGCGCTGTGAAAAGAAGACCCCAACCACCCAAACCATAGACTATTCTCTCTGCTTCCGCACGACAAACTGTACCGATGCATCAAGTCTGACACCAACAGGCTCTTGAACAGCTTCTATCCCCAAGCAATACGACTGATAAATAGCTTATAAAATAGCGACACGAACTGAGTTTACCTTGTATCTTCATTGACCTTTTATTTCAATATTTGCAGTGTCTCAATGCACACTCACCAAGGCCCTACACACTCACACACACTGTCACTCCGACATACACACAAACACTCCATCATCTGCTCACTCACACATAATATGCACATACATTTATACTGACTCTACACACCCACACTCACATACAAGCTGCTGCTACTCTGTTTATCTTATATCCTGTTGCCTAGTCACCTTACCCCTATACATATCTACCTCCATCACTCCAGTATCCCTGCACATGTAAATATGGTATTGGAACTGACTTTTTAAATATTTCCTCTATATAGTATGCTTACTTACAGTACTTTATTGCGCATTTCATATTTCTTATCCTTATTTCTTGTGTGTTTTTTCTAGTAATACTTTGTTATTGATTATTCTATTGTTGGGTTTTGAGTTTGCAAGAAAGGCATTTCACTGTACTTGTGCATGTGACATTAAAACTTGAAGCTATCTCTTACCATCCCTCATCCCCCCCTCTCTCTCTCTCCATTCCACAATTTTTCTCTTCTGTCTATATCTTTCAGATGTGTGCAACCTTCCAGCATGGCATGCTGGTCCCTCTCCCAGTGCCCACAGTGCCATCAGACAGCAGGGTGATGGGTGGTGCAGAAAGGCCCAGCAGGGAGGCACAGGAGGAGAGCTGGGCACCATCAGTGGGCCTGGAAATCAATGAACACCAGGGACGGGCACACAGACGCACACATGTCGCAGCACACACACACACACACACACACACACACACACACACACACACACACACACACACACACATACGCATCCACACACACACACACACACACACACACACACATATCCTAACGTAAGGGGTTTAAGGTTCTATAGTTTGAATGAACAGTGAATAGTATGAATATTCCACCTGAGAGAGAAAGCCCTTGACCTGAATGGTCAATGCCAATACCTCCCCCTGCCACAGACGTCTACTGAGCCAGGTCAGACACCTAGTGAGTCAGGGTCACTCAATAACAACGTCTACAGTCTGTGTATCATACCAGGCCAGATCATATCCTCATCACCCTGTCTGAGAGGTCAATGGTTCCCCCACACACAGTTCACTGTATACTTGCTCAACACTGGAGAGTAGATTGATGATTAAACGTATATTTTTATTTTGGGTTAAACAAGTCGTACAGTTTAAAAACAGTATTTTAATAGAAGCTGATTCATGTTGTGCTTCACAATAAGCAAAGTTTCAATACTCAACAACTTACAGCAACAGTCTAAGACCTTATAAATTAGCTTGTTTACAAAATGTCTCCGCTTTGCTCTTGTTCATATTTGAGTGTTGTTTTTGTGAATCATTTGTACAATAGGCTGGCCTGGTACTGTGTGTGACTGTTGCAGTTCAGAAGGGAGACAGACGGAGCCTCATTCAGCCAGCTTCAAACTGGCAGACATGACACTGTGGTGACAGGCTTTTTCCAAAGACTCTCGAATGTGGATATCTGTCTGACTCTTTAATAGTATAGCATGTACATTCGGAGCTAACAGCTAAAGCTGGCATCCCATGTAATACAGATGTAAGGTATCAAATGAATCCAGGCATTTTTCATTCTATTACATTCTGTATTTCAGCTGTGTGACATTTGACTAGCAGAGAGTTAGTCCTGTACACTCCACAGAGGGTAGTACTGCAGTATCACTGTAACTGTCTATCTAACACAATACTATGCGTAGCTCCAGTACAGATGCTGGTGATTGATGGTGAGTTATGGTTGGCTTGCAGAGAGAGTCACCCACCAGGATACGCCCCATGTTCCCTGCAGGGCCACAAAACAATGGCCTTCTCAATCAGTGACCCCTCATGTCCCCCACACCTCCCCTCTCCTACTGCAGGGCACACAGCCCCCACTGCTGGCCTCCAATCAATGAGGAGCCACAGGAGAGTAGAGAAGCTGGGCTGAAGGGAAGGGAGGCTGAAGGTTAATGTGTGCAGGACCCAGCAGAACACACAGCCATTAAGACACATGAGGGACAGTGAGCCACATACTGAACAGAACCTCTTACGTGACTCTGGAGTAGAATGATCCATGGAGAAGGAGGGGGAGAGGGAGGGAGAGAGAGAGAGAGAGAGAGAGAGAGAGAGAGAGAGAGAGAGAGAGAGAGAGAGAGAGAGAGAGAGAGAGAGAGAGAGAGAGAGAGAGAGAGAGAGAGAGAGAGAGAGAAAGAGAGAGACAGAGTTTGTGTGTGTGTGTGTGTGTGTGTGTTGGTGTGTGTGTGAAAACATCACTTCAACATATTGGAGAGGGAGAGTATTGAAAACACCACTTCAACATATTGGAGAGGGAGAGGACTGAAAACATCACTTCAACATATTGGAGAGGGGGAGGACTGAAAACATCACTTCAACATATTGGAGAGGGGGAGGACTGAAAACACCACTTCAACATATTGGAGAGGGGGAGGACTGAAAACACCACTTCAACATATTGGAGAGGGAGAGGACTGAAAACATCACTTCAACATATTGGAGAGGGAGAGGACTGAAAACACCACTTCTGTCACGGATTCTGCCGAGACTGCCCTCACCGGAATACTAGCTGCTGCCGATCTATGTTTTATGTTTCTATGTTCATCTGGTTGTTGTCTAGTGTTGCACACCTGTTTCCCATTATGGTATTATGTCCTTCCTTATTTAACCTGTTCGCTCCCACTGTGTGTTGTGCGTGTTTGTTACTTGTTTCGAGTGTCGTTTGTGAGCGGGTTTGCTCCTCCCTGTGTTGGAGGTTATGCTTGTTTCTTTACTATACAGTAAAGTATATTTTCATTACATTCTGTGTCCTGCGCTTGACTCTGGCCTACCGCATTCCACAGACATTCTTGACAGAAACACGCACCACTATGGAGTCAGCAGGAACAGCCAGATTAACCGAGACGATGGAGGAACGAGTCCAACGACAAGAGATGATGATTCAGACTCTCAGTGTCAACATAGAACGAGTGTTCCAGACGATGGAACGATGGGAGAGAGGTGGTATCCCATCACCATTTCCAACCACTCAACCACCTACAACACTGGTGACCACTCCGCCACCTGGGTCCAGTGGGATTCGGCTCTCGCTCCCGAGGGCATATGACGGTACACCTGCCGGGTGCCAGGGATTTCTCCTCCAGGTAGAGCTCTATCTGGCCACCATTCACCCGGCGCCCTCAGGATACGAGAGCGTGTCCGCCCTCATCTCCTGTCTATCGGGGAAGGCGCTTGAATGGGCCAACGCCGAGTGGGGAGGAATAGACTCGAGAACTGTCCGCTACGAGAATTTCACCCGCCGCTTCTGGGCGGTATTCGATCATCCACCAGAAGGGAGAGCGGCGGGTGAACGTCTGTTCCACCTACATCGACCCAGTGTCCAGAGGGTCGTATGTATGTACCGCTGGAGGTCCACGATCATTTGATCTATTGGGCTCACACGTCACCCTCCTCTAATCATCCTGGCATCGGTCGGACAGTGAACTGTCTTAGTGGGAAGTACTGATGGCCCACCTTAGCTAAGGACGTGAGGGTTTATGTTTCTTCCTGCTCGATGTGCGCCCAGTGTAAGGCTCCTAGACACCTGCCCAGAGGGAAATTACACCCCCTACCCGTTCCACAACGACCGTGGTCCCACCTATCAGTGGATTTTATGACTGATCTTCCTCCCTCAAAAGGGAACACAACCATCCTGGTCGTTGTGGATCGGTTTTCTAAGTCCTGTCGCCTCCTTCCTCTGCCCGTACTCCCTACGGCCCTACAAACTGCCGAGGCCCTATTTACACACGTCTTCCGGCACTACGGGGTGCCTGAGGATATAGTGTCTGATCGGGGTCCCCAATTCACCTCAAGGGTTTGGAGGGCGTTCATGGAACGGTTGGGGATCTCTGTTAGCCTTACCTCAGGTTTTCACCCCGAGAGTAACGGGCAGGTGGAGAGAATCAACCAGGAGGTGGGTAGGTTTCTGAGGTTGTATTGCCAGGACCGGTGAGGGGAGTGGTCGGTTTTCCTACACAATTGGTGGCTGACTAAATACTTTTTTTCCCCACTGTATATGTATATATAATTAATTAATTCCTTACTTAGATTTGTGTGTATTGGGTATATGTTGTGACATTTTTTGATATTACTGCACTGTCGGAGCTAGAAGCACAAGCATTTCGCTACACCCGCAATAACATCTGCTAAACACGTGTATGTGACCAATAAAATTTGATTTGATTTAGTTCTGAATTCAATCCCAAACACATCACATCCCATCCATCACGGTCACAACCAGGGATGTTTCTCTGACCATTCTGTCCCACCCAGCCCTTCCTGTCCTCATCTCATGTAATGGCTGTAGAGTCACTCTCACCTTGATGTGAGGCTCCATACTGCAGTAGCCAGCACCCCCATCCAACCTGGACGTGACATTGTAAACGTAGATCTGTCTCCCTCCATTTAGTATGTTATGTTACATTCACTACCGCACCTGCTGTCTCGACCACTGACATTTACTCCTGAGGTGCTGACCTGTTGCACCCTCTACAACCACTGTGATTATTATTTGACCCTGCTGGACATCTATGAACGTTTGAACATTTTAAAGAACGATCTGGCCTTAATGGCCATGTACTCTTATACTCTTATAATCCCCCCCCAAAAAAAAAAATCTATATTTTGTAGAGCAATTACAGCTGCAAGTCTCTTGGGGTATGTCTCTATAAGCTTGGCACATCTAGCCACTGGGATTTTTGCCCATTCTTCATGGCAAAACTGATCCAGCTCCTTTAAGTTGGATGGGTTCCGCTGGTGTACAGCAATCTTTAAGTCATACCACAGATTCTCAATTGGATTGAGGTCTGGTCTTTGACTAGGCCATTCCAAGACATTTATTTGTTTCCCCTTAAACCACTCGAGTGTTGCTTTAGCAGTATGCTTAGGGTCATTTTCATGCTGGAAGGTGAACCTCCATCCCAGTCTCAAATGTCTGGAAGACTGAAACAGGTTTCCCTCAAGAATTTCCCTGTATTTAGCGCCATCCATCATTCCTTCAATTCTGACCAGTTTCCCAGTCCCCGCCGATGAAAAACATCCCTACTGCATGATGCTGCCACCACCATGCTTCACTGTGGGGATGGTGTTCTCTGGGTGATGAGAGGTGTTGGGTTTGCGCCAGACATAGCGTTTTCAATTTTAATCTCATCTGACCAGAGTACCTTCTTCCATATGTTTGGGGAGTCTCCCACATGCCTTTTGGCGAACTCCAAACATGTTTGCTTATTTTTTTCTTTAAGCAATGGATTTTTTCTGGCCACTCTTCCGTAAAGCCCTGCTCTGTGGAGTGTAAGGCTTAAAGTGGTCCTATCGACAGATACTCCAATCTCCGCTGTGGGCTTTGCAGCTCCTTCAGGGTTGTCTTTGGTCTCTTTGTTGCCTCTCTGATTAATGTCCTCCTTGCCTGGTCCGTGAGTTTTGGTGGGCGGCCCTCTCTTGGCAGGTTTGTTGTGGTGCCATATTCTTTCAAAAAATTTTATAATGGATTTAATGGTGCTCCGTGGGATGTTCAAAGTTTCAGATATGTTTTTATAACCCAACCCTGATTTGTACTTCTCCACAACTTTGTCCCTGACCTGTTTGGAGAGCTCCTTGGTCTTCTAGGTGCCGCTTGCTTGGTGGTGCCCCTTGCTTAGTGGTGTTGCAGACCCTGGGGCCTTTCAGAACAGGTGTATATATACTGAGATCATGTGACAGATCATGTGACACTTAGATTGCACACAGGTGGACTTTATTTAACTAATTATGTGACTTCTGAAGGTAATTGGTTGCACAAGATCTTATTTAGGGGCTTCATAGCAAAGGGGGTGAATACATATGCACGCACCACTTTTCCGTTATTTATTTTTTAGAATTTTTTGAAACAAGTTATTTTTTTCATTTCACTTCACCAATTTGGACTATTTTGTGTATGTCCATTACATGAAATCCAAATAAAAATCCATTTAAATTACAGGTTGTAATGCAACAAAATAGGAAAAATGCCTAGGTGGATGACTACTTTTGCAAGGCACTGTAGGTTCCTGCCTTTCTTGGGAGTTTTTCCTAGACACCGTGCTTCTACATCTGCATTGTTTGCTGTTTGGAGTTTTAGGCTGGGTTTCTGTATAAGCTCTTTGTGACATCTGCTGATGTAAAAAGGGCTTTATAAATACATTTTATTTTATTTGATGTATTAATTGGTGGATGTCCATCATCCATTTTGTATGATATGTTACGAATTACAATTCGTAGGATATGTTACAAATTGCAATTAGTACAATATGTTACGATCCAATTTGTTGTGGCTAACGTTAGCTAGTTGGCTAGGTGGCTAACGCTAACGTTAGCTAGGCTAGGGGTTAGGGGTTAAGGTTAGGTTTAAGGTAAGGGTTAGGAATTAGGTTAAAGGGTTAAGGTTAGGGGAAGGGTTAACTAACATGCTAAGTAGTTGCAAAGTAGCTAAAAAGTAGTAAGTAGGTGCAAGGTTGCTAATTAGCTCAAATGCTAAAGTTGTCCATGATGAGATTCAAACACGGAACCTTTGGGTTGCTAGACATTCACACTATCCTTTCTGTCTTATGTAACCATACCAAACGTAACATATCATACTAATTTGAGTGTCCCAGATTTACTTTTACTATCTTACGTCTAGTCTATGAGACCAGGCTTCCCCATGGGCCAGATCACCACTCTTGCTCTGATTTACTACTGCTGTTAAAGCAGGGCCATCTGGAGCTCAGCTCCTGAAAACTACTGAACATTAGTATCACTATCTCTCCATCACACACACACAGACACACATACCCACACACACACACAAAAGCATGGTGTACACACACACAAACCCACACAAAATCATAAAACAAATTATGGGGTTAATTTGCATGTTTTCTCATTATGATTGTGCTCACACAAACAAAGCTGTCAGGGAGCATTCATTGTATAAGTGTAACAGGTGGTTCTATCAGTGAATCCCTTGACCCAGCATCAGAACCATGGTACTCTTCAGCCTGAATCTCTGCTCTACATCCTGCTAGAGAGCTCAGAGGAACACTGACATTGGCATACCCCCAACTACATTATAATCACATAGGCTGCTGTGTTAATGCGTCTCATTTATGATTATGACAGTGTCATAACTGGAGATGGTATCTTTTAGAGCCCTGTGGCATTGGCTCATTCTGTTGTATAATAATATAATATGCCATTTAGCAGACGCTTTTATCCAAAGCGACTTACAGTCATGCGTGCATACATTTTTGTGTATGGGTGGTCCCGGGGATCGAACCCACTACCTTGGCGTTACAAGCGCCGTGCTCTACCAGCTGAGCTACAGAGAACCACATAGTGTGTGTTCTGTTGTGGTGTGTGTTCTGTTCAGTCGTATGTGTGATACGAAGGTACTCTGTTGTAGTGTGTGTTCTGTTGTGGTGTGTGTTCTGTTCAGTCGTATGTGGGATACGAAGGTACTCTGTTGTAGTGTGTGTTCTGTTGTCGTGTGTGTTCTGTTCAGTCGTATGTGGGATACGAAGGTACTCTGTTGTAGTGTGTGTAAGTAAACAGTTCACTGTCATCTGTTGTTTACGAAGCATGTGACAAATACAATTTCATTTGATATGATTTGTTCTGCTCAGTCGTATGTGTGATACGGAGCAGACTGAACATCTGGTAACACTGACAAAGGAGTTAGAAGTTACAACTCTAAGATCAGACGTGACAGTGAAAGCTTCAAAAGAACAGGCTAAAGGTGGAGCAGCTGCAATAATAACGCCTGTCATAGGAACTTTAACCAGCAGGGGTCAGGATTGAGACAGTTTTTATTTATTTATTTAGGTTAGAAACCCTGGACCATTCCAATCAAATCAAATCAAATTGTGTTGGTCACATGTGCTGAATACAACAGGTGTAGACATTACAGTGAAATGCATACGAGGCCATTCCCAACAGTGCACAGTTAAAAAGTATGACAAAAATATTTGCTAAATCATAAAAGGAAATAGTAACACACAAAAAAAAAAAAAAAAAATGTATGCACGCATGACTGTAAGTCGCTTTGGATAAAAGCGTCTGCTAAATGGCATATTATATTATTATTATATTATATAAAAACAATAATGAGGCTATATACAAGGAGCACCAGTACCGAGTCAATGTGCAGGGGTACGAGGTACGAGTGGTTCATTCCCCCACGGGGAGATAGATGTTAGGTTATGGTTGAGGTGTTGACCTGACACCTGACTGGCTTGGCTGCAGAATAGACTGGAGTCCCCAATGAGACTCCTTAATAGGTGATCCATCAATCAGCCGTTTCCTACCTCCTGGATCAATTACACCACAGAGTGATCCTGATCAATTATTTACAGACCATATAGACCACAACGATCCTACACCCTCCACGAGCTCAAGGACAACGGCTCTCTAGAGTTGATCAGATAAACTACAGGAGGGTGTGTAAACACACACACACACACATCCCATACACACGTTAGCACACAGATACACACACACAGATAGAGAAAGAGACAGAGAGAGAGAGCGAGAGAGAGAGAGAGAGACAGAGAGAGACAAAGCAAACAGAACATTCCTTGCATTACTGCCCTGATAAATAGTGTCATCAACACCGCCAATTCAATGCGTAAATTACTTTAAAAGGTCTAAAAATCAAGGACACACATCTTGAGAACAACTAACACTGAATCAGAAAAATGCCATACCAAAGGTGAGCAAATGTTTCAGTTAAAAATAAATTAAGAGTACAAGTATGTTTGCATGAACAGAAGAGGTGTAATTTTTCCTATCTACTGTCAAACTTAAGGAGTCAAATAGTCAAAACGTTCTATTGTTCCTGTGATCTGCCAGCTGTGTGTGAGAGATTCTGGCCTTTGAACGCTTTGAGCTGCTTTTTAGAGACAGAGCTGCCCTCCTCTTGAGAGGAGAAGAGAAGACGAGACGCTAACATCTCTAAATATTACATAGCCCTGCCTGCCCAAACTTCCCTGCCTGCCCTGCCTTCCCAGCCTGCCCAGCCTGCCCAGCCTTCCCTGCCTGCCCTGCCTGCCCAGCCTGCCCTGCCTGCCCGCTGGTCTGCAACTTTTACTTTGATATGAAAAGATTACTGAATTGGGCCCCTTGTGTGTGTGTGTGTGTGTGTGTGTGTGTGTGTGTGTGAGAGTGTGTGTGTGTGTGTGTGTGCGAGAGAGAGAGAGCGAGAGCGAGAGCGAGAGCGAGAGCGAGAGAGAGAGAGAGAGAGAGAGAGAGAGAGTCTGAACAGCTCAGAGGAATTCTTCAGCAGTAAACTATGGTGAAACCAGGACAATGTTTGACCAACTATTGAAATGGTACAGAGCACTCCCATTAAAATCTACCATAGCTGAAAAAGTAGTGCTGGTGTATATAAGCAGTGCTAAACTGAGCCAGGAGATGGCGCCCTCTAACAGGAATCTGATCTAAAGGAAATGCATGGGCTTCAGACTACCATATCAGATAGAACAATGAGCCAGATGTTTCACCGGATGTGTAAATCTGAAGCATCCGGTTGGCATTTCCACCACCAAATATGATGATGAGAGGAAGCCCAGTGGCCGGCAGTGGGAGAACATGGCGCGAGATGGATTTTGGCCGACATTATGCACATTTCTCATCGATTAAACATTTGATCTCAATAGTTTTCTGTTCCCAAACCAAAACAAAAATCTGTTAAGAACAGAGTGAACTATGTTATGTAGACTTTACCCTTTGCCAAAGTTTCAAAAAATTGGGTTGTTTAGAAGGAGTGCAAGGGAAAATTCAGTTATTGCATATGGGCATTTCACAGAGTATGAGTTCCCTAACAGAAATATGCAAATACATGCTAGATCGCGCCAATAGGATCTCGCTAGCTCGTGCCACCTCCTTGCTTATTCTGCCCTCTATGCTTCATTTGCTCCCATTGGAAACGACATGTTGTGGTATATCTTGGGTTAGTTATACAAAATCTTTACTACTATGGTTACAACTGTGGGAAAAATGTTATGTATCCTCATGTACCAAGAGATGGCAGTAGAGTCTCACATTCCCAGAAAGCTGTGGGCTACAGGTAACTGCCAAAATAGGAAACGCAAGAGTCAATGAGGGATACAAAGTATATTGAAAGCAGGTGCTTCCACACAGGTGTGGCTCCTGAGTTAATTAAGCAATTAAAACATCCCATCATGCTTAGGGTCATGTATAAAAATGCCCAGTTGCCCATTATTGTGGCTACCATGGCTAGAAGAGATCCCAGTGACTTTGAAAGAGGGGTCTCAAAGGAGCAGAGGGGGTTTAAAGGGTGTGTGCGTGCGTACGTGTGTGTGTGTGTGTGTGTGTGTGTGTGTGTGTGTGTCTCAGTCACCAGATCTCAACCCAATTGAACATTTATGGGAGATTCTGGAGCGCTGCCTGAGACAGCGTTTTCCACCACCATCCACGAAACACCAAATTATGGAATGTTTCATGGAAGAATGGTGTCACATCCCTCCAATAGAGTTCCAGACACTTATAGAATCTATGCCAAGGCACATTGAAGCTATTCTGATGGCTCTGGTGGATCGTGGCCCAACACCCTATTAAGACACTTTATGTTGCTGTTTCCTTTATTTTGGCAGTTACCTGTGTAAGCGTAGGCTACCACACGTCAGACTGGCCATGCAGTAGACTGCTTGAACTCCCCGTCATGCAGTTTTATAGGGATTCATTACTGGCGTCTTTCATCAGAAACAAAACGTTAATGATTGATGCAGTTTTTGTTCCCAAATTGATAGCAAAACATCTGCTTTGTGGAAGCGCCTGCCAATTGGTCAGACTAAATACACGTGAATAGATAATGCGTATGCACCAGAATACATAATGTTAATACCCCTGATCTCCCACTCTATCTCTATATACATGTGTATTAAGAAGGCTTTAAGCCCTCTGATGCACATAAGGTGCCAGTAGAATCACTTTTAATTTCCTAAAATAAACAGCCCAATGGAGAACTTCTATCTGGAACGACTTAGTTCAGCTTCAGCAGACCAGCAGAGGAAGTTGAAAAGTCAACTGTCTGCAAGTTCTTTTTAAAGGAAGAAGAAAAAGAAAGGAAGGAAGTACGGGGAATATGATGTCATAATTCATCGGCAGAAGTCAGGAGTTAGCCAGCTACATGAGGAGCATAATCATATGCTGTGATTAATGGACCCATCGTCCTCCACAGCCTGGATACAGGCAGCTTGGGTATTGGGCCTCCTTGGTCCCATTAGAAATCAGCCTGGAGCATCCTATCACCTCTCCTTCTGCAGGCTATTCATCTGACACCACATAGGGACACCATGAGGTAAGGCTGCTGAGGTTAACAGGGACAGGAGACAGGGAAATATGATGGGGACCACAGAGAGTCAAATGGGTCAAGCGTCCAACAAGAAATATGCACTATGGATATAAATACTTTAGTGCCCACACAAACACTCACCATTACTCTATACCAGGGGTGTCGAACTCATTTTGGTCCGGGGGTTGTATTCGGTCTTCATCGAGGTCCGGAGGGCCGCATTGAAAGTTGGTTATATTTCCTTGCTGTCAAAACGTGCAAAAAATGGTCCTCTATTCATCGTTTTTGGAAGTTTCGATGCTCCCTGACTGTCTAGTGATTATTAGCGAGCTGGACAGTCTATAAATTGTATGAATATAGGTCCATTATCCTTTCGACACAGTTTAGATTTGGTTTTAGTATATCGCGTTTTTGTTTTTACTCAAACGACCCGCGGGTCGGATTGGGGGCCATATGTTTGACCCCCTGCTCTAGACCAATACCGTCTGTTTACATGTCTCTTAAATCAAAATAATTGAAGAGATCTGTCATAATACCTATCCAAGTCACTATCTGTATCAGAAGCAACCACACCTAAACCCAGGAGAAAAGGTCCTAATTATCTTCTCTCATAATTGGGCCAGCCCAGCAGCAGCATGCTCTTGTCCCTGCCTTATTTGAAGGACTACAGAGAGAGAGAGGGAGTGCGAGAGAGCGAGAGGGAGTGTGAGAGAGCGAGAGGGAGTGTGAGAGAGCGAGAGAGAGAGAGAGCGAGAGAGAGAGAGAGAGAGAGAGAGAGAGAGAGGGGAGAGTGAGGGGGAAAGAGAGAGAGCGAGAGAGAGAGAGAGAGAGAGAGGGAGAGAGAGAGAGGGAAAGAGAGAGAGAGAGAGAGAGAGAGAGAGAGAGACAGAGACAGAGACAGAGACAGAGAGAGGGAGCCAGACGAGGTGCTGGCTGACCAGACAGGTACAGAGACATGCCAGTCAGTCTCCTCTTATAGTCTCCTCTTATAGCCTTCTCTTATAGCTGTATGTATCCACTGTTCAATTTCATTTTTCTAATCCCTTTAATCAGAAGCAGGGGAATTAAGACAGCTGGTAGGAACCCATGTTAAGATGTAATTAAGGATCTGATTGAATTTCAGTGCATACCAATGAGTGTGTGTGCCAGGGCGGTGGAGGATGAGGGGAAGGGGGGGGGGGGGTATTCGCACACCAGACTGATGGTTTTGGTTGGTGGGTGTTTGGTGGGGGGGGGGGGGCACATCGCCAGGCTGCGGTGAACTTGGTTCAACCAAATCAAATCAAATCAAATCAAATCAAATTTTATTGGTCACATGCGCCGAATACAACAGGTGCAGACATTACAGTGAAATGCTTACTTACAGCCCTTAACCAACAGTGCATTTATTTTAAACAAAAAAGTAAGAAATAAAACAACAACAAAAAAGTGTTGAGAAAAAAAGAGCAGAAGTAAAAAATAAAGTGACAGTAGGGAGGCTATATATACAATAGAATAAAGTGACAGTAGGGAGGCTATATATACAGGGGGGTACCGTTGCATAGTCAATGTGCGGGGGCACCGGCCAGTTGAGGCAGTTGAGGCAATATGTACATGTGGGTAGAGTTAAAGTGACTATGCATAAATACTTAACAGAGTAGCAGCAGCGTAAAAAGGATGGGGTGGGGGGGCAGTGCAAATAGTCCGGGTAGCCATGATTAGCTGTTCAGGAGTCTTATGGCTTGGGGGTAGAAGCTGTTGAGAAGTCTTTTGGACCTAGACTTGGCACTCCGGTACCGCTTGCCGTGCGGTAGCAGAAAGAACAGTCTATGACTAGGGTGACTGGAGTCTTTGACAATTTTGAGGGCCTTCCTCTGACACCGCCTGGTATAGAGGTCCTGGATGGCAGGGAGCTTTGCCCCAGTGATGTACTGGGCCGTACGCACTACCCTCTGTAGTGCCTTGCGGTCAGAGGCCAAGCAGTTGCCATACCAGGCGGTGATGCAACCAGTCAGGATGCTCTCGATGGTGCAGCTGTAGAATTTTTTGAGGATCTGAGGACCCATGCCAAATCTTTTTAGTCTCCTGAGGGGGAATAGGCTTTGTCGTGCCCTCTTCACGACTGTCTTGGTGTGTTTGGACCATGATAGTTCGTTGGTGATGTGGACACCAAGGAACTTGAAGCTCTCAACCTGTTCCACTACAGCCCCGTCGATGAGAATGGGGGCGTGCTCAGTCCTCTTTTTTTTCCTGTAGTCCACAATCATCTCCTTTGTCTTGGTCACGTTGAGGGAGAGGTTGTTGTCCTGGCACCACACGGCCAGATCTCTGACCTCCTCCCTATAGGCTGTCTCATCGTTGTCGGTGATCAGGCCTACCACTGTTGTGTCGTCGGCAAACTTAATGATGGTGTTGGAGTCGTGCCTGGCCATGCAGTCATGGGTGAACAGAGAGTACAGGAGGGGACTGAGCACGCACCCCTGAGGGGCCCCCGTGTTGAGGATCAGTGTGGCAGATGTGTTGTTACCTACCCTTACCACCTGGGGGCGGCCCGTCAGGAAGTCCAGGATCCAGTTGCAGAGGGAGGTGTTTAGTCCCAGGATCCTTAGCTTAGTGATGAGCTTTGAGGGCACTATGGTGTTGAATGCTGAGCTGTAGTCAATGAATAGCATTCTCACGTAGGTGTTCCTCTTGTCCAGGTGGGAAAGGGCAGTGTGGAGTGCGATAGAGATTGCATCATCTGTGGATCTGTTGGGGCGGTATGCAAATTGGAGTGGGTCTAGGGTTTCTGGGATTATGCTGTTGATGTGAGCCATGACCAGTCTTTCAAAGCACTTCATGGCTACAGACGTCAGTGCTACGGGTCGGTAGTCATTTAGGCAGGTTATCTTAGAGTTCTTGGGCACGGGGACTATGGTGGTCTGCTTGAAACATGTTGGTATTACAGACTCAGTCAGGGACATGTTGAAAATGTCAGTGAAGACACTTGCCAGTTGGTCAGCACATGCTCGGAGTACACGTCCTGGTAATCCGTCTGGCCCTGCGGCCTTGTGAATGTTGACCTGCTTAAAAGTCTTACTCACATCGGCTACGGAGAGCGTGATCACATAGTCGTCCGGAACAGCTGGTGCTCTCATGCATGCTTCAGTGTTGCTTGCCTCGAAGCGAGCATAGAAGTGGTTTAGCTCGTCTGGTAGGCTTGTGTCACTGGGCAGCTCGCGGCTGTGCTTCCCTTTGTAGTCTGTAATAGTTTTCAAGCATGCTTCGCTGCATGACTGAGCATGAATCAGGCACATTTTTTATACATTACTAGTAAATCATCTCCACCGCTGTGTTTGGAATGGTATCCTCTGCTGCTACAGTCTCTACAGAAACACACAGAACTCTCAAACCCCCCAACACCACTACAGGACGATTTCTCATCAGATATCAGAGGAGGGTCTGAACAAAGGCTGACAAAAGGTTTGAAGAAAGGAAGGACTGAGGTGGGCATATGAACTCTTTCTCATCTACATCCTACTCATGTTGTAGTTGTTCTGTTTGTAGAGGTCAATCCGTGTGTAGAGGGTGACATATACAGACATCCTCGAACACACTTTATCGACGCAAGCCAAATATGCATTGTAAGCACTGTCTACCATATACACACACAGGCAGGCAGGCAGGCACACGCGCATGCACACACGAACACGCACACACGCAGTAATGAAATTCACAATATAGACACAATACAAAGCCTGAGTCTGGGGAGCGAGGAGCTGTCACAGTAGTTTAGGTGTTGTGGGGTGAGAGGCTGGGGTATAGAGAGGCTGGGGTTCTCCTACAGGGACTCTTAGAAAAAGTCCCTGTAGGAGAACCCTTTGAAGAACGCTTTTTTGGTTCCAGGTAGAAACCTTTTGGTTCAAGGTAGAACCCTTTTGAGTTCCATGTAGAACCCCTTTCCACAGAGGGTTCTACATGGAACCCAAAATAGCTCTACCTGGAACCAAAAAGGGTTATCCTATGGGGACAGCCAAAGAACCCTTTTGGAACCCTTTTTTCTAAGACTGTAGGCCTTTCATCAGCAGCCACAGCCGTCTGCTCCACCAAGTCTGACTGCAGCCGACTCCCACCTGCTGAGCAAGCTGCTTGGCAATTCACTGGGTTATCAGAGGAGACCGCCACCCCATCAATCTCCGACCCTGCCTTAACTCCCCCTGTGATGTCATTACCGCGAGACGCAGTGGCTTAGAGATGACATTCATACACACACTGAGACCACATCATCACCTGCACTGCACCATAACATTAGCTCTACCATGTTGACTTTTTCTCTCTTCTCCATCTCTGACTACTTTGTCATTGTTAATGCTATTCACATCCATTGATTTAGTCTGTACAGTAGCCTCACACAGCCACATTGTAAATGATAAGGGCAGTTTTGTCCTCAAGTTATAAGGAAACCATTGTCATCTACACTGCTGTTTACAACACTGTAGGCTGTACTAGTTCCCTTTAAGAGAAACAAACAGAAGACAGAGGGAGGCAGTAGTTTACAGAGAGGTGATATACAGTGGGGAAAAAAAGTATTTAGTCAGCCACCAATTGTGCAAGTTCTCCCACTTAAAAAGATGAGAGAGGCCTGTAATTTTCATCATAGGTACACGTCAACTATGACAGACAAAATGAGAAAAAAAATTCTAGAAAATCACATTGTAGGATTTTTAATGAATTTATTTGCCAATTATGGTGGAAAAAAAGTATTTGGTCAATAACAAAAGTTTCTCAATACTTTGTTATATACCCTTTGTTGGCAATGACACAGGTCAAACGTTTTCTGTAAGTCTTCACAAGGTTTTCACACACTGTTGCTGGTATTTTGGCCCATTCCTCCATGCAGATCTCCTCTAGAGCAGTGATGTTTTGGGGCTGTCGCTGGGCAACACAGACTTTCAACTCCCTCCAAAGATTTTCTATGGGGTTGAGATCTGGAGACTGACTAGGCCACTCCAGGACCTTGAAATGCTTCTTACGAAGCCACTCCTTCGTTGCCCGGGCGGTGTGTTTGGGATCATTGTCATGCTGAAATACCCAGCCACGTTTCATCTTCAATGCCCTTGCTGATGGAAGGAGGTTTTCACTCAAAATCTCACGATACATGGCCCCATTCATTCTTTCCTTTACACGGATCAGTCGTCCTGGTCCCTTTGCAGAAAAACAGCCCCAAAGCATGATGTTTCCACCCCCATGCTTCACAGTAGGTATGGTGTTCTTTGGATGCAACTCAGCATTCTTTGTCCTCCAAACACGACGAGTTGAGTTTTTACCAAAAAGTTCTATTTTGGTTTCATCTGACCATATGACATTCTCCCAATCCTCTTCTGGATCATCCAAATGCACTCTAGCAAACTTCAGACGGGCCTGGACATGTACTGGCTTAAGCAGGGGGACACGTCTGGCACTGCAGGATTTGAGTCCCTGGCGGCGTAGTGTGTTACTGATGGTAGGCTTTGTTACTTTGGTCCCAGCTCTCTGCAGGTCATTCACTAGGTCCCCCTGTGTGGTTCTGGGATTTTTGCTCACCGTTCTTGTGATCATTTTGACCCCACGGGGTGAGATCTTGCGTGGAGCCCCAGATCGAGGGAGATTATCAGTGGTCTTGTATGTCTTCCATTTCCTAATAATTGCTCCCACAGTTGATTTCTTCAAACCAAGCTGCTTACCTATTGCAGATTCAGTCTTCCCAGCCTGGTGCAGGTCTACAATTTTGTTTCTGGTGTCCTTTGACAGCTCTTTGGTCTTGGCCATAGTGGAGTTTGGAGTGTGACTGTTTGAGGTTGTGGACAGGTGTCTTTTATACTGATAACAAGTTCAAACAGGTGCCATTAATACAGGTAACGAGTGGAGGACAGAGGAGCCTCTTAAAGAAGAAGTTACAGGTCTGTGAGAGCCAGAAATCTTGCTTGTTTGTAGATGACCAAATACTTATTTTCCACCATAATTTGCAAATAAATTCATTAAAAATCCTACAAGGTGACTTTCTGGATTTTTTTTCCTCAATTTGTCTGTCATAGTTGACGTGTACCTATGATGAAAATTACAGGCCTCTCTCATCTTTTTAAGTGGGAGAACTTGCACAATTGGTGGCTGACTAAATACTTTTTTCCCCACTGTATGATCAGATGTGAAAGGCGTATTGATTTTCTTCAATTGTGTTTGCTCCGTTTGCCACTATTAAATTCGGATCCTGTGCAACTGACATCTTGAAATTGACACTCTTTCAATAAAGAGACCCCCCAAGCTTTTTTCAGTAACGCCTGGTGTCAAGAGAGATGTCTTATTGCTTGACACAATAAGACGCTCCACGTTTAATTTCACTGTGGGACACTGTATCGATGCTATAGCGCCACTCTGGTTGAACAGTGTCAGAACACACATACAAATCTCTGAGCATGCTCTATTTGGGTCTGTGCACAAGTACTGTCAGAGGAGACAGTGTGTTTCTTACAGCACAGGCAATATCACTGTTATACCTTCCAGGAAGATAATTACATCCTAAAGTCATTGCGTTCAGGTTATGAACAAGGTTATGTAAGTAAATAACATTGTATAGTCCTTCCTTCACGGAAATGGTTGATTAATAAACAGGTCAGGCCCAGGAAGTGGTGGAGATTAATCTTAGTTTAGTTGTGCTGTGGTACCGCCCCGCCCCGCCCCATTCCCCTGGTGATAGTGACATACTTCCTCTCACTCTATCTCAGCCTCAGCCTCTCCACAGAGCCACTCCACAGAGAAAGAGAGGGACTTCACAGCCATTGGCCCTCATCTCAATGAGAAATAATCAGTTTTAATGCTCAGGTGACACTGTGGACGTGAAGGGTATGGTGGGAGATGGGGACTGTGTTTGTGTGTGTGTGTGTGTGTGCGCGCTCACACAAGGAGTGGGATGGATGTGTAGGTTCACAAAACACACTTCTTTCAGCCTCTGCAAACAGCCAGGTTGTACCCACAAGCAGAAGATACAGTACATTGACAGAAGTAATCTACAGCCGAGAGAGCAATCTCACTCCTGAACATGTATTTTTTCCAGGTATGTCTTAAAAATAGAATAAATCAAGCTGGACACTCACAAATAGTAAAAAGACATTAAATATTTTAACTACTCTTACATTTACATTTACGTCATTTAGCAGACGCTCTTATCCAGAGCGACTTACAAATTGGTGCATTCACCTTATAGCCAGTGGGATAACCACTTTACAATATGTTTTTTTTTTGGGGGGGGGTGGGGTAAGGGGGGGTAGAAGGATTACTTTATCCTATCCCAGGTATTCCTTAAAGAGGTGGGGTTTCAAGTGTCTCTCCGGAAGGTGGTGAGTGACTCCGCTGTCCTGGCGTCGTGAGGGAGCTTGTTCCACCATTGGGGTGCCAGAGCAGCGAATAGTTTTGACTGGGCTGAGCGGGAACTGTGCTTCCGCAGAGGTAGGGGGGCCAGCAGGCCAGAGGTGGATGAACGCAATGCCCTCATTTGGGTGTAGGGATTGATCAGAGCCTGAAGGTACGGAGGTGCTGTTCCCCTCACAGCTCCATAGGCAAACACCATGGTCTTGTAGCAGATGCAAGCTTCAACTGGAAGCCAGTGGAGTGTACGGAGGAGCGGGGTGACGTGAGATAACTTGGGAAGGTTGAACACCAGACGGGCTGCGGCATTCTGGATGAGTTGTAGGGGTTTAATGGCACAGGCAGGGAGCCCAGCCAACAGCGAGTTGCAGTAATCCAGACGGGAGATGACAAGTTCCTGGATTAGGACCTGTGCCGCTTCCTGTGTAAGGCAGGGTCGTACTAATGTTGTAGAGCATGAACCTACAGGATCGGGTCACCGCCTTGATGTTAGCAGAGAACGACAGGGTGTTGTCCAGGGTCACGCCAAGGCTCTTCGCACTCTGGGAGGAGGACACAACGGAGTTGGCAACCGTGATGGCGAGATCATGGAACGGGCAGTCCTTCCCCGGGAGGAAGAGCAGCTCCGTCTTGCCGAGGTTCAGCTTGAGGTGGTGTTCCGTCATCCACACTGATATGTCTGCCAGACATGCAGAGATGCGATTCACCACCTGGTTATCAGTCACCTCTTCACGGTGGTGCTCCATAATGAAGACGATATGATAAGTTCAAACTATAACAGAGAGGCCCGCTAAGCTACTGACTGCAATGTGATAGTGACATATAAAGTCACCACACACGAATAGGTCCCATAGCCATTTTCATAATCTCCTCCAGTGTTAAACGTTGTGCTGGCTCCTGTCTGGGGGAGAATACAGTGTACTTGAATGTACATTAAGTGCTCTGTTTAAGGCCATTGCCAGTGATGTATGGTACATTACCCTGCATGCTACACCCTTGCAGAAAAGCAATTCCACTGTTACAGGATCTGTTATGCCATTAGATGTGCTGGTTTGATTTGTATGACTTTTATTCCCATTATTGCATCATTTCAGTTGCTTTTCTGCATTTTGAACAGAAAAGCAAATAGTTGGACGTTCAGCTGAATACTTAGGACGGTTGACCGCCAGGTTGTTAAGAGAAGAATAATGACAAAATGGCGACAATGACCAGGTAAGTGCTACAGAACACATGTAGTGATTTCCTAGACCTGCATAGATATACACTGAGTGTACAAAACACTTTCCATGACATAGACTGACCAGGTGAATCCAGGTGAAAGCTATGATTCCTTATTGATGTCACTTGTTAAATCCACCTCATTCAATGTAGATCAGTGGTCACCAAACTTTTCTGAGTCAAGATCACTTTCGCAGTCAAAAAGCAACCCGAGATCTAGCACTCAGAATTTGTTTTAAACGTGACTTAAAAAATGTAACATTAACCTAATACATTTACATTACATTTACGTAATTTAGCAGACGCTCTTATCCAGAGCGACTTACAAATTGGTGCATTCACCTTTCAAATGTCTCCGGAAGGTGGTGAGTGACTCCACTGTCCTGGAGTCGTGAGGGAGCTTGTTCCACCATTGGGGTGCCAGAGCAGCGAACAGTTTTGACTGGGCTGAGCGGGAACTGTGCTTCCACAGAGGTAGGGGAGCCAGCAGGCCAGAGGTGGATGAACACAATGCCCTCGTTTGGGTGTAGGGACTGATCAGAGCCTGAAGGTATGGAGGTGCCGTTCCCCTCACAGCTCCGTAGGCAAGCACCATGGTCTTGTAGCAGATGCGAGCTTCAACTGGAAGCCAGTGGAGTGTGCGGAGGAGCGGGGTGACATGAGAGAACTTGGGAAGGTTGAACACCAGACGGGCTGCGGCATTCTGGATGAGTTGTAGGGGTTTAATGTTTGCGCAGTAGGCCTAATACATTATCACAGCATATTGGCTAAATGAATGGCCTGACAATATTGTTATTCTCAGACCATATTATATAACAAAATAGATCAGTTGTTGTACCATAGCTGAGCATAAATTGAAATAATTTGCTAATATTTACTTTTTTTGTTTTACTTGACTGATGGTGCCTGCATCTGATGAAGAATAAAAAGATGTCAAATCATGACGTCAGTGATCTTTGGGTCGGAATGTTGGAGCTCTAGAAAGATGCCACAGTTTCCGACTTAGAATTCCGAGTTGGATGACCGTTCAAAACTATTTTTCCCAGTCGGATCTAGTTTTTTTCAGCTCCCAGTTGTCTTGAACGCACTGAAGTCGGAGGTCGGAGATTTCCGAGTTCCTAGTTATTTTGAACACAGCATTAGTCTCAGCGGAGGAAGGGAGAGAGCAGCAGAGGGTCCTCCGCTGAGACTGAACAGAGAGAGGGGACACAGTCTTCCACCTGATGTCCAAACTCGAGTCGCACCGCAAATTCATGTTGTTCCTATGACCAGAGAAAGTTAAATATTCCTCAATATTAAAATAGACATGACGAGCTGCTAATAATAATACAAATGCAGGGCTAGCTATACACTTGGCTACTCATTGATTGCAGCTGCAGCGTGAGTGGAAGTAGGGAGAAGCGTGTTTTATAAAAACAGTGTTGACAGTGTTGAATAAATTTTTTGAAATGAACTCACTCATAAAAACAGCAGCTCTTTGCTGTATTCTTTGACAGTCTCTCTCTGGTCAAGGTTTTAAAAGTTATGAAATCTCACGTAGGCTAGTATCACACTTTACTGTGGCCAGGGTCATGGAAGCTGTAGGCAAGGTTATTTGAGCTATCCGATTGGCCAGCGCAGTAGGCGCACACGATTTAGTCACAGATCTCCCGGTCAGCCGGGTAGGCAAGAGTTTGTTTGCCTACCCGGTGCTCAGGGCTTGATGAAGGGCAGGAGACAGGTTAAAATAAGGATTTTTAAGCATTGAGACAATTGAGACATGGATTGTGTAGGTGTGCCATTCAGAGGTTGAATGGGCAAGACAAAAGATTTAAGTGCCTTTGAACGGGGTATGGTAGTAGGTGCCAGGCGCACCGGTTTGTGTCAAGAACTGCAACGCTGCTGGGTTTTTCACACTCAACAGTTTCCTGTGTGTATCAAGAATGGTCCAACACCCAAAGGACATCCAGTCAACTTGACACAACTGTGGGAAGCATTGGAGTTAACATGGGCCAGCATCCCCGTTGAATGCTTTAAACACCTTGTAGAGTCCATGCCCCGAAAAAAATTGAGGCTGTTCTGAGGGCAACTCAATATATTAGGAAGGTATTCTTAATGTTTGGTATACTCAGTGTATACTCACAGGCCACACTGTCATTATACCCTCAGGGGTAGAGAGATGCTTCAGTTGACTGAACTTAAAGGTAAACAGACACAGGAGACATGTAGATGTGTACAAATATGAACCTGTAGTGTCTAAAAGCACTAGACACAGAGGCAATTGCAGACACAAGTGCATGCCCACACTACACTCTCAGAAATAAAGGTTTAGATTTGTTCTTAAAGAGGTTTCAAGTTTCAAGTTTTTAATGTCACGTGCACAAGTACAGTGATTGAAATGCCTTTCTTGCAAGCTCCAAACCCAACAATGCAGTAATCAATATCAATGTAGCACTAAAAATAACAAGGTAGAACAAAAACAAGAAATAAAACTAAGAAATAAGAAGAACAGGTGAAAGTAGGAAGCTACAGTACTGTATATACAGGGTCAGTTCCAGTACCATATTTACAAGTGCAGGGATACTGGAGTGATGGAGGTAGATATGTATAGGATTAAGGTGACTAGGCAACACGATATTTGATAAACAGAGCAGCAGCAGCGTAAAAAATATAATTGTATGCGAGTGTGTGCGTGTAGAGTCAGTATAAATGTGTGTGTATTTTATGTGTGTTTTGGAGTGACGGTGAGTGTGCATAGAGTGCAAAACTCTAAATAAAATACAAGGGTTAACTGAGATAGTCCGTGTAGCCATTCTGTTAGCTGTTTAGCAGTCTTATGGCTTGGGGATAGAAGCTGTTCAGGAGCCTTTTGGTGTCAGACTTCACTCTAAAAATTAGGGGTTCAACAAGGGTTCTTTTAAGATCCTCAAAGTTCTTCGAAGAACCTTAGGGTTGAATTTGAATTTGAAAGGACAACAGGTACAGGCACTTAACTGAAAAATGTAAAGATCTCCTCAATGTAAGGTAAGGTTTGTCCCTTGTATGATCTAAATTGATATTTTCTGATTATACCATCTATCTTTTCATATTTGTGCAAATCTTTCTAAGACAGAAAATGGACACAATTCAATGGATATCAATCAACAAAGAGGTAAGAATATGTAGGCTATAAGAATATGTTGAAGGCTAGCTGTATTGGGTGCAGATGGCTGAACTGCTCACTTTTGTGTCTGTGTCTGTAGGTATACAGACAAGGAGGCATACAAAGGTATGTCAATTAGTATTGGTATGTTATGCAGATCACATTTACCATCCGCTTCCCTTATCTCTTTAATGAATATCCCATAGGCCTCTACATTATGGACAAGGTATGTGTATGAAAACCATTATCAAAACAGTTTGTTTTTTCATTCACATTTACCACAAAAACCAAGGTATGAATACTGTCGTGTGCATGTTTTGTTAATCATCTGTATAATTACTATTTTTTGGATTCACAGACTTCACCCTCCCTACACCTCTGATGAATATAACAAGAAACCTATTTGATCACCATGCACTGAAAAAACCATTCTGGCTATGGATACGGAGAACATCAACACATTAACATCAACAGGCCAGAGGATATACCCATTGGACTTGGGGCTCTGCTGGATGTTTACCTCATATTTAGATTTTTTATTCTGCTTTGCCACTAAAATCATAATAAACACTGACAACAAAAATATTGTTTTATTGTTGTTATTGTTATGCATTGTTATAATAATAATAATGGGGGGGGGGCGTTCAAAAATGAACCCCAAAAGGTTCTACAAAAGGTTATTTGAGGATCCATTAAAAGGGGTTCTTTGAAGAACTTATAGGGGTTCCCCCACAGTTTCAATTTGAAGAACCCCTAAAGGATACTCTAGGAACCTTTTCGTTTTAGAGTGTTGATGCACCAGTACTGCTTGCCAGTGCAGAAGCAGAGAGAACAGTCTATGGCTTGGGTGGCTGGAGTTTTTAATGATTTTCCGGGCCTTCCTTTCGCACTGCCTGATATAAAGGTCCTGGATTGCAGAGAGCTCGCCCCCAGTGATGTACTGGGCTGTCCGCAACACCCTCTGTAGCGCCATGTGATCAAAGGCAGTGCTGTTGCTATACCAAGCAGTGATGTAGCCAGTCAAGATGCACTCAATAGTGCAGCTGTATAACTTTTTGAGGATTTGCGGCCCATGCCAAACCTTTTCAACCTCCTGAGGGGGAAGAGGCGCTGTCATGCCTTCTTCATGACTGTGCGAGTGTAAACGGACCATTTTAAGTCCTTAGTGATTTGGACACCGAGGAACTTGAAGCTCTCGTCCTGCTCCACTGCAGCCCCGTCGATGTAGATGGGGGCGTGTCTCGCCCCCCGTTTCCTGTAGTCCACGATCAGCTCCTTGGTCTTACTGACGTTGAGGGAGAGGTTGTTGTTCCGGCACCACACTGCCAGGTCCCTGACCTCCTCCCTGTAGGCTGTCTCGTCGTTGCCGGTGATCAGGCAAACTTGATGATGGTGTTGGAGTCGTGAGTGGCCACGCAGTCGAGGGTGAACAGGGAGTACAGGAGGGGACTAAGCACACACCCCTGTGGGGACCCAGTATTGAGGGTCAGCGTGGCGGAGGTGATGTTGCTTACCCTCACCATCTGGGGTCGGCCCGTCAGGAAGTCCAGGATCCAGTTGCAGAGGGAGGTGTTCAGTCCCAGGGTACTAAGCTTGGTGACGAGCTTGAAGGGTACAATAGTGTTGAACGCTGAGCTGTAGTCAATGAACAGCATTCTCATATAGGTATTCCTCTAATCTAGGTGGCTGTAATGGTAGCCTGTAAGGTAAGTCCTTTGTACCTTTAGTCATAGGTACATAATTGTACCCTTGCACTTAGTACCTTAAAAGAGCCAATAGTGTAGCTTAAGCCCTAAGGCTTAGGGACAAGATAGTACAGGTACAAAAGCGTACCTTAGAATTGTTTTGGGATTAGTTTAGAAAAATGTATGTAGCATAAGATCAATCAATCAAGCAATCAATGTGCATGCAAAAACACACATATTAAAACAAACAATTCTAAAAAATCTACCTGCAATAGAGCATGCTGGGTAATATGATAATGAGGGTGTGTTTTTTTTTGTGTGTGTGATGATTGTACCTTTGTATTCAAAATATTGGGTACAAAAATGTATAATTATACTAGATTATCCGCACATGTACCCTAAAATGTACCGAACAGTACCATGTGAGATTATATGTGTACCTCTGAAGGTACATTATGTATTTTTTTGATATTATTTTACCCCTGGAACAATACTGTACCCTAACCGTACCCTCTGAGAGTGTACACATACACAGAAATCACGCATGCACGCACGCACATGCACACACACCTGAATTTGCAAGGCCAAACAGGTAGGTTATCCACAACGAAGCTGCTCTCATTATTTGGAGTCTCATGACATTTCAGCACTATGGAGAGCACTGCTCCGCGTATTAATCTTCAATAGCTCCGCTCCTGTCCTCGCCACATTCCTCGCCCTAATGACAGTTTTATCATAACTCTTTATTACTGTCCAAACCCCAAGTTGCAATTATGTAAATGATGTGTGTTTGGTGCGGTGAACATCTTTACATTTTGCTTCACGCTCGCTCAAGCGAGAATCTAATTCTGCTCGCAGACAGACTAAATTAATCGCCTTGTTACGGTTTGAATAATGGTCTAAGGAGTGAGAGACAGGGTCGGCTAGCGAGAGCGCCAGTTGGTTAGGCGCTGCCTTATCGGATTGCGTCCCTCGGTCGCAGTAAGCCAATATCATTACAGGTTGATTTGACTCAAATGCCAGAATGGAGCAGCACCTCTGGGCAGCAATCACTGCTCCTATTTTTGCAATTTCACTGCAATATAGAGCAATAAGTGACTCTCTCTTACGCACGTCCAGGTACACGCACGCACACACACACACACACACACACACACACACATACACACACACACACACCAGCGGAGGTTGCTGAGGGGAGGACAGCTCATAATAATGGCCGGAATGGAGTGAATGGAATGGTATCAAACACCTGGTTTTCATCACGTTTCAGAGGGTTAAAGCAGCAGTAGTTCTGACTGACAGTTCTACAGTTCCAGACAGTTCTACAGTTCCAGACAGTTCTACAGGTCCAGACAGTTCTACAGTTCCAGACAGTTCTACAGTTCCAGACAGTTCTACAGTTCCAGACAGTTCTACAGGTCCAGACGGTTCTACAGTTCCAGACAGTTCTACAGGTCCAGACAGTTCTACAGTTCCAGACAGTTCTACAGGTCCAGACAGTTCTACAGTTCCAGACAGTTCTACAGTTCCAGACAGTTCTACAGGTCCAGACAGTTCTACAGTTCCAGACAGTTCTACAGTTCCAGACAGTTCTACAGTTCCAGACAGTTCTACAGGTCCAGACAGTTCTACAGTTCCAGACAGTTCTACAGGTCCAGACAGTTCTACAGTTCCAGACAGTTCTACAGGTCCAGACAGTTTTACAGTTCCAGACAGTTCTACAGTTCCAGACAGTTCTACAGTTCCAGACAGTTCTACAGTTCCAGACAGTTCTACAGGTCCAGACAGTTCTACAGTTCCAGACAGTTCTACAGGTCCAGACAGTTCTACAGTTCCAGACAGTTCTACAGTTCCAGACAGTTCTACAGGTCCAGACAGTTCTACAGGTCCAGACAGTTCTACAGTTCCAGACAGTTCTACAGGTCCAGACAGTTCTACAGGTCCAGACAGTTTTACAGTTCCAGACAGTTCTACAGTTCCAGACAGTTCTACAGGTCCAGACAGTTCTACAGGTCCAGACAGTTCTACAGTTCCAGACAGTTCTACAGGTCCAGACAGTTCTACAGGTCCAGACAGTTCTACAGTTCCAGACAGTTCTACAGGTCCAGACAGTTCTACAGTTCCAGACAGTTCTACAGGTCCAGACAGTTCTACAGGTCCAGACAGTTCTACAGTTCCAGACAGTTCTACAGTTCCAACCAGTTCTACAGTTCCAGACAGTTCTACAGGTCCAGACAGTTCTACAGTTCCAGACAGTTCTACAGTTCCAGACAGTTCTACAGGTCCAGCCAGTGACACCAGCCTTTGCTATACCTATTCATTTAGCTGGTTAACTGTGA
>NC_140017.1:34911716-34924216 GCF_964263955.1 Coregonus lavaretus | reverse complement strand
TCAGGAAGGCCAGAGCTATAGGCCCGGGGAGGAGAGCTGTCAGGAAGGCCAGAGCTGTCAGGAAGGCCAGAGCTGCAGCAGATTATTTGTTGGGTTAGAGTGTCTGAAGACGTGTGGGTCTAAGACAGGCCAGGGATCAGTCAATCACACACGAAGAGGGAGAAGTTGGGTTAACTAACTCTCATACACTCACACTCAGGATAGATAATAGACCCTAAAGCCCTAAAGCAATGGACGTGTGAAACATCGTAGGCTAATGCACTTTCTTATTGAAAGTGAGGTAGAGCGTAGAAAGGCACGGGGGCAAAGAGGGCGCAATCCAAACAATAAAATCTGTTCTACCTACATTCATGTTGTAGAATGGTTTGATTGACGGCTCTAAATTGCAGCTATAGCTATACTGTTAATGCTGAGATAATTCTGAGATGGATTCATCTCAGTGCACTAGCTAATGCTATGAGCTCAGAGAGTGGAGGATAGGTCCGCCGAGGCCCCAGAAACTAAATCAATTTCTCCATTATCAATCTAGTGTCTATTCTTCTCCCTGACACAGGGATTATTATACAGAGCTGGAACCTAAATAACCCGACTGATGTCAAATCAATACTAACCTGCCCGATTGTCATTGAACATATGGTGGACTGTAGTATTGTGGGAGAACAGAAACAGCTGGGGATATTAGACATTGATATGAATGGGCAGTTAGGAAATATAGAGATGCACTGTATTCATGTACTGTAGATCAGGGATTCTTGAAAGAAGGGACAATCATTTTTTTCACAAATATTGTTCTTAATATTAACAACATTTGAAATATACTGTATTCACTATATATACAAAAGTATGTGGACACCCCTTCAAATTAGTGGATTCGGCTATTTCAGCCACACCCGTTGCTGACAGGTGTATAAAATCGAGAACACAGTCATGCAATCTCCATAGACAAACATTGGCAGTAGAATGGCCTTACTGAAGAGCTCAGTGACTTTCATCGTGGCACCATCGTAGGATGCCACCTTTCCAACAAGTCAGTTTGTCTGCCCTGCTAGAGCTTCCCTGGTCAACTGTAAGTGCTGTTATTGTGAAGTGGAAACGTCTTGTTTGTCCTCGGTTGCAACACTCACTACCAAGTTCCAAACTGCCTCTGGAAGCAACGTCAGCACAAAAACTGTTCGTCGGGAGCTTCATGAAATGGGTTTCCCTGGCCGAGCAGCCGCACACAAGCCTAAGATCACCATGCGCAATGCCAAGCGTCGGCTGGAGTGGTGTAAAGCTTGCCGCCATTGGACTCTGGAGCAGTGGAAACAAGCTCTCTGGAGTGATGAATCACGCTTCACCATCTAGCAGTCCGACGGACTAATCTAGGTTTGGCGGATGCCAGGAGAACGCTACCTGCCTGAATGCATAGTGCCAACTGTAAAGTTTTGTGGAGGAGGAATAATGGTCTGGGCTGTTTTTCATGGTTCAGGCTAGGCCCCTTAGTTCCACTGAAGGGAAATCTTAACACTACAGCATACAATGACATTCTACATGATTATGTGCTTCCAACTTTGTTGCAACAGTTTGGGGAAGGCCCCTTCCTGTTTCAGCATGACAATGCCCCCATGCACAAAGCAAGGTCCATACAGAAATGGTTTGTCGAGGTCGCAGTGGAAGAACTTGACTGGCCTGCACAGAGACCTGACATCAACCCCATCGAACAGCTTTGGGATGAATTGGAACGCTGACTGCGAGCCAGGCCTAATCGCCCAACATCAGTGCCCGACCTTATTAATGCTCTTGTGGCTGAATGGAAGCAAGTCCCCGCAGTAATTTTCCAACATCTAGTGGAAAGCCTTCCCAGAAGAGTGAAGGCTGTTATAGCAGCAAAGGGGGGACCAACTCCATATTAATGCCCATGATTTTGGAATGAGGTGTTCGACAAGCAGGTGTCCACATACTTTTGGTCATGTAGTATATTTTCATAGACCAACGTGTAAAGTTGCAACTAACTGGATTTATGTTAACTCCGTCAGACACCTTAAACAGTGGTTAAAATATTTTTTTCTGAATATTGACCAAATAATTAGCTTATGGGGGTTAGCCATTTGTGACTGAGTAGACAAGCCACTGACGGAGTTGACAACAAATAATCAAAACAGACAAATTTTTTTGCCTCTAAAAATACATGTTCAATACAGGACATCAATAATGGGTCCTTATGATATAGCTGGCCCTGCTCATTCCTGATTCATTTAGGATTTCAGACAAATCGGACGAGGTTGACCAAATCTCCGGACACATTTTTTAGGAACCACAGTTTTGAGATAAATATTCTTTAAAGTCAGAGAAGGCTATTGCAATAAACTACATACTATACCTTTTCAGTTAACATTAATTATTGTACTTTTTTGGAGAGTTTGAAATTCGGATCCTTTGCTCCGGACCATGGCATTTCTGGGCATAGAACCGACATGGAAATAAATAATATTGAAAATATTTGAAAATCTTTCCCCTTATAAAATTCCCCTAAATATAATTCTTAAGCTCAAATAATGCAACAACATTTATTTATTTTTTACTATAAAAATAAAAAGTTTCCCTGCTGGACTAGGATCGTCCCAACTTTCAAGAATCCACCCCTCCACACACAATCCCAAAGCGCTGTGTCAGCTTCCTCTGTATTGATCTTGGTGCATCTTGGGGGAATTTAGTCTGAACAGTGGTCAGGGAGGAGTAAAACCAATTGAATTTAGAAACAAGATGTATAAATAAGTAATGCTGTTCCGCCTGAGAGAGTTCTGGAATGGCACAATGACACAGTCACCTTGACAAGACCAGTCACAGCTGCCCCACGCTGCCCCACACCGCCTAGGTTGCACAATAATACTCCAAATGACTATCGATGTGCTTTTTAAACTAATAAAACACCTATTCCTCTACCTAGGGAGCCTTTTTCCCAAATGTCAGGCAAATTCCTCTTACTCCATTTACATTGAGTGTACAAAACATTAGGAACACCGTCCTAATATTGAGTTGCACCCCCCTTTTGCCCTCAGAACAGCCTCAATTTGTCAGGACATGGACTACAAGGTGTCGTAAAACGTTCCAAAGGGATGCTGGTCCATGTTGACTCCAATGCTTCCCACAGTTGTGTCAAGTAGGCTGGATGTCCTATGGGTGGTGGACCATTCTTGATACCCACGGGAATCTGTTGAGCATGAAAAACCCAGCAGCGTTGCAGTTCTTGACACAAAACGGTGCGCCTGGCACCTACTACCATAACCTGTTCAAAGGAACTTAAATCTTTTGTCTTGCCCATTCACCCTCCGAATGGCACAAATCCACGTCTCAATTGTCTCAAGGCTTAAAAATCCTTCTTTAACCGGTCTCCTCACCTTCATCTACACTGATTGAAGAGGATTTAACAGGTGACATCAATAAGGGACCATAGCTTTCACCTGGATTCACCTGGTCAGTCTGTCATGGAAATAGCAGGTGTTCCTAATATTTTGTAGAGTCAGTGTACAGTATATTGCCACTATGAAATTATGAGACAAGTGTTCAATCTGTCATTAAAGGGCTCATTGAAGTGGGTAATTGCAAAGCCGAATACATTTGGCTCAATTAAAAAGTGTGCATGTCCTGGCAGTTGAGACTGTGCCTCAATATCTGTGCCCCATAATATACTACCATAAAGTGATGTCATTTGTCACCAGAGGTGTCAAGTCATCTGAAGAGAGAGAACATCATAGTAGTAGAGACTGGAGAGTGGGAATCTGTGTAACCAACACACACACACCACACCACTACAGCAGCACCAGAGAGAGAGGAGTAGGCACTGGTCTTGTCCTCATCACTGCTGCATGCTGGGTAAGGAAACATGATCTCAGCACCTTGGCCTCACACACTGACCCACCAGACCAGACCAGACCAGAGGGGAAATGGCCTATCAACACTGACCCACCACACCAGACCAGACCAAAGGAGAAAATGTATTCTCAACACTGACCCACCTGAACAGACCAGACCAGAGGGGAAATGGCCTCTCAACACTGACCTGCCTGAACAGACCAGACCAGAGCGGAAATGGCCTCTCAACACTGACCTGCCTGAACAGACCAGACCAGAGCGGAAATGGCCTGTGTCAGCTCTCAACACTCTGTGGCGTGAGGATCATCCACTGTCCATAGTCCACTATCTAAAGTGTCGTACTCTACTCCACTGGGTCCCACACAAAGCCACTGTCCACAGTCCACTATCCAAAGCACAGTACTCTACTCTACTGGGTCCAGCACAAAGCTCAAACTGACCATTAATGTCATTGTCTCCAGTTCAAACTTTCAGCACATTGAAACTATAGAGGTCAATAGAGAGCATCTGTGAACACTGAATAAGTAATATTCCATAATGCTGTTCAGCCCTCTCTTACAGTATCCCCGTACTAAAGCATGTTCCAGTCGCCACCAGGTGGTGAGCCATCTCAGTAGCGTCTCTGGGTTAGCACTCCCACTCCTCCCTCCACTCAGCACTGTCATCAACCAGAGAGCTCTGATCAAGTGATTAGATGAGTGGTGTAGTAGGGATGGGTTGCTGTCTGCTGAGTGGGAGAGGCCATGCTTCTACCGCACTCTCACCGTACAGGGCAGGCGGGGGCTGAGAGCAGTGGTTGGGGATGATGGCCAAAGATTCCCGGAATGACACATCAGTGACAGGAAGATTAATGAACCGACACACAAAGGTCTGAAGCAGCGCTGGCTTTGACAAGATACCCAGGACCGCCTCTGTCACCTGGCCACAATCCATAAAGATCCAAGCTGCACCGCAACACAGCATGGACCAGCACGTTCCATTGGCCAATCAATGAGCGGCTTCACAGAGCTATCTACTGTCCCAAACCTCCCCTCCTCCTCCTCCAGCTAATCTGATAGCTACTGTAGCAACAACAGCAGGAAAAAAGACCTGTCAGCGATTGTGAAGTGCATTTATCTATGGTAATGTGAAGGAGTTGGTACAGACGAGGGGAGGGAGTAGTGTGTGTGTGTGTATGTGTGTGTGTTTCTGTGTGTGTGTCTGTGTGTGTGTGTGTGTGTGTGTGTGTGTGTGTGTGTCTGCATGTGTGCGTTTATTGAATTTATGAGTAGTGTGTGTGTGTGTGTTGAATTTATGAGCAGTGCAGAGCCAAATAGACAGATTGAAGGCCCCTTCAGTACTCTCGTTCACATGGAAATGAGAATTAATTAAGTCAATGCTGTCACCATCACCCACACAACTCTCTGCACTGTCATTCTGATGAAGGACATCAGGACAGAGCCCAGGAGCAATCAATAACAGGAATACTACCAGAGAAGGACATCAGGACAGAGCCCAGGAGCAATCAATAACAGGAATACTACCAGAGAAGGACATCAGGACAGAGCCCAGGAGCAATCAATAACAGGAATACTACCAGTGAAGGACATCAGGACTCAGGACAGAGCCCAGGAGGAATCAATAACAGGAATACTACCAGAGAAGGACATCAGGACAGAGCCCAGGAGCAATCAATAACAGGAATACTACCAGAGAAGGACATCAGGACAGAGCCCAGGAGCAATCAATAACAGGAATACTACCAGAGAAGGACATCAGGACAGAGCCCAGGAGCAATCAATAACAGGAATACTACCAGAGAAGGACATCAGGACAGAGCCCAGGAGCAATCAATAACAGGAATACTACCACTACTGATGACAGAGAGGGTCAACCTCTGGAGTTTTCTAATGCTTTGTCCACAATTTCCTTTCCACAACTACATTAAACCATCATCTGAAATCAATCATGAGCAGCGAATGCATCAATGTGCAGAGGTCCATACAGTATGTACATGAAGGCAGGGTAAAGTGACTATGCATCAGGATAGATAATAATACGGTATATGAGGTAGATATGTCCCTGAAGGCAGGGTAAAGTGACTAGGCATCAGGATAGATAATAATACGGTATATGAGGTAGATATGTCCATGAAGGCAGGGTAAAGTGACTAGGCATCAGGATAGATAATAATACGGTATATGAGGTAGATATGGACATGAAGGCAGGGTAAAGTGACTAGGCATCAGGATAGATAATAATACGGTATATGAGGTAGATATGTCCATGAAGGCAGGGTAAAGTGACTAGGCATCATGATAGATAATAATACTGTATATGAGGTAGATATGTCCATGAAGGCAGGGTAAAGTGACTAGGCATCAGGATAGATAATAATACGGTATATGAGGTAGATATGTCCATTAAGGCAGGGTAAAGTGACTAGGCATCAGGATAGATAATAATAAGGTATTTGAGGTAGATATGTACATGAAGGCAGGGTAAAGTGACTAGGCATCAGGATAGATAATAATAAGGTATTTGAGGTAGATATGTCCATGAAGGCTGGGTAAAGTGACTAGGCATCAGGATAGATAATAATAAGGTATTTGAGGTAGATATGTCCATGAAGGCAGGGTAAAGTGACTAGGCATCAGGATAGATAATAATAAGGTATTTGAGGTAGATATGTACATGAAGGCAGGGTAAAGTGACTAGGCATCACGATAGATCATAATACGGTATATGAGGTAGATATGTCCATGAAGGCAGGGTAAAGTGACTAGGCATCAGGATAGATAATAATAAGGTATATGAGGTAGATATGTACATGAAGGCAGGGTAAAGTGACTAGGCATCAGGATAGATAATAATAAGGTATTTGAGGTAGATATGTCCATGAAGGCAGGGTAAAGTGACTAGGCATCAGGATAGATAATAATACGGTATATGAGGTAGATATGTCCATGAAGGCAGGGTAAAGTGACTAGGCATCAGGATAGATAATAATACGGTATATGAGGTAGATATGTCCATTAAGGCAGGGTAAAGTGACTAGGCATCAGGATAGATAATAATAAGGTATTTGAGGTAGATATGTCCATGAAGGCAGGGTAAAGTGACTAGGCATCAGGATAGATAATAATAAGGTATTTGAGGTAGATATGTACATGAAGGCAGGGTAAAGTGACTAGGCATCAGGATAGATAATAATAAGGTATTTGAGGTACTTATGTCCATGAAGGCAGGGTAAAGTGACTAGGCATCAGGATAGATAATAATAAGGTATTTGAGGTAGATATGTCCATGAAGGCAGGGTAAAGTGACTAGGCATCAGGATAGATAATAATAAGGTATATGAGGTAGATATGTCCATGAAGGCAGGGTAAAGTGACTAGGCATCAGGATAGATAATAATACGGTATATGAGGTAGATATGTCCATGAAGGCAGGGTAAAGTGACTAGGCATCAGGATAGATAATAATACGGTATATGAGGTAGATATGGAGATGAAGGCAGGGTAAAGTGACTAGGCATCAGGATAGATAATAATACGGTATATGAGGTAGATATGTCCATGAAGGCAGGGTAAAGTGACTAGGCATCAGGATAGATAATAATACGGTATATGAGGTAGATATGTCCATGAAGGCAGGGTAAAGTGACTAGGCATCAGGATAGATAATAATACGGTATATGAGGCAGATATGTCCATGAAGGCAGGGTAAAGTGACTAGGCATCAGGATAGATCATAATACGGTATATGAGGTAGATATGTCCATTAAGGCAGGTAAAGTGACTAGGCATCAGGATAGATAATAATAAGGTATATGAGGTAGATATGTACATGAAGGCAGGGTAAAGTGACTAGGCATCAGGATAGATAATAATACGGTATATGAGGTAGATATGTCCATGAAGGCAGGGTAAAGTGACTAGGCATCAGGATAGATAATAATAAGGTATATGAGGTAGATATGTCCATGAAGGCAGGGTAAAGTGACTAGGCATCAGGATAGATAATAATAAGGTATATGAGGTAGATATGTCCATGAAGGCAGGGTAAAGTGACCAGGCATCAGGATAGATAATAATAAGGTATATGAGGTAGATATGTCCATGAAGGCAGGGTAAAGTGACTAGGCATCAGGATAGATAATACTAAGATATTTGAGGTAGATATGTCCATGAAGGCAGGGTAAAGTGACTAGGCATCAGGATAGATAATAATACGGTATATGAGGTAGATATGGACATGAAGGCAGGGTAAAGTGACTAGGCATCAGGATAGATAATAATACGGTATATGAGGTAGATATGTCCATTAAGGCAGGGTAAAGTGACTAGGCATCAGGATAGATAATAATACCAGTAAAATAAAGAACAGAGTAGCAGCAGCATATGATGAGTTTAAAAGTGTGTGTGTGTGTGTGTGTGTGTGTGTTTATGTTGTGTCAGTATGCGTATGTGTGTTATGTGTGGGTGTGTGTATGTAGTGTTTGAATGTGTGAGGGATTTGTGTGGGAGTGACAGTGTACTGTGTGTGTGTGTGTGTGTGTGTGTGTGTGTGTGTGAGTGTGTATATGATGTGTATATAAAGTCTAGTGAGTGTGCGTAGGTTCAGTGCAAGATAGAGTTTGGGTAGCATTAAGGTCTACTTAATGTAGTCAAGCCTAAGATCAGAGACTCAACCACACCATAGTCCGCACATCTCTGTCCTAGGACAGGTGTAGCTAATGTAGTCGAGCCTCCTGTATAACTGGTACGAGAGGAGGGAAACAGGTGTAGAGAACCACAGTCTGGTGATCTTACAGACAGGAGCAATAAGACACAGCTCTGTTTGAACAGCGGTAAGATGGCAGCCCCTCCGGTCACCCTCTCCAGCACTGTCAGACGACATTGAGAGAGAGAGAGAGAGAGCGAGAGAGAGAGAGAGAGAGAGAGAGAGAGAGAGAGAGAGAGAGAGAGAGAGAGAGAGAGAGAGAGAGAGAGAGAGAGAGAGAGAGAGAGGATGAGCAGCAGAAGGTAGCAGTCTGAGTGTCTAGCACAGGAGGGGGAGGTGGAGAGAAGGGGAGGTGGAGAGGGAGGGGAGAGAAGGGGAGAGAAGGGGAGGTGGAGAGAAGGGGAGGTGGAGAGGGGGGAGCATCTTCTCTATGAGCTGTCACCTGACATACTGTATGTCACCTGACACACAGCTGAGACACTGCTACAAGCACCATCATCATCATCATCATTCTGTCAATGGAAACAGATGTGCCTGCTGTCGTGTGTGTGTGTGTGTATGTGTGTGTGTGTGTGTGTGTGTGTGTCTGTGTCTGTGTCTGTGTCTGTGTCTGTGTCTGTCTGTGGCTGTGGCTGTGTCTGTGGCTGTCTGTGTCTGTGTCTGTGTCTGTGTCTGTGTCTGTCTGTGGCTGTGGCTGTGTCTGTGGCTGTGTCTGTGTCTGTCTGTGGCTGTGGCTGTGTCTGTGGCTGTGGCTGTGTCTGTGGCTGTCAGTGTGTGCTGTCTATTCATGCTGGCCCAGCTGTGTGTGTTTAACCCCCATCCCAGGCCCTGTCACAGGTCTCCTCACCTCATTCAAGTGGTCACATGACAGGGGGCTCTGTCCTCCCAGCATCCTTGAGCTCTGTGATGGGCATCCAGCCAGTGACTGATCACCCTCCATTCTGTTCTCCCTCGTCAGCACTCACCCCCATCCCCATCCACCCCATCATTGGTGCTCTGCCGTAATAAAACCAATGTCATCCTGTGAAGTTCATATAAAGAGATAACCGTGGACATCTTGCCAATAGCTTTTGTTCCCAATTAATTTTACGCTTTATTTGTGTATCTTTTCAATTTCCTGGGTGGCATTTGGCACTGATAGTCAGCTAATCTCTCACTGATATCAGCCTTTATTAAGACAATGAGCTGTTTCAAAGGGGTGATGATATTGCATCTGTTTAGTCATACTTCTACTGTGGCTATTATAGTGGCCTGTGTGTGTGTGTGTGTGTCTAAACGGAGATCATTGATCAGGTGAGGTTGTTTTGAAGCGCAGGAAGCACCTCTTCCCTTAATTAAAGTTGCCTGTAGTAAATGGTAGGGAAATGGGGCTGTATATCAAGCTTATTATCTGGACACACACATCAATACAGGGACGTTGTTCAAGTACATCCCTTATATCACCGCAAACAGGTTTTTCTCAGAGGAGATGCTAAGAGCAGTAAACGTGTCAGGTTAGAGCAAAGGAAAAAAGATGCTGTTGCTTACTGTTTACTTTGTGTGCTAGAATGGCCAGAGTGAATAGATACACTGCACAGTTCTAAAGAAAATGGGTTCTAAAGAAAACAGCTCCACAGAGAGGTCTAAGATGGAAAAACATTTGGTGTTCTCCAAAGTTCTACCATAATTCAGGTCAGGTATGAGAGTTGGTATGAGGGTTACACGGGGCAGGAGAGCCTGCACAGATTATGAGGAAGCAGGTGGGACAACATCACTGGTGGGAGATAAGAACAGCTCATAAACATATAGCAGCTTTTCATTTCCTAAAAACACAGTGGATAGTATCGCAGGACAGGTAGAAGACTAGACTTCTATCTGTCTCTGGAGAATCACTGGCAGGTTGTTTTTACTCCAATGAAAAAAGGGGGTGAGTAGGGGGGGGAGGGGGGGGGGGATGAGGAGTGAGGGTGTGAGGAGGGGAGGGGGTGAGGAGGGGAGGGTGTGAGGAGGGGAGAGGGTGAGGAGGGGAGGGGGCGAGGAGGGGAGGGGGCGAGGAGGGGAGGGGGTGAGGAGGGGCGGGTGTGAGGAGGGGAGGGGGTGAGGAGGGGAGGGGCGGGGCAGCTGTGACTGGAACACTGAATGTTACCTTGAGGCCAAAGTTAGGAGGATGTATGATACACTTGGAGCAACTTTCCAGAGGAAATGGAGGGTCATGAAAAATATTTAATTTATTAGTATTTTGTGAAAATGTGACATTTTATCAGAGTTGATGTTTACGCAGACACTATTGCCCATAATACATCCTGAACTACCAGATACGGGAATGAAAGGGAAAATCAGTGAATAGTTAAATGTATCAGTCTACATTAAATAAAGAATGTTATTTCTCCAGACTATCTTAACACTGTGAAATGTAATGATCTGATCAGGATAAGGACGTCACAAAATACTCCATAATATCTGCTATACTAAAATGGTGTTATTGCCATCTGGAATAACTAATTACAGTGATAAAACAGGAAGCACTTCACTATATTGGACATTAAACTCTATTTAGGAGGAATGTACAAAATGTGCTTGTTTGATTACACAGTAATGAATGAAAAAGAAACATATTACTGATACGTGAATGATAAAAATCCCTAGGAACGGAGATAGATAACAGTGGGAGATAGAGGAGTGCTATATTATCTCTCTTGCGTATGAAACCAACCAGAGTCTCCAGCCTCTCTACTACTCATTATTAAACACACACACACACACACACACACACACACACACACACACACACACACACAATGCACATCAATATTGCATACTGCAAACACACACACACTAAACCCTAACCCAGGGCTGATTCCCCTCTGCAATACACCCAGGTGATGAGAGTTCTCTCTCAGTGCAACAGCCTCTTTTAATGTCTGAGTGTGAGGGGGAAGCAACAGTGTGTGTGGATTTGAATATATAGAACATATAATCATACACTGATTTACATGTCACTGCCAGTGCTGCAAGGTAGGGATGCAAATAGACCTACTGCAAATATAGCTCAGTCCCATAGACTTTTATGAAAGTGTCCAGAGTTTAATAGAATCCAACACCTCAGTCTCTGTCTATGGGAGAAGACGTTCCAGAGGTCATTTAGGAGGATCATTGGTAATAGAACAGGGTAGACCCACTTGGCTGGCTGCGCTGAGTTTGACCAGCCTGATGAGGAAGAAGGCATTGGGGAGGCCTGACCCCTCCTTCTCATCCTCCTCCTCCTCCTCATTGATTGTCCCTGTGTCTGCTCCCCAGTCCCTAGTCTATTGGCAGTGGGAGGCAAAGCGTCAGAGAACAAAAGGAGGTTGGGGTATCAATTCAGTGCTCACCTCTCCTCTCAGCCTCCTTTCACATGCAAAGTGCTGAGCGGTGTCTGGGCCAGAAAGGGACGCTGACAATTACAGCCTGACACAGACCCATCACTGGAGAAGCACCCTCTGTCCTGATTGACAAATGAAAGGACTGAAATAAACTCCATTTAAAAATGGGACAGGGGCAGAATAGGGGGGATCATCTCGAATATCTAGTCTCAAATGGGGAAAGTGAAAAAGATGAGAGTGCATGAGAAATGTAGCTCACAATTCAGTACTTTAAATGCTCATCTAGGCCACACACAGCACCAAAGCTCTTTGGTATCGCAGATCGCTTTAACGCTCTGACTATCTAATGCACTGCTACTCCAGGGTACTGTAGTTTGGGTTCTACACCAGGGTACTGCAGACTGGGTTCTAAAGCAGGGTACTGCAAGCTGGGTGTTACAGCAGGGTACTGCAGACTGGGTTCTACAACAGGGTACTGCAGGCTGGGTTCTACACCAGGGTACTGCAGGCTGGGTTCTACACCAGGGTACTGCAGGCTGGGTTCTACACCAGGGTACTGCAGGCTGGGTGGCTGGAGTGGGAATTGATGTCACAGTAAATATG
>NC_140017.1:34721062-34911516 GCF_964263955.1 Coregonus lavaretus | reverse complement strand
GGGGAGAGAGGGTAAACCAGGGGGAGAGAGGGTAAACCAGGGGGAGAGAGGGTAAACCAGGGGGAGAGGGTAAACCAGGGGGAGAGAGAGAAGAAGCAGAAAACAGAAAGGACAAAGGAGAGGAGAGAGAAAAGTGGAAGAGAGAATGTACAATGAGTACAAAAGCATCCATTTACAATAACCTGCAATAAAAACCTCAAAAATATTATCAGAATAACCTTCTAAAACACCTGCATCGGTCGCCTTTATGGTACGAATATAGCTCACAGAATAATTTCAGTTGCAAAGTAGAACACACAGAGAGAGAAGAGTGTTTCTCTTCTCCAGTCCTCCCCCTCTTTTGTTTTGTATTCACCTGGGTGGGGGGCTAGGGGGTTGGACGGCAATTAGATTGGGCCACATTCTCAGTTTGAAGACTATTCTATTCACAGTACAATGACTAAAGAGATATTTTGCATAGTGTTTCAATAGCACATCCTCTCCTCTCCTCTCCCGCCCTCCCTCCTCTCCTCTCCCTCTCTCTCCTCCTCTCCTCTCCTCTCCTCTCCTCTCCTCTCCTCCTCTCCTCTCCTCTCTCTCCTCTCCTCTCCTCTCCTCTCCTCCTCCTCTCTTCTCCTGTGTCCTCTCCTCTCCTCTCCTCTCCTTCCTCTCCTCTCCTCTCCTCTCCTCTCCTCCTCTCCTCTCCTCTCCTCTCCTCCTCCTCTCCTCTCCTCTCCTCTCTCTCCTCTCTCCTCTCTCTTCTCTTCTCCTGTGTCCTCTCCTCTCTCTCTCTCTCCTCTCCTCTCCTCTCCTCTCCTCTCCTCTCCTCTCCTCTCCTCTCCCTGCTACTTACTGCCCTTAAAGCTGCTCCAACATCAGCTTCCAACGACCAACTGCCTCCAGCTTGTTCTATCAGCTTGTTCTGATATTCCTAATATCCAAACACCACAGTCAATAAGCCAAAGCATCACAGCGCATTGGCTGTCTATGCAATTCAAGTTCACCATGTACAATAAATAGAATTTCCATACTCTGAGTATTAGTGTAAGCTGGGCACCTAACTCCAATGTGAGGTGACATGCAGTTACATTACATTTAAGTCATTTAGCAGACACTCTTATCCAGAGCAATGTACAGTAGCAACTAGGGTTAAGTGCCTTGCTCAAGGGCACATTGGCAGGTTTTTCACCTAAACAGCTCAGGGATTTGAACCAGCAACCTTTCAGTTAGTGGCCCAACGCTCTTAACCGCTAGGCTACGTGCCACCCTTTGGTTAATTACATGTAGCCAGTACAAACAGGTGGCTCCAGAGCCAGTGTACAGGGATCAACCTGAGAAGAGGGGTAGTTAGCGAGGGGTAGTTAGAGAGGGGTAGTTAGAGAGGGGTAGTTAGAGAGGGGTAGTTAGAGAGGGGTAGTTAGAGAGGGGCAGTTAGAGAGGGGTAGTTAGAGAGGGGTAGTTAGAGAGGGGTAGTTAGAGAGGGGTAGTTAGAGAGGGGTAGTTAGAGAGGGGTAGTTAGAGAGGGGTAGTTAGAGAGGGGTAGTTAGAGAGGGGTAGTTAGAGAGGGGCAGTTAGAGAGGGGTAGTTAGAGAGGGGTAGTTAGAGAGGGGTAGTTAGAGAGGGGTAGTTAGAGAGGGGTAGTTAGCGAGGGGTAGTTAGAGAGGGGTAGTTAGAGAGGGGTAGTTAGAGAGGGGTAGTTAGAGAGGGGTAGTTAGAGAGGGGTAGTTAGAGAGGGGTAGTTAGAGAGGGGTAGTTAGAGAGGGGTAGTTAGCGAGGGGTAGTTAGAGAGGGGTAGTTAGAGAGGGGTAGTTAGCGAGGGGTAGTTAGCGAGGGGTAGTTAGAGAGGGGTAGTTAGAGAGGGGTAGTTAGAGAGGGGTAGTTAGAGAGGGGTAGTTAGAGAGGGGTAGTTAGAGAGGGGTAGTTAGAGAGGGGTATTTTCCTCATCTCCTCACTCAGCTGCCGCCTGCCTCCACCGCGTTGTTCTCAACACCAGTTTAAATCAATATAGCCTATTGTATTCTAGTAACCTGGCTTTTTTTCTGGTTCAGGTTTATTTAATTTCTGTGACGTCGGAGCAGGGCTCGGGCTTCAGCTCACCAGGCTAGGGTTGGACTGGGATAACATTTTCAGTTCTGATGAGAACTCTAAACTGCATTTGGGTCTCGTGTGCAGTCCGTCTGTGTCAATTATCCGTGTTTTTTTAATATTTATGGCAACTTTGTGTGAAGTAAATAGCTAGGCTAAAGGCTTCCATGTGACAACCTGTTTGGATAATGTGCTATTCGATTTTTTTGAAAATCTGCTGCTGCAGAAGAACATGTTGTAAATCCCCGGGTCTTTTCGGGAAATGTGAAGAGTGGTCCCTGGACAGTCCCTGGATCCCGGTTACCGGTGTTAACCCCTATCTGCTACTGATTCTGCTACTGCTGCTACTTCAACTACTTCTGCTGCTACTGATGCTAATACTGATGCTACTTCTACTGCTGGTACTGCTGCTACTGACACTACTGATGCTACTGCTGCTGCTGCTACTGACACTACTGATGCTACTGCTGCTGCTGCTACTGACACTACTTCTGCTACTACTGCTGCTACTGCTACTGATGCTACTTCTGCTAACACTTCAGCTCCACTATAAGTGTTGTGTTGTTTTGCCATCAGCATTGTGTCAGTGTGACGTTCTACCTGCTACACAGAGTGTATTGCTTTGAGAGCGGAGAGCAATAGAGGGAAGAGTGTCTATTTTTCCCTACTGTACCATACTCATCGATTATGCGTTAGTACAATAGCTTTGGTCCAGTTTTTCGCAAGTGCTAGTGGTTGTACTAAATTATTCTCTAATTACACATCTTGCTTTTGTTTGTAGCTAGCGAGGGTTTCTGCTAGTTAGTAGCTTCTTGACTTCATAAATCTTAGTAAAATAACCAGTGCTGTCTAGTGGAGGCCATATGCAACCAAAATTAACTTTATTTCTAATTATTTCAATTCACAAGATAGAATGAACGCGCGTCAGCCGTAAAAAATGTAACCTCTGCGATTCTTGAGCTTGCCATTGGACTTGACACAACGCGAGCGCAACACAGCCAGTGTAGCAACTTACATTGATTTCAAAGGAAGCATTCCCTCAACGGCTTATGTCTGACGGCAACGCCGGACGCCCGATGGCTGTAGTGTAGCAGGGCCATAATGCTGCTGCTACTACTACTGATGCTACTGATGCTACTGCTACTGATGCTACTTCTGCTACTGATGCTACTTCTGATACTGCTACTGATGCTACTGCTACTGATGCTACTGCTGCTGCTACCGCTACTGATGCTACTTCTGCTACCAATACTGATGCTACCGCTACTGATGCTACTTCTGCTACCAATAATGATGCTACCGCTACTGATGCTACTGCTACTGATGCTACTTCTGCTACCAATACTGATGCTACCGCTACTGATGCTACCGCTACTGATGCTACCACTACTGCTGCTGCTGCTACTGATGCTACTGCTGCTGCTGCTACTGCTGATGTTACTGCTACTGATGCTACTTCTGCTACTGCTGCTTCTGTGTGGGACGTGGGGACAGAGAGGGGGCAGGAATATACATCTACAGCCATTAGGAAGCCCAGCTGTTGACCTCCACAATGGCAAACAGTCCATCCTTTACAGAGACAGGGGAAGTCTTGAGCTGGGTTGAGTGGCCTACTTTACTGTACTGTACTTCTCCATGTCATTCCCTAACGTGTCCGAGAGCATCTGGTTTAGTCACGAGAATCGGAATTAATCTTGAATTTTGCTCCTGTGCTTGGCCTGCACCTGCTATTCCAGATGGAATTCCTTCTCATGTTGGGAACAGGAGTATTCCCACCCTAGCGGCCGTGTCTCTCCTTCTAAAACACGGGAGATGATGAAGATATGAGATAAATCTAAATTAGAATTTATTAGACGAGGGGAAAGCACTCCAGCATGACGAGGCTAGAGACAGGGTCTGGTCACTGTGGGCCCTTCCACAGTTATCTGTCTCCTCATGAATGTGATCTGTGATGAATTAAAAGCTGATTATTTCCTGGAGGGAGAAGCTGAGTACTTGGCCCCCCGGCCCCGATGCTGGCGCTGATGGATGAGGCCTCAGCCTGCACTACAGACCTGTCTGTCCCCGCTGTCTGCCAGCAGAGAAAACACACCCCACCCTCCTGCCGCCACGGGCCTAAGTGCCTCCCTTATCAAGATGCCATCTCTTAGTTAATTTACGGAAAGCCTCAGCAGCTTTTAACAGAAGGGATTTCATATTGTCTCATAAACACACAAGAAACAAACTTGACTGCAGTGCCCAATGACTGACTAGGCTTTATGGGTTCTTTGCTATCAGACTGGAGGTGGGAAAGTGTCTTATGTTTTGCAATTCAGTGCTCAACCATGCTACGATATGCTCCAAAGACTGCATGAAGGGCATTGGAGTCACCCTGCCTCTCAGCCTGCCTGTGAGAAATGTCTCCCGCCCTTTCAGTCTTTTTAATCTTCGAGAGCAGAACACCGGGCAGCTGGAGGTTCTAAGGTAGAGCGCAGATGCAGTCAAGACGATGGCAGAGATTTTCACATTACTGGCCTCATGTGTCTGGAGGGGTTTCCCCCTGTCTCTGCATCATTTGGAAGGGCTACTGGGCAATTTGTCCTCTCTGATTGGGTCGGCAGTACGGAGAACAAAGGCGCTCAGCCTCACCATTCTGTTCTTTTGTGTCCCATATGTCAGAAGTCTGCTTCACAAACAATACAGCAACTGCCAAGAACCGCAAAAGCCATTATCTGGGTGCGGAATTGCTGTCATTATCCTGCCGGCAATCATAACTCTAATTATAAAAAGTTGCTTTGTAAGCATGTAGATTACACAATGTTAATTACCCGTGCACAATGTGGCTAACGCATATTCAAATGCCACTCGCTTTTGTCCCTTTTTCACAAAGCAGCCCAGGCTTTCCCTCCATGTAGAGCTATGCCAAGTCCCAGGGTGGTCCGCGTTCTGTAAAGCCCAAACTCAATCTTATAATTCCTATCATGAATAACTTCCCTAATCATTTTAATGAATCATCTTTAACCTGTATCACCTGACATTAACCAATATGCCTGTTCTGCATGGTTCAAACTGATGAACCTCATCAAATAACCTACTTTGTCTCATTACCCAAGCCTCGACTCAATTGTAGATAGTGCTGTTAGAATGAGAATTTTTCATCCTGCTGAGACAAGTGGGGCCTTTCCTGGTCCCAGGACACCTTCCACAGTTCCACCAACTAGATACCTAGTTAACCCTTTCACTGCTATGAACGTGTCCTTGGCCCTTAAGCATTTGTATGTGTCATTTGTATGTGTCCTAGCTTCCATGGGCAGACAAAGCACTGGCACAGGCATGGCAGCTATGGGCCTTGGGTTAGGGCTTTTAAGGGATCTATACTACTCTGCTAAAGACAGGTTTAGCAGCCCAAGCTTAGGGTAAATCACTCCTCTTTTCAAGGGTAATGGAAATAGCCATTACACACTCTATACCACCTCCAATATCAAGCCTTCCACAGACTGCCACAGACAAATAAAGCCAAGGTGTTTTTGCTTTCAGTGTGCTCCCCATTAGCCTTGATTGACACATCAGACTGATGTGCGTTTATAAGACATCAAAAGATTTCAACAGCCGCACAAAATGATTTTCCTCCTCAGGCATAACAGCCATTAGCATTAATCACCGTAGCCCTGCACTTTACCGACCCACTCTGGCAAATTAAATCCCCGGAAGAATATCTTCATCATGGCTATATTTCTATCTACACTCTGACACCAGCGTCTCTCTGGGTGTGAAAAGCAGAGCGAGGTACCTGCCAACTCAGTGAGACCTGAAACCCCACAGCAATAAAAAGTGACATCAGGAATGGGAAAGTTAATAGTGTGTTTCAGATGCACTTTGCGGAGGACAGAGGGTTATAGCCAGGCAGAGGCTTCTTCCTAATGTGAGTGGCAGCGATGGCAGCACCAGCCACTGTCCCTCAGTCTGTTTCTACATTTGATCCATTTCCCCAGGGGCGCACATTTCACAGGGAACGGGGGGCGGGGGGGCATGTCCCCCCCACATGCTGAAATTACATTTTTGTCCACCCCAGTTTTATCATTGGAATGTGATACAAAACAAGGCAACGGTGTGCTTTAGGATCATGCGGATGCCTCCGAGCGATCGGGTAGGCTGTTTGGAGTGTTTATCCGACTGGATAATTTTAAAAAACACAAAATAATAATATGTCCCCCCCACTTCTAAAACCAAAGTTGCGCCCCTGCATTTCACCCTGCACTTTCAGACACAAATACCACATATTGGTATGGTTTCTGCCTGCTCACAGAAGCCCATAACATCTATCTAAATTATACTATATATATATGGCAGTAATGATGTTTTAGTGTCTTAGTTTACTGATTGTGCTAGTTTGACTGAAGTTAATAATAATAATACACCATTTTCTGTTGTATTACAATAATTCCATCAAGGATACTGCGTAGATACTAGTCACTAGCTAGAATACAAAACATGGATGTACTCTCCTATAACCTCTGTTTGAGAAGTGTATATCCCCACCACACCTGTCAGAGAGAGCCTGAAGTGAAATACACAACGCATAGAAACACAAAGGAGACATGGCTGGAGTCCTCCGCTAGGCAAACTGGGCCACCGCCACGTTTCCTCCTAACATCTCATTCACTTTATTCTCCCACTGACCCCCTTCGTCTTCTATTCACACACTCCCTACGCACATAACGGGGATTATGGTAAATGATCCAGTATTTGCCTGACAGGTGAAGTTGGCCATGTTGTTTTCCAGTATAACAATGATGAGCCTTCTGGCTCAGTTCTGACTGAATAAAGTTGTGTTGGGTCAGAACAGGAATACTTAATCATAGTCCACAGAGCACCGTGCTATTGAGCCTTATATATAATGGTTCCTCTACTATGGAGGTATGTACATTTAACAGGTTCTCTGTTTTACCTACAACATAGGCCTTTAGTACTTTATAACCTCTCTATTATCAACCGGGGAAGATTATATAATATAACAAAAATATATATATGCCATTTAGCAGACGCTTTTATCCAAAGCGACTTATAGTCATGCATGCACACGCTTTACGTACGTTCCCGGGAATCGAACCCACTATCATGCCGTTGCATGCACCAAAGCATGCTCTACCAACTAAGCTACAGAGGACCAAGATTCAACACACCTAACCACACCTAACCACACCTAACCACACCTAACCACACCTGACCTACTGTAACTTGCGCCAGCAAAAAACAAGCACACAGCAAATCTGTGACATGGAACACATCACGCATAAACAACAGCCACCACCGTACACACAACAGGAAAAGTCAGACAACCAGCATGTGCTCTTCATCCCATCTCCCCGGTGATGGACAGGTGCAGTGGTGCTGAACATGCCTGTGTGCTTCTACAGCCTTCTGTCTGCCATGGCGATCTGTGTTCAGACTGGAGAACGGAGCGCATCATCTCTCCATGAGGGTTCCATCACATGTCCCTAATCCAGACAGATATACGTCACACACAGGAGCAGGCGCCGCTGCTGCACTATATCTCCAATTACAGCTATCACACACACTGTAATTAACCAGACGGACTGATTTGCGCTTGTGTAAAATGTATTCATATTATCCAGATTACAAATAAGCGTCTATTCATCTAATTAGCTAGCATGGCACAGAAGCTTAATTAAAGTTAATACATCATGCTACCCCAAAATCCAGAGATTACAAAGCTCATAGTTAATTAGAGTACAGGCACAGACGCAGTATTTACGCTGCATTGGCAGTCAGAGCTTCTCTCTGTCTGCACCAATTAGAACACAGGGTCAAAACGGAGATGTGTGCATCCAAGTGAACCAACACTTTTGCTTTCTCCCCTTGGGGGTGTGTGGGTGTGCCTGTGTGTGTGTGCCTGTGTGTGTGTGCCTGTGTGTGTGTGTGTGTGTGTGTGTGTGTGTGTGTGTGTGTGTGTGTGTCTACATGTATGTGTTTCTGAGTGAGTCTTTCTCTGTGTGTAGTTGTCATTCCCACTGCCACAAACATCTTGTTCCCTTCTAAACTCTCACTTACTTTCTCTCTCCTCTCCTCACCATGTTGAGTCCAATGACAAAATAGTACTTGGCAAGTTAAATTGGTAATTACAGAGCCTGTCATCCTTGTTGCCTTTCCACAATATTTGTTTTCTACAACGTTACAAAGGGACATTTCCTGATTCATGCCTCTGTGTTTATCTGAGCGCAGCAGGCAAACAATGGGGATGCTGAACTGAATATTCATTGTGTTGCAGTGAGGAAAACTTTTACACTTGACAAAATTAACTTTCCACTCATGTGCTGCATAATGGCATTAGCATATATGACAGTGCAGTAGCAGGGAGGGTGATTGGGGCTAGCCTGGTGGTGAGTAATGCTGATTATACAGTATCTAAAGGAAAAGCCTAATGTGTTAACATTTGGGGTTAAATTAGAGAGTGTAGCCCGAGGCCTTCTGAGACACTGCCCTTGTTACTGCGTCTCCTCCTGACCCCCTAAGTATTTAAACTACTACTAGCTACAAAAGGAAGGAGTAGAGGAGAGAGGAGGAAATCAAATCTGTCTCAACTCATTCCAAATCTGTTGGGATTCTGAATGCCCTGACCTTCCTCACTGGGTCTGTACGCATCAGAGGGTGTGACCTGAGTTCATGACGTCTGAACCTGGTTGGTTCCCCATCATCCTCTGTGACCTGAGAGTGGGTGGGTGTGGGCTGAGAGATGTCGGGGAGGCTAGGTGGGATATGAGGGAGTATGAAGAGCAGGGGGTGGAGGGGGCAGGACATGGGGTCTAGGGTCAGGGGGCCCGGAGGTCCCTCTCCCCCCTCCTCTGCCTTTGTGACCACCAGCGGTACATTATACATTCTCGGGGAAGAGCAGGCCTGCTTGCCATGGAAATAAATGCTAATGAAATACAACTCTACAGTAAGAAAGTTGTTGAACACTACACTAGATAAAAATATTCCAAGTGCCCTTGCAAAGAACTGCAATTAAAAAGGAATATGTTTTGTATTCAGTCTAGAGGAGCTTGATCGTGAACTTGACTTCAACCAGGAATTCAACAAGATTATATCCCTCCACAAACCACAGCACTTATGCATAGTTCCAAATCATATCAACACTACTGACCAAAAGTGACCAAAATGTACCTTATGCATTTTGTAATCCCAGATTGTATAGCAAAATTAAATTGAATAAATAAATTATAAGAATAAATGACAGAAATGATAAAATATAAAATATCCATGTGCAACAGTGATTACAGGGTTTGGAGCGCCCTTTGATAAAAAAAAAAAAAAATGTTTTTATGTCATCCTTAAAAGCTTTTCAGACTGAGTCCAGAGAGAAAACAATTTAAGTTATTTAAACACAAAGCGGAGCAGACAGAGTGCCATGATACCAAAAAGCCCAGTTGTGACCGTGGTCATGTCCTTGAATGTCAATAAGCAGCGCTAGCGGCACACTGCAAATACACCTCAATAGAGAGCGCTCGTTTTCTCTGGCTATCTTCAAAACACTTCTCTTTCCACTTTTCCTTGAGAAACTTAAAAAGGGGTTATGTGCGTGTGGAATTTAAAGTGTTCACTTTCAGACACTGTTGATGAAAACATAAATATGAATCTGGGAGGATAAAACCTCTTACTGCAACTAAATAATGATATGTTGTAGTTGTATAGAGAGGACCAAACTGTTGTGTGGGAAGGTGAAGGATTTCTTTAATGGCATCTTTTTCATCACTTTTGCTGAGAGCCATTACTGATAAAAAAAGAAATATGACTATAAATACTTTAACTTCGCAAATGTCTAATGAATAAAAGTACATATGTGGAAAGATGTCACCATAACAAACAGCTAATGAAGAATTGATGCATTGCAGCGCAAAACACAACTTCCAATCAATGCACTTTCATATATAATTCAAAAGTCTCCTGAGGAGCAACATTGCAATTATCAAACATGAAATAAATCATCCGGGAGGATATATCCATTGACTTTTGATAATTCACAAAGAAAGTTATTTCTCCAAAATAAGGTTACTGGAGGGAAGAGGAAAGGGAATAGTGTTATTTAAGGACTGAATGCAACGCCAATCCCCACCTCCGTACATCTATACTATTGTTGAGAAAAGATCAGATGAGAGCTCTGCTGGGTAAAATAGATCCTTTACTTAGGTACAAAACCAGAAACAAGGAACAGTAATTTGGGCCAATCTCTCAGAAGGATTGCATGTTGTATATTTGACAGGAGTAAATGTACAGTATAGCAGAGGTTACTATTGCAAGCAGACGATTACTTTCCTGCTGTTCCATTTAGGTCTTACAGACCCAAAAGACTGAAGGAAAGAGAGAGAAGATAATCAATCAATACAGTGTGTGTGTAGGAGTGTGTGTGTAGGAGTGTGTGTGTAGGAGTGTGTGTGTAGGAGTGTGTGTGTAGGAGTGTGTGTGTAGGAGTGTGTGTGCGCCTCCACATACTTTGTGCGTGTTCGGAGAGAGTGAGTGTGCAGGCATACCTGTGTGTGTGTGTGTGTGTGTGTGTGTGTGTGTGTGTGTGTGTGTGTGTGTGTTTGGTTGAAGCCATTTTTGTAGAAGCAAAAAAAGGAATCATGTTGAAGAAAATGGACAAGAAATTGCCTCCAGGTACACTTGATTGATACGCAATGGTGCACGCACGCACGCACACACACACACACACACACACACACACAGACGATCGCATGCATGCACGCACACACACACACAAACACACACATACACACAGACAGACACAGACATAGGGCATTCCTGTCTCCTGCCCTTCATGTAAATAGATGGCCCTGCCTGGTGATCCTGACTCTAGAGGAGGAGAGGAGAGGAGAGGAGAGGAGAGGAGAGGAGAGGAGAGGAGAGGAGAGGAGAGGAGAGGAGAGGAGAGGAGAGGAGAGGAGAGGAGAGGAGAGGAGAGGAGAGGAGAGGAGAGGAGAGGAGAGGAGAGGAGAGGAGAGGAGAGGAGAGGAGAGGAGAGGAGAGAGAGCTGCCTGGAAGGGGAGGAGAGGAGAGAGGAGAGAAGAAAGCTGCCTGTGAGGAGGGGAGAGTAGGGACGAGAGAGCTGCCTGGGAGGAGAGGAGAGAGTAGAGAGCTGCCTGGGAGGAGAGGAGAGAAGAGGAGAGAGGAGAGAGCTGCCTGTGAGGAGAGGAGAGGAGAGAGGAGAGGAGAGGGCTGCCTGTGAGGAGATGAGAGGAGAGAGGAGAGAGCTGCCTGGGAAGAGAGGAGAGGAGAGAGGAGAGAGCTGCCTGGAAGGAGAGGAGAGGAGAGGAGAGGAGAGGAGAGGAGAGGAGAGGAGAGGAGAGGAGAGGAGAGGAGAGGAGAGGAGAGGAGAGGAGAGGAGAGGAGAGGAGAGGAGAGGAGAGGAGAGGAGAGGAGAGGAGAGGAGAGGAGAGAGCTGCCTGGGAGGAGAGGAGAGGAGAGGAGAGGAGAGGAGAGGAGAGGAGAGGAGAGGAGAGGAGAGGAGAGGAGAGGAGAGGAGAGGAGAGGAGAGGAGAGGAGAGGAGAGGAGAGGAAAGAGCTGCCTGGGAGGAGAGGAGAGGAGAGGAGAGGAGAGGAGAGGAGAGGAGAGGAGAGGAGAGGAGAGGAGAGGAGAGGAGAGGAGAGGAGAGGAGAGGAGAGGAGAGGAGAGGAGAGGAGAGGAGAGGAGAGGAGAGGAGAGGAGAGGAGAGGAGAGGAAAGAGCTGCCTGGGAGGAGAGGAGAGGAGAGGAGAGGAGAGGAGAGGAGAGGAGAGGAGAGGAGAGGAGAGGAGAGGAGAGGAGAGGAGAGGAGAGGAGAGGAGAGGAGAGGAGAGGAGAGGAGAGGAGAGGAGAGGAGAGGAGAGGAGAGGAGAGGAGAGGAGAGCTGCCTGGGAGGAGAGGAGAACGAACCCGGCACACTCACAGATCGATGGAGGCCAGCCCCAGCCCCCACAACACCCTGCACTGTTCTCAGGATATTAGATTAAAGGAACTAATAAAGCGCTTCAGGAAATACTGAAAATATCACAGGAAAAGAAAAAGCACAATGTGTTGAGGTGAAGGTGAAGGACCAGGGGGCTGTTGCTTCTTTGTTGTTTGGTGGCCAGGGTGGGCCGAGGTTAGTAATGACCTCACTGCCGGCAGCTGAACTTTGACCCCATGTGTCAGGTGAAGGAGAGTGGACCAGGTCACGTCTGAGAGCCGGAGGGGGGACAAACAAAGAGGCACTGCTCGGGCGTCAGCGGGTGATCTTTCACTTAGTCACCCCACGGCAGGCAGGTCGGCTGAGTGTGTTTACGGCGCTGTCTGTCAGTCACACGGCCAGGCAGACCAGCCTCTCCCTGGGGGCCTGGGCCACCACGATGGGAAAATAATAGCCCCCTCTGTCAGAGCTCTGGGGGACAGGGCCCTGACGGACACCACAGGGAATTAGAGCCAGCCTCCGGGATGGCCCTATCCTATCACACACTTAAACACAGCCAGAATGGACACACAGGCAGGACAGGGGAGTAAAAACACCACCATCACCCTTGATCATTTCTGCCTGGTAGGCGTGAGGTCCTGAAGTAGTAGTCTGATGAGAAAGTCTGAACACATTCACCTTTTTATGGTGGTTCTCTGTCCCCTGAAGGAAACAGGGTGAGGACAGGCTTTTATATCTCTCTTTCTCCCTGGCATTTGCCTGTATTACTATACAGAGATGTCACTGTCTAACGTACAGCTACTGTATAAATGAGCTATAGCCAGTGGTGATCAGCAGACTAGAGATGAAAACCACTGCTTAGTCAGCAAAACCAGACCTTAAATCAGGCTGGGCGGCCGTTAAAGATGGTAAAAGATAGCCTGGTAGCGCTCGCCGTCATTAGTACAACCACTCAGAAATCATGAGGTAGCATCTGTTTTCTGCACATCCGCCCACATCAATCCTCAAAGCCATGCAGCCTGGGGGAACCACCCGAGGAGGGCTATTCCCCTGTCCCTCACCATGAATAACAATCTCTAGATGCAGGTAATTAGAGAGGCAACCGACATACACCAGCCAGGCCATACTGAACCATCATTAACACACGCATCCATCGCACGGAGCATGTGGACGCACACCAGCAGATGTAGGTCTAGCCTCACACTGTAACCAGGTCACATAATGGCCGTTGATTTAGAGGACTGAGGGAGAGTTTTATATCCTTCCTTCTACATAGACTAATATACAGTATGCATCGCTTGTAGCTCTATATATATATATATGGTGGTCTGTTGTGCTTGCCTTGCACCTTTACTGCTTTTGTCCTTGCCTTTGTCTCTGCTGGAGGCCTGGCCCCAGACCATCTCACTGTTGATCTGATCACTGCAACAGCCTCCAGCTGATCCCACATCCACAGACAGACAGATAGACAGACAGGCAGACAGACAGACAGACACACATGTGTGCACGCAAACAGGCAGGCAGGCACACACATGCACACACATAAGCACACACACACACACACACACACACACATTTTGACTTCTAGTCTGCATCAGGTCTAGTTACTAGAATTGGTCCAGATTATTACAGTGTAAGCATCCCCTGCATCTGAGAAGAATGGACAAACATTCTGTCTACACAACATTGTGTACTCTTCCCAATCCAGTTTGGAGCTGGGTATTGACATCAGACAAGCAGCAACTGCTGACCAGGCACCATCTCCTCCTCTGTGTTGGAGGAGATTTGGTGAGACAAACATTTACCCACCAAACACAAAGAACCATGCAAATACAGAAGTGTCCATATTGGAATTAGTGAATCCTAGTCGACATGGACGACACATAGGTGACCTTGGTGTGACTGTCTCTCTTTGGTTGTTCTTGATGGATTACTTATCTATTCACATCCCTATGCACTGCTTTGCCTGTGATTTTCATCCAGGTATGTGGGAGCGCGTGTCAAGGCTGAAGATCGAGAGCATGTCTCATCCCATCTCCTCCGCACACTGATAAGTAGAGTAGCTGTGTTTTCATGTGAGAGTCTTTCCCTCTGCACACTGATAAGTAGAGTACAGCAGCGGTGAGCCACCAGCTCTTCGAGAGAGAGAGAGAGAGAGAGAGAGAGAGAGAGAGAGAGAGAGAGAGAGAGAGAGAGAGAGAGAGAGGGGGATGAGGAGGAGGAGGAGGAAGAGGAAGAGGAAGCGGAGGGTGCTGAGGCAGGAGAGGAGGAAGGGCAGTCCTCTCCATGGTTCTCTCTGCCACAGCGCAGCCTCAGCCCCTCGCTTCACCCAGCTCCAGACCGCAGGAAGGACAGTTCAGACTTAAAAGCCTGTCTTTAAAAGCACCGGGCAGGGATGAAAAACAGCCCAATTACAGCCCAGCACCCCCCGCAGGGACCCAAGCTGTTTTATGACATTAAAACCTGCTAAATTATGCAGCACCTTACCGATGTAGCAACACAAAATGATAGAGCAAAGATATTTATCCAAATGCTGGATGTGTTTAGAAAGCAGGTGCTGACGCAGGAGGTTTGGTCAGTCTGAAATGATACTGTGGAGTATGAAGACAGGCAGGGGTGGAGGGTGGACAGGATGAGAGCTTCTACCTCTAAACCGGTACACATGCTGCAGATGGATATACTTTATTAAATGTATTTACTAAACACTTTACCCTGAAACAAATTACTGTAAATGACAAAATAATTAAACCGTGAAAAAAGCTTCAATAAGATCCCATATATCAGCACCACTCTGAGGCAGTGATTGAGGTCATAAGCAAAGAGCTCTGTAATGGTACATTATATTGATGTCTGTGAAATGAAGAGATTACTAGAGTAGCATGACTGTGTGCCTGTGGTTAACAATGAACCAAACACAGTCACAGGGGGAGCAGCATAGAGAGATCTGGCTGCTGCTAAACCATGAGGATGTGTAACAGAGAGAGGCTGACACACACACACACACAGCGTTATGTTTTAGGAAGACAAACTTAAAGTGGAATTGACAGCATTTTAGCAACATGAAAACGTATTAAAATCTGTTCATATACACCCCCAGGAAGAATATAACACTTAAAAAATATATATATCTGACAAGCGAGCACTTGGTCATTTTCACGTTTTCATAAATTCATAGAATGTTTGGGAATGACGTAGAATAAGGCATTTGTAAAAAATTTATATCAATAGCGACCGTGATCCGGAGTCTATGCAGACTGGTGCACCAGAGCTACAGTAGGCCTTTATACAAACAAGCCATTTCAAACACAGGCCTGCCATCACTCACTTTAAACTGGACTGTGTGTTTACAGGCAGTTGCAACAGCCCGACTTTAGATTATTAGAACACATTTGCCAAAAGTCACAAAAAAAACCTGAATGGATTTCTGCAAATATGTCAATACCACGGGAGTCCTCTTACATTTGGGAACTTTACAGTCCTATTGATCAAACAACCATGAAAATGTAGGCTCTCTCTCCTTCAGTTATGCATATCAACAACAACAAGATCAACAACTAATGCTAGCCAGAGCAAGATGAGCTAAAATCTAACGAAGGAACATTAGATAAACCCTCTCAAACTTTTTCAGCTAGTTGGCCGTCAAAATTGCACTGATAAACGATGGGGAATGGTAGCCTACTCGTCCTTCTGCAGTTTGCCTGCCAATGCATGCTTGTCCCAACCAAGCACCCAAGCTAACTGGCAAAGGTTGTCTAGCTTGCTAGCTAACTACACTACAGGTCAAAAGTTTTAGAACACCTACTCATTCAAGGGTTGTTCTTCATTTTGACTATTTTTCTTGTAGAATAAAAGTGAAGACATCAAAACTATAAAACAACACATATGGAATCATGTAGTAACCAAAAAAGTGTTAAACAAATCAAAATATATTTTATATTTGAGATTCTTCAAATAGCAACCCTTTGCCTTGATGACAGCTTTGCACACTCTTGGCATTCTCTCAACCAGCTTCACCTGGAATGCTTTTCCAACAGTCTTGAAGGAGTTCCCACATATGCTTAGCACTTTTTGGCTGCTTTTCCTTCACTCTGCGGTCCGACTCATCCCAAACCATCTCAGTTTGGTTGATGTCGAAGGATTGTGGAGGCCAGGTCATCTGATGCAGCACTCCATCACTCTCCTTCTTGGTAAAATAGCCCTTACACAGCCTGGAGGTGTGTTGGGTCATTGTCCTGTTGAAAAACAAATGATAGTCCCACTAAGCCCAAACCAGATGGGATGGCGTATCGCTGCAGAATGCTGTGGTAGCCATGCTGGTTAAGTGTGCCTTGAATTCTAAATAGATCACAGACAGTGTCACCAGCAAAGCACCCACACACCATAACACCTCCTCTTCCATGCTTTATAGTGGGAACCAAACATGCAGAGATCATCCGTTCACCCACACCGCGTCTCACAAGGACACGGCGGTTGGAACCAAAAATCTCCAATTTGGACTACAGACCAAAGGACACATTTCCACCGGTCTAATGTCCATTGCTCGTGTTTCTTGGACCAAGCAAGTATCTTCTTCTTATTGGTGTTCTTTAGTAGTGGTTTCTTTGCAGCAATTCGACCATGAAGGCCTGATTCACAAAGTCTCCTCTGAACAGTTGATGTTGAGTTGTGCCTGTTACTTGAACTCTGTGAAGCATTTATTTGGGCTGCAATTTCTGAGGCTGGTAACTCTAATGAACTTATCTTCTGCAGCAGAGGTAACTCTTGGTCTTCTATTCCTGTGGTGGTCCTCATGAGAGCCAGTTTCATCATAACGCTTGATGGTTTTTGCACTTGAAGAAACTTTCAAGGTTCTTGAAATGTTCCATATTGACTGACCTTCATGTCTTAAAGTAATGATGGATTCCGTTTCTCTTTGCTTATTTGAGCTGTTCTTGCCATAATATAGACTTGGTCTTTTACCAAATAGGGCTACCTTGTCACAACACAACTGATTGGCTGAAATGCATTAAGAAGGAAATATATTCCTCATATTAACTTTTAAGAAGGCACACCTGTTTATTGAAATGCATTCCAGGTGACTACCTCATGAAACTGGTTGAGAGAATGCCAAGAGTGTGCAAAGCTGTGATCAAGGTAAAGGGTGGCTATTTGAAGAATCTCAAATATAAAATATATTTTGATTTGTTTAACACTTTTTTGGTTACTACATGATTCCATATGTGTTATTTAGTAAAAACAAAGAAAAACCCTTGAATGAGTAGGTGTTCTAAAACTTTTGACAGGTACTGTAAATCCAGACACAAATGAGAGAACGCCTCACTCTGACCATGTTACATGTTATATAGAGCATTCTTGACTAACTATTACTTTTATTGTCTACGGTCATATTAAGCCGGTGTTCCGCGTTCGTAAATTCATCAGTTATCCTGCGCTCTTAGAGTGCTCTGAAATCGGAGTTGATAGCCAGAGTGAATGTACGAACGCAAGAGATATGCTAACTGGATCACAGTCGTTCAAGTTCTTGCTAGCTAACCAAATGACACCTGCATCTCTAGCTGTGTATGGCCGATATGAGGGGGAAAGGTCAGTCACTCACCCACTCCTCCAATAACATGAAACGACATCATCCTAGCAGTTAGCTAGCTAGCTATCTAGCTAATGTTGGGCTCGTGTTTTTAGCTTGCTGCATAAATAGATACGCTAGCCTATTAGCCACATTATGACTGACTTGTGATCATTCCCCATGCTAGTTTGATTGTATTGACATTCCCAGCCTTAGTTACATTCGTCCGTTATTGTCCAGAATATTGAGTCATTGAAACTGAAACAGTGCATCCCGAATGGAGGCAGCAAACAATGTACCATGCCAGATGTGATTTACAACCTTATAGCAATATTTTCTGGACTACAAAGAAACGTATTGGTGAATTATATGAATCATGCATTAAACTGCATCCATCTATTCTGCCAACAATGCCTTAGTGTACGTCATGGAATGTTGAGTCAAATAGAACCTATTTTTAAAACCGCTTATAAAGTTTGTTTTGTAGCATAAACTGGGAATTTGATATTTTTTTACTGATATTATGATTGTCTGTTAGTTTCATATCTGCAAAATAGTTAAAACGCTGTCAGTTCCACTTTAAGGTGTTTAAAACATGGCATTAATCTTCATGTAGTGCTGCTGGCTGATTTTCAGTGGACTGAATCTCTCCTTGAGAACTAGCAAAGAGATGCCTTCATCCAAGCCTCTGATCATCTCCTCCATTTCATTCACCCTCTTACCTCACTCCTCCATCATCCTCTCTCCTCTTTTCACCCACTTGTTCATGCAGTTCTCTTCTTCAATCACTATCAGTCCTTATTCTTCCACAGAGTGCTCTGATTTAAAATATATTGTATTCTGCATCACTTTTAAGAGTCATCCCAACGGAATTCACTACAGTCAAGATTAAAGCTTTGATTTCAAAAGGAAAGCACAATGGTCTCAAAACGTGATGAAGAAAAGCTGTCTGGGTTTAACAACACACTGATAAAAAACTAACAGCTGACAAGTGGGGGGGTTTTATCATACCCCTCTTTGGAAATCCACCCTCTGTCTATACCAACATGTAGCCACTGTATCCATATAGCTACATCTGTTGAATATGGCTTTCCATTTTTTTTTTTTTTTTTTTTTAGCCTATGGTAGAGCAAAGCTCTTCATAACAACGCATAACAACATGGCTGCCACCTGCAGTTGAAATGTGTCAGACCAGACCATTCACCCAGATCCCAATATCCTCGCTCCAGATCTGACTGATTGACTCGCCACAGAGGTTGACATGAAGACAGACATGGCATCCACAGGGTGCAATGATGACCATGTCATAGAGAAGTAATGAGACCTGCCACCAGCCCCCAGTACTGGACTCCCTGCAGGAGAGGGTCAGGGGGGTCAAAGGGAACAGGATCTCCCTCATGTCAGGCCCACAGCCCCAAGGCACTATGGGAATGAGCCATGGAGGACAGGAGACGGGAGCTTTTCAATCAGACCGAACACCTTCGGAGTATCACAGCGGTACAGCCTTGCAATGAAAATAACAAAAAGAGATAAGTCAATCAACAGCAGCCTCAGGCCATTCAAACATCTGGACAGTCGATTGATGACCAATAATCACTTCCCCTATTGTTTCGCCAGCAGCAGTGAGAGGTCTGTTTATACTATTTTCTTTTTAGGAAAGATGTAGATTGTGAGCGCAGTTTGATGTAGATTGTGAGCGCAGTTTGATGTAGATGATGAGCGCAGTTTGATGTAGATTGTGAGTGCAGTTTGATGTAGATTGTGAGCGCAGTTTGATGTAGATTGTGAGCGCAGTTTGATGTAGATTGTGAGCGCAGTTTGATGTAGATTGTGAGCGCAGTTTGATGTAGATTGTGAGCGCAGTTTGATGTAGATTGTGACCGCAGTTTGATGTAGAATGTGAGCGCAGTTTGATGTAGATTGTGACCGCAGTTTGATGTAGATTGTGAGCGCAGTTTGATGTAGATGATGAGCGCAGTTTGATGTAGATTGTGAGTGCAGTTTGATGTAGATTGTGAGCGCAGTTTGATGTAGATTGTGAGCGCAGTTTGATGTAGATTGTGAGCGCAGTTTGATGTAGATTGTGAGCGCAGTTTGATGTAGATGATGAGCGCAGTTTGATGTAGATTGTGAGCGCAGTTTGATGTAGATTGTGAGCGCAGTTTGATGTAGATTGTGAGCGCAGTTTGATGCCGATTGTGACCGCAGTTTGATGTAGATTGTGAGCGCAGTTTGATGTAGATTGTGAGCGCAGTTTGATGTAGATTGTGAGTGCAGTTTGATGTAGATTGTGAGTGCAGTTTGATGTAGATTGTGAGTGCAGTTTGATGTAGAATGTGAGCGCAGTTTGATGTAGATTGTGACCGCAGTTTGATGTAGATTGTGAGCGCAGTTTGATGTAGATTGTGAGCGCAGTTTGATGTAGATTGTGACCGCAGTTTGATGTAGAATGTGAGCGCAGTTTGATGTAGATTGTGACCGCAGTTTGATGTAGATTGTGAGCGCAGTTTGATGTAGATGATGAGCGCAGTTTGATGTAGATTGTGAGTGCAGTTTGATGTAGATTGTGAGCGCAGTTTGATGTAGATTGTGAGCGCAGTTTGATGTAGATTGTGAGCGCAGTTTGATGTAGATTGTGAGCGCAGTTTGATGCCGATTGTGACCGCAGTTTGATGTAGATTGTGAGCGCAGTTTGATGTAGATTGTGACCGCAGTTTGATGTAGAATGTGAGCGCAGTTTGATGTAGATTGTGACCGCAGTTTGATGTAGATTGTGAGCGCAGTTTGATGTAGATGATGAGCGCAGTTTGATGTAGATTGTGAGTGCAGTTTGATGTAGATTGTGAGCGCAGTTTGATGTAGATTGTGAGCGCAGTTTGATGTAGATTGTGAGCGCAGTTTGATGTAGATTGTGAGCGCAGTTTGATGCCGATTGTGACCGCAGTTTGATGTAGATTGTGAGCGCAGTTTGATGTAGATTGTGAGTGCAGTTTGATGTAGATTGTGAGTGCAGTTTGATGTAGATTGTGAGTGCAGTTTGATGTAGAATGTGAGCGCAGTTTGATGTAGATTGTGACCGCAGTTTGATGTAGATTGTGAGCGCAGTTTGATGTAGATGATGAGCGCAGTTTGATGTAGATTGTGAGTGCAGTTTGATGTAGATTGTGAGCGCAGTTTGATGTAGATTGTGAGCGCAGTTTGATGTAGATTGTGAGCGCAGTTTGATGTAGATTGTGAGCGCAGTTTGATGTAGATTGTGAGCGCAGTTTGATGTAGATTGTGAGCGCAGTTTGATGTAGATTGTGAGCGCAGTTTGATGTAGATTGTGAGCGCAGTTTGATGTAGATTGTGAGTGCAGTTTGATGTAGATTGTGAGCGCAGTTTGATGTAGATTGTGAGCGCAGTTTGAGGTATTGTTTTAACAATGTGAGAATTAGAGCATTAACTCTAGGCAATACAATGTCCAATACCGAGTTCCTTCCCCACAGACAGAAGACAAATTATACAACAGCTTTGTAAAGGCAATGTCCCAACGTTAGCTGAAGCTGTAACTGTATGCACCAAACTCTGTATGCCTTTCACAGAATCCTTATCCACACAGCTCTCACTGTTGTTGGTTTTGCCCACTGAATTTGATTATTTTTAGCTGCCTCTTTTTTCCAAATATCACTAATCCTGCTAGATGAAATCTGCTGATGTTCTCCTTTGGCTGCCACACACCTACATTCCTAGTCGGCCTGATAAGCCTCAGATTTCCCATGGAGGTATATCTGTTCTGCCTCTTTGGATCATAGAGATTTTACCCAGGCAATGAGAGATTCACTGTGTGAACACCCGCCTGCCATGTTCCAACAAACACACATACGGTTGGCAAGAGAATAATGTGCGATTAATTCTCCCCATATCTCTCGCTCTCTCCCTCTAGCTTCCATCCTGTATCTCTGCTTGTGTTTCGGGACCATTCAGCTCCATTGTGATCCAATATGTTCTGGTTGGAACACCAACAGTTAGGGCCTAGAAGCCTGCAGTTGGACACAGCCCAGCCACGTTGACAGACAGGGCAGAGTAAGAAGTCTACACCTGAGAAGTATCCTCAGGACAACTAATCAGGCAGCAAATAAAAGGAGGAGGGAACCGAAAACTCACATCAATCTATAATGTAATGGAATTACAGGTGGTGTGGAACATAGCCTCTCAGTGTTCACACTTCTCATAAAATCATTACAGAAAAATGAGAAGCCCTCTACATAGCAAAAAACCTCATGGCATTATTTTCCCATAAATAATGCATACTCAAATATTATTGAAATTCAATGAGATTTACATGTAACAGGATGGATATTCCATCACCTTGCTGAGAGCTCTATACCTCACAGCCTGGGAGGCAATAAAAACGAGTATATTCTATAATCAGATTGATTTCTTGTACTTTTTCCAGCATATTAAAATGTATTAATATATTCTATTGACTTGGGTCTTTGATAAAACGTTACTTTCCAGTGTAGAATTTCTGTCTGCACTTCAGAGCTTTAGTGCTATCAAGAACTATGTACTCAAAAAATAATTGTAATAGTCTCTCTAGACAGATGGGTTGCCTCCCACAATGTAACCAATGTTTCTAGTGCTTTTGCCCTAGAAACAATTACTTTTGAAGTTGTTGTTTTCAGGCAATGAGAGTAAGGGAAATCACTAGTAAAGTCTCAACTTGGCAGAGTCATGACATGACAGAAAAGCAGGGGTTTACAGTCTAGTGTTCACAGTCCAGTGGAGGAGGTCAGCGGAGGAGGTCAGCGGAGGAGGTCAGCGGAGGAGGTCAGTGGAGGAGGTCAGAGGAGAGAAGGAGAAAAGAGACGGTAAGGTGACTGAGGGGAAATCAGGATATGGCAGTTCAGGTCTGTAGAGGGCGTGTTTGGATCCATCAGGAAAGTGCCTCCGAAGTGCTGAACTCAGTGAAGTGAGTAACATATTCCTCTAAAATCACACCAGGGCCTGATTACATGAGGAAGCAGTGCATGAGCAGAAGAACAGGGATTTCACAGCAGACTGACTGGTCCGCCTGACCACAGAAATCCCTGCAGCCATGTTTTAATCGTAATCCAGAAGGAATACAGGCAGTGGGATTAGTAGTGGTCACACGTTTGTCAAGGCGTCAGTGTAATGCGGTAGGACGAAGTCAGGCGCAGGACACAGAGCTAATCGAAAAACGTACTTTACTCGTAGGTAACAAAATGAACAAACCTCCACGCAGGAAGGAACAAACCCGCTCACTTACGACAACCAAAACATGAACAAACACGCACAACACACAGTGTGAGGCAGAGGGTTAAATAGGGAAGACATAACTACATGATGGGAAACAGGTGAGACCAATACAGACAAAACAAGTCGAACATAGAAACATGGATCGGTAGTAGCTAGTACTCCGGTGACGACGAAGCCTGCCCGAGCAACGAGGAGGGGCAGCCTCGGCTGAATTCGTGACAGTACCCCCCCCCCTTGACGCCAGCCGTGCGCCGACCCCGGCCTCGGGGACGGCCAGGAGGACGCGGAGCAGGGCGAGTCGGATGACTACGGTGGAAATCCCTCAACATGGAGGGATAGAGGATGTCCCTCCTAGGGATCCAGCACCGTTCCTCCGGACCGTACCCCTCCCACTCCACAAGATACTGAAGGCCCCCCACCCGACGCCTCGAATCCAAGATGGAACGGACCGAGTATGCCGGTGCCCCCTCTATGTCCAGTGGGGGCGGAGGAACCTCCCGTACCTCAGACTCCTGGAGTGGACCAGCTACTACCGGCCTGAGGAGAGACACATGGAACGAGGGGTTAAAACGGTAATTAAGAGGAAGCTGTAACCTCTAACAAACCTCGTTCAATCTCCTCAGGACTTTAAATGGCCTTACAAACCGCCAACCCAGCTTCCGGCAGGGCAGGCGAAGGGGCAGGTTTAGGGTCGAGAGCCAGACCCGGTCCCCCGGTGCATACACCGGGGCCTCACTGCTGTAGCGGTCGGCACTCGCCTTTTGTCGCCTGATGGCCCGCTGCAGGTGTACATGGGCAGCGTTCCAGGTCTCTTCCGAGCGCCGAAACCACTCATCTACCGCAGTAGCCTCGATCTGGCTCTGATGCCAAGGTGCCAGGACCGGTTGATAACCTAACACACACTGGAAAGGAGTAAGGTTAGTAGAGGAGTGGCGGAGTGTACTCCAGATTGCGATGGTCAGTCAAAATGAGAAAAGGGTGTTTAGCCCCCTCAAGCCAATGCCTCCACACTTTTAGAGCTTTAACCACAGCTAACAGCTCCCGGTCCCCCACATCATAGTTGCGCTCCGCCGTATGAGCTTCTTAGAAAAGAAAGCACAGGGGCAGTGTTTTGGTGGCGTACCCGAGCGCTGAGACAGTGCAGCTCCTATCCCAGCCTCGGACGCGTCCACCTCAACCTGGAATGCTAAGGAGGGATCCGGATGAGCCAGCACTGGAGCCAAGGTAAACAGGTCCTTCAGATGACCAAAAGCCCTGTCCGCCTCAGCTGACCACTGCAGGCGCACCGGTCCCCCCTTCAGCAAGGAGGTAATGGGAGCCGCTACCTGACCAAAGCCCCGGATAAACCTCCGGTAGTAGTTTGCAAAACCCAAAAATCGCTGCACCTCCTTCACCGTGGTTGGAGTCGGCCAATTACGCACGGCCGAAATGCGGTCAATCTCCATCTCCACACCTGACGTGGACAGGCGGTGTCCTAGGAAGGAGATGGACTCTTGGAAGAACAGACATTTCTCCGCCTTCACATACAGGTCATGCTCCAACAGTCGACCAAGCACCTGACGCACCAGGGACACATGCTCGGCCCGTGTAGCGGAGTATATGAGAATGTCATCAATATACACCACTACACCCTGTCCGTGCAGTTCCCTGAAAATCTCAACAACAAAGGATTGGAAGACTGATGGAGCATTCATCAACCCGTATGGCATGACGAGGTACTCATAGTGCCCAGAGGTGGTACTGAATGCTTTCTTCTACTCATGTCCCTCCCGGATACGCAACAGGTTGTACGCGCTCCTGAGATCCAATTTAGTGAAGAAGCGCGCCCCGTGCAATAACGCCGTCATACTAGCAATCAGAGGTAGTGGAGAGCTGTACTTCACAGTGATCTGATTAAGACCACGGTAGTCAATGCACGGGCATAAGCCACCATCCCTTCTTCTTCACAAAAAAGAAACTCGAGGAGACAGGGGAAGTGGAAGGCCGAATGTATCCTTGCCTCAGAGATTCGGTGACATATGTTTCCATAGCCGCCGTCTCCTCCTGTGACAGAGGATACACGTGACTCAGGGGAAGCGCAGCACCTTCCTGGAGGTTTATCGCACAACCCCCTGTCGATGGGGTGGTAATTGAGTCGCCTTCTTTTTACAGAAGGCGAGAGCCAAATCGGCATATTCAGGCGGAATGTGCATGGTGGAAACCTGGTTTGGACTTTCCACCGTAGTTGCCCCTACGGAAACACCTACACACCTCCTCGAGCACTGACTTGACCATCCCTTGAGAGCCCTCTGTTGCCATGAAATAGTGGGGTCATGAGAGGTTAACCAGGGAAGCCCCAACACCACTGGAAACGCAGGAGAATCAATTAGATAGAGACTATTTTTTTCCTCATGACCCTCCTGCGTCTTCATCCAGAGTGGAGCTGTGACCTCCCTAATCAGACCTGACCCTAAAGGGTGACTATCTAGGGCATGTATAGGGAAGGGCACATCAACTGGCACAATAGGAATCCCTAACCTACGGGTAAACTGACGATCAATAAAGTTCCCAGCTGCGCCTGAATCTACTAGCGCCTTATGCTGGGAATGAGAAGAAAACTCTGGAAATACAACATCTATACACATATGCGCAACAGGGAACTCTGGGTGAGTCGGGTGCCTACTCACCTGAAACGGTCCACCAGTGCTCTGCCTACTGCCTCGACTCCTTAAAGACCCTCACAGCACCGACCAGCAGTGTGTCCTCTGCGGCCACAGTTGGTGCAGGGGACGGCCCCTCTACCGGTCTCCCTAAGAGCAGCACCTCCGAGCTCCATAGGGGTAGGGTCGGAGGTGCTGGGGGATGGAATGGACGGCCCCTGATCCGGACGTCCGCGGGTGGCCAACAGGTTATCCAGCCTGATTGACATATCCACCAGTTGGTCCAGGTTAAGGTTGGTGTCCCTGCAGGCCAGTTCCCGACGAACATCCTCCCTTAGGCTGCATCGGTAGTGGTCGATGAGGGCCCTCTCATTCCATCCTGCGCTGGCAGCCAGAGTCCTAAAGTCCAGTGCAATCTCCTGTGCGCTCCTCTTCCCCTGTCTGAGGTGGAATAGACGCTCACTCCTCATAACTTACAGATGCTGCGTCTATTCCTCCCCACTCGGCGTTGGCCCACTCGAGCACTTTACCGGACAGACAGGAGATGAGGGCGGACACGCTCTCGTATCCCGAGGGAGCCGGGTGGATGGTTGCCAGGTAGAGCTCTACCTGGAGCAGAAAACCCTGACACCCGGCAGCTGTACCGTCGTATGCCCTCGGGAGCGAGAGCCGAATCCCACTGGACCCAGATGGTGAAAAGGTGGACAGCGGTGTAGGTGGTGGTGTAATTGGAAGAGTTATAGGAAAACCTCCTCTCTCCCATCGCTCCATAGTATTCACCACTCGTTCCATTGCGGTGCCGAGAGCCTGGATCATGGTTGCTTGTTGTTGGACACGTTCCTCCATCGATCCGGCTGGCATGGCTGTACCTGCTGACTCCATATTTGGTGCGTGTTTCTGTCAAGGCATCAGTGTAATGCGGTAGGACGAAGTCAGGCGCAGGACACAGAGCTTATCGAAAAACTTACTTTACTCGTAGGTAACAAACTGAACAAACCTCCACGCAGGGAGGAACAAACCCGCTCACTTACGACAACCAAAACATGAACAAACACGCACAACACACAGTGTGAGCCAGAGGGTTAAATAGGGAAGACATAACTACATGATGGGAAACAGGTGAGACCAATACAGACAAAACAAGTCGAACATAGAAACATGGATCGGTAGTAGCTAGTACTCCGGTGACGACGAACGCCGAAGCCTGCCCGAGCAAGTAGGAGGGGCAGCCTCGGCAGAATCCGTGACAACATTAGTCGTCTCAGAGGAGAAGCTCCTAAAAGCTTAGCACAAACATAAGAGACCTCGAAGCTGCCCTAATGTCAGCACAAACAGAATCCATACACACACGCACGCACGCACGCACGCACGCACGCACACAAACACACACACACACACACACACACACACACACACACACACACACACACACACACACACACACAAACAAACACTTGGATGAATATATGATGTGCCATAGATGAGCCTGATTATACTGTCGTAAACCTCAGTGCCAGTATTATATGTAACTTAATGAAGCTGCCATGGCAAGGTCCCCTGAGGGAAGAGAAATACTTCACAGTAGAGTTGGCTGCTCTGTAACTTAGTGTTGAGCATTACTAGACAGGGAGACGGGGAGAAATGACCTGCCCTTGCTCACATGGCATATACATATACATCAAACTCACTGCTCAGTGATACGCAACGCTATGGAGTTCTACAGTACACACGATAAAAGACATCTCATATTGTACATTGCAATCAAAACAAACCCCATTGTTGATAACCTGCAAAGCAATCACATAAAGATACTATAGGCCATGGTTATAATGGGAGACACGTCTAAGCAAGATTATTCTTACTGTAGATAGTGGATCAACCGCTTGAGATTGCATGTGAAATGCAAAGCCTTCTGAAGTATCACAAGCTCGATGTATTGATTGTCTCATATTCCCCAATGCAATTCCCTGTAAGATCCTTGACTATCAATGCAGCAAGCGACCTTGGTGGATATGGTAATTGCAAACCACCAACGCGCAACAAACATTTATGAATGAAATGCATCTGATAGGTAGACGTTTTAAATAAATCAATACACATATTTGCATGATAGAGGAAGAGAGTAATATACATCCTCCAGGTATATTTTTATATAAGAAGTGATTCAATAGTTATTTGGATATTTATATGGAAAAATATTTCTCTCATGCGCAAAATGAAATATAAAAAATCCATTAAATAATCAGATATTGAAAACGAGTGAATCATAAAGATAATGCTGGAAATAATCAATCTAACATGTATAAGTTACGTTTTTGCAACAATGACAATCAGTCATTTTTCATTGAATTCCCTTTCATGACACGACACTCCAAGTGGACAGTTGCGGAAACTTTCAGCACCTCACCAAGAGGACAGCTGCAGTGGCATTCATTCGTGGCTACAAAATACAGCTTGTTGAGTGGGGTGAGCTCAGACTTGACTGACTGAACAGTCAACTCTTTACACTTTTGATATGAGGTTTTTATAGTGTTATGATGTCATGTCATAGTATCGTGGGGACCAGGTTAGAGTTAGTAGATAATTGGCTTGGTGCCACGGAGTCTACATTCCGTTATGTCAAAGGAGATTATTGATGTTTATGATAGCATGATTGATGGACAGGATATACTGACTTGGGGTAAAGCGTAATAAAATCAAAGAATGGGAGTGCCCATGATGATTACCAGATGTTCGTGGAGAGACTTGTAACAGAGTGTATATATAGAGAGAGTGGATCTTTGTTCTGGAGTTAGGGAGATGGTAAAGGCAAAGCTCTGTTATAACTAACCATGTACATATTAAATAATAATATGAACTCCCCATCAAAAGTGTCTAAGTACATCCTTACATTCGTAATCACTTGACACCTAGAAATTCATCATAACAACTTTAAACGAGGATGGCTATTTGTATTTGGTTCAGATTAACATTCTATTCTACATCCTCGTTGTCACGTCAGTTGTGTAAAGGATCGGACCAAGGTGCAGCGTGGTATGCGTACATAGTCGTTTATTTAAATAAACACAGACAAAATAACAAAATCCAACAGAACGTGAAGTTCAAGAGGCTAAACATCAAACAGGCCAAACAGAAACAAGATCCCACCACTAAGGTAGGCAAAATGGCTGCCTAAGTATGATCCCCAATCAGTGACAACGATCGACAGCTGCCTCTGATTGGGAACCACACCCGGCCAACATAGACATACACATTCTAGAATTACACATAGATATTCACACCCTGACCAAACCAACTAGAGATCTCTATGTCAGGGCGTGACACTCGTTTACATGCAAAGGCATCGTATAGGCTACCATTGGGCGCACGGACAGCGGAGGATAGAGTGATGCCAGCACGTGCTGGCTTCGCTAAGAAGGATCAACCAGTGGGAAACACGCACAATAAATGACATTGGCATAAATTACTATTACAAAACACGTGCATCAGATTTCACAATAATTAAAGTTTAAAATTAAAGCAAAATGCCAGAGGATGCATCAGTACAGCCATGATGCACAGTATGCTTCTCAAGCTGCTGTTAATACAGTGTCCACACCCGAATATGTTTTAACCAATACGTACAGTCGAAGTCGGAAGTTTACATACACTTAGGTTGGAGTCATTAAAACTCGTTTTTTCAACCACTCCACAAATGTCTTGTTAACAAACTATAGTTTTGGCAAGTCGGTTAGGACATCTACTTTGTGCATGACACAAGTAATTTTTCCAACAATTGTTTACAGACATATTATTTCACTTATAATTCACTGTATCACAATTCCAGTGGGTCAGAAGTTTACATACACTAAGTTGACTGTGCCTTTAAACAGCTTGGAAATTCCAGAAAATGATGTCATGGCTTTAGAAGCTTCTGATAGGCTAATTGACATCATTTGAGTCAATTGGAGGTGTACCTGTGGATGTATTTCAAGGCCTATCTTCAAACGCAGTGCCTCTTTGCTTGACATCATGGGAAAATCAAATGAAATCAGCCAAGACCTCAGAAAAAAAATGGTAGACCTCCACAAGTCCGGTTCATTCTTGGGAGCAATTTCCAAATGCCTGAAGGTACCACGTTCATCTGTACAAACAATAGTACGCAAGTATAAACACCATGGGACCACGCAGCCATCATACCGCTCAGGAAGGAGACACGTTCTGTCTCCTAGAGATGAATGTACTTTGGTGCGAAAAGTGCAAATCAATCCCAGAACAACAGCAAAGGACCTTGTGAAGATGCTGGAGGAAACAGGTACAAAAGTATCTATGTCCACAGTAAAACGAGTCCTATGTCGACATAACCTGAAAGGCCGCTCAGCAAGGAAGAAGCCACTGCTCCAAAACCGCCATAAAAAAGTCAGACTACGGTTTGCAACTGCACATGGGGACAAAGATCTTACTTTTTGGAGAAATGTCCTCTGGTCTGATGAAACAAAAATAGAACTGTTTGGCCATAATGACCATCGTTATGTTTGGAGGAAAAGGGGGGGGCGCTTGCAAGCCGAAGAACACCATCCCAACCGTGAAGCACGGGGGTGGCAGCATCATGCTGTGGGGGTGCTTTGCTGCAGGAGGGACTGGTGCACTTCACAAAATAGATGGCATCATGAGGAAGGAAAATTATGTGGATATATTAAAGCAACATCTCAAGACATCAGTCAGGAAGTTAAAGCTTGGTCGGAAATGGGTCTTCCAAATGGACAATGACCCCAAGCATACTTCCAAAGTTATGGCAAAATGGCTTAAGGACAACAAAGTCAAGGTATTGGAGTGGCCATCACAAAGCCCTGACCTCAATCCTATAGAAAATGTGTGGGCAGAACTGAAAAAGAGTGTGGAGCAAGGAGGCCTACATACAGTGGGGAAAAAAAGTATTTAGTCAGCCACCAATTGTGCAAGTTTCCCACTTACAAAGATGAGAGAGGCCTGTAATTTTCATCATAGGTACACGTCAACTATGACAGACAAATTGAGGAAAAAATATCCAGAAAATCACATTGTAGGATTTTTAATGAATTTATTTGCAAATTATGGTGGAAAATAATTATTTGGTCACCTACAAACAAGCAAGATTTCTGGCTCTCACAGACCTGTAACTTCTTCTTTAAGAGGCTCCTCTGTCCTCCACTCGTTACCTGTATTAATGGCACCTGTTTGAACTTGTTATCAGTATAAAAGACACCTGTCCACAACCTCAAACAGTCACACTCCAAACTCCACTATGGCCAAGACCAAAGAGCTGTCAAAGGAGACCAGAAACAAAATTGTAGACCTGCACCAGGCTGGGAAGACTGAATCTGCAATAGGTAAGCAGCTTGGTTTGAAGAAATCAACTGTGGGAGCAATTATTAGGAAATGGAAGACATACATGTGGTCCTCTGTAGCTCAGCTGGTAGAGCACGGCGCTTGTAACGCCAAGGTAGTGGGTTCGATCCCCGGGACCACCCCATACACAAAAATGTATGCACGCATGACTGTAAGTCGCTTTGGATAAAAGCGTCTGCTAAATGGCATATTATATTTTTATATTTTATTATATTATACAAGACCACTGATAATCTCCCTCGATCTGGGGCTCCATGCAAGATCTCACCCCGTGGGGTCAAAATGATCACAAGAACGGTGAGCAAAAATCCCAGAACCACACGGGGGGACCTAGTGAATGACCTGCAGAGAGCTGGGACCAAAGTAACAAAGCCTACCATCAGTAACACACTACGCCGCAAGGGACTCAAATCCTGCAGTGCCAGACGTGTCCCCCTGCTTAAGCCAGTACATATCCAGGCCCGTCTGAAGTTTGCTAGAGTGCATTTGGATGATCCAGAAGAGGATTGGGAGAATGTCATATGGTCAGATGAAACCAAAATATAACTTTTTGGTAAAAACTCAACTCGTCGTGTTTGGAGGACAAAGAATGCTGAGTTGCATCCAAAGAACACCATACCTACTGTGAAGCATGGGGGTGGAAACATCATGCTTTGGGGCTGTTTTTCTGCAAAGGGACCAGGACGACTGATCCGTGTAAAGGAAAGAATGAATGGGGCCATGTATTGTGAGATTTTGAGTGAAAACCTCCTTCCATCAGCAAGGGCATTGAAGATGAAACGTGGCTGGGTCTTTCAGCATGACAATGATCCCAAACACACCGCCCGGGCAACGAAGGAGTGGCTTCGTAAGAAGCATTTCAAGGTCCTGGAGTGGCCATAGCCAGTCTCCAGATCTCAACCCCATAGAAAATCTTTGGAGGGAGTTGAAAGTCTGTGTTGCCCATTGACAGCCCCAAAACATCACTGCTCTAGAGGAGATCTGCATGGAGGAATGGGCCAAAATACCAGCAACAGTGTGTGAAAACCTTGTGAAGACTTACAGAAAACGTTTGACCTGTGTCATTGCCAACAAAGGGTATATAACAAAGTATTGAGAAACTTTTGTTATTGACCAAATACTTATTTTCCACCATAATTTGCAAATAAATTCATTACAAATCCTACAATGTGATTTTCTGGATTTTTTTTTCTCATTTTGTCTGTCATAGTTGACGTGTACCTATGATGAAAATTACAGGCCTCTCTCATCTTTTTAAGTGGGAGAACTTGCACAATTGGTGGCTGACTAAATACTTTTTTCCCCCACTGTACCTGACTCAGTTACACCAGCTCTGTCAGGAGGAATGGGCCAAAATGCACCCAACTTATTGTGGAAAGCTTGTGGAAGGCTACCCGAAATGTTTGACCCAAGTTAAACAATTTAAAGGCAATGCTACCAAATACTAATTGAGTGTATGTAAACTTCTGACCCACTGGGAATGTGATAAATAAAAGCTGAAATAAATCATTCTCTACTATTATTCTGACATTTCACATTCTTAAAATAAAGTGGTGATCCTAACTGACCTAAAACAGGGAATTTTTACTAGGATTAAATGTCAGGAATTGTGAAAAACTGAGTTTAAATGTATTTGGCTAAGGTGTATGTAAACTTCCGACTTCAACTGTATGTAGGCCTATGTACATTTGCCTAGCCTACAGTTCCTTTTGAGATGTAGTGATGTAGCCAATAATCGATAGGTTTATGGTGGCAGGGTGCTTTCTTTTGATTTTTAAAAATAAATAAAGAATACATTAATTAGGAAAATGTGTCATGTACTGAAATGTTCCGTTTTGGAAAGAAGACTAGTGTGTAAAGACAAACACCGTTAAAACATTACACATGTAGGCTACATAGCCGACCGACTAAAGAGAAATGCATTATTTCCACTCCTGCACTAGCTGCATCTCAAACTGTGAGCAAACCAACAGTGCAGCACACACGTAAAACTCACAAATAAATGGTAACTTACCCACTTTTTCAATTTCTGCGATATTATACTGGTCTGTGTGCTTGTCTAAATCAAAAGAAGAATTTGTCCATGCTCTTATAAAGATGTGCGAAACTTTCCTGTGTAGCCCACGTTCCACCGCAGAGAAGACACCATAGAATGGCAAATGAAAACTATATCTGCCAACTGGACGAGTTGAGAGGATGTCGGTACTTGTTCTCTGCTAGTAAAGACAAAATAGCGGATACTAAATCAGTGTTTTGGAGAAGCCTAATCCTCGAGAAGATGGGAATCCTGTACCGTTATTTATAGAACAGTTAAAGCAGAGATGGAAAAGCAGCGCATACAAATCTGTCCATGCCTCTTCTATTCTCCTGCAGCGGAGCGGGTAGCCAGCCAGCCTGCCTCCCTGGGTCCTAAAGCTGCGCTAAATTTCCTCTCTGCCACAGGAGGAGTAAAACAGTGAGTCCTATTTGATCCTACTGCAGTGGGTGGTTTATTGTGAAATTAATGTACATTCTGAATTTTGACTTGTCTAAATGGTCACCCATAGTGGATGTTCAACATGGGAAACGAAAATGTCGAGCTCCAAGCCATTCTCCGTGATAGGCTATTTATAATCTTGGGCTGTTATAACAAGGTCTGTGATAGGCCTAGGCTAATGTGAACCTGTGGTAGCCTAATCAAGACCCGAAACTAGCATTAGTCATGGCTGTTCTTGCCTGTCTTCTACGATTCTCTCTTTTGTGTCCACGTGACTTGAGTAATAACATCAAATAAAATAAAACATGAACAAACTTTACCTGTTTTTACCTGCTTCTATTCTACTCGAAGAGCTCCCTGTGTCTGTCACATACATTGCAAATTTGCGCAGTGGTCTAAGGCACTGCATCGCAGTGCTACCTGTGCCACTAGAGATCCTGGTTCGAATCCAGGCTCTGTCATAGCTGGCCGAGACCGGGAGACCCATGGGGCAGCGCACAATTGGCCCAGCGTCGTCCAGGGTAGGGGAGGGAATGGCCGGCAGGGATGTAGCTCAGTTGGTAGAGCATGGCGTTGGGGTTGTGCGTTCGATTCCCACGGGGGGCCAGTATAAAAAATAATGTATGCACTCACTAACTGTAAGTCGCTCTGGATAAGAGCGTCTGCTAAATGACTAAAATGTAAAATAATCTTGTTGTTTCTCATGGCAACCTCCTGTTTGATCAAACCGCTGAGAAATTGAGGCGCGTGGGGACCAGGACGGGCCATGTACGTGTTAATTCACCCATGTAATGATAGCGTAACCATTCCCTTTTGTCTACCTTATCCCTGAAAATATTTAAAATGTATGAGTCATTTATGTACCAAAATTCATAACCAGTTCAAGATGAAAATCCACATGAGCTCAGGACAAAACTACAAACATGTTGAAAACAGAAACACACACTCCTGTCCACTTTCAGGCATGCTTGCACAAATGTACAGCTAGTAAATTACCAGATTCCCCCAGGGACAAATCTAGGTATTTGGGAGGAAATAGGCAAAAGATAGTTTCTTCAAGATCCTGGTCATTGTCAATTGTGAAGGAGAGTTAAGGTTAATCACAAAGTTCTCTAATTATAATAACTGCCACAATTTGACTATTCAATAAAATATGATTTATACTGTACTGGAAAATAAGTTTGTGATGAACATGTTAGCTTTTAACTTGCCTTCTGCTGAAAAGTGAAATCATGCAAGGATAACGTTTTCTAATTGGCTTCGAAATGTAATGTCTCTATTGATGCATTTATGTATTTCCATCATGGCTTTGGACCGTTCCATCAATTCATGCATTATTCTTCCCATCTCTTCTTTCACTCTGTTTGTAGATTGAATATGAAGCCATTTCGCACTCAATTTTTTTTGAACAATCTCATGTATTTCTAGAAGATTAACTAAGGATAAGACCTTCCCCTCTGTCAATCACTTTGAGGCTTGCTGTTTGAAATGGATTGAGTCGACATGCAGGGCCCTGCCAGCTAACCGTCCCTCCATCTGCATTTTAACAGGCCTGTCTGAGCTGAGTGTGCTGACGAGTGTTGCGAGTGAGGTCAAGTACAGGGGGAATGGGGAACTCCAATCAGTCCTAATTCTCCCCATGTACTCATCATCCCACATTGCACAGCTGCACACTCCTTCAAGGGCCTGGTCTTCTTCTTCTCTATGTGTATGTTGTTTATAAGGGTGTAGTAGTCAAGACCGGGATGGTAGTCCATCTCCAAATTCATTGATATGTAATTACAATGATGCTTGATCACATTGCGGTATAATTAGGTCCCTGTCTGGATGACAGGTTAACATGATGACTGACTGTCAATAAGGAATGTACTGATGAGATGCGTAGGAGCATATTACACTATTAAAGCCTACCAATAAACAGAACAGATATTGAAATGAAATAATTAAATAAGGGCATTTGTATAGCAAGTACAAAGAGCAAACAGCTTGGATACTGTTAACTGAGTAGCAATCATTTAAACCCAGAACAGTGTGATCGTAATGGAGGTGGCCCTGAGTTTCCTACTGTAGTTCTGTGGCTGGTTCCACAGTGTTTCAGATCCTCAGAGCCAGTCATAGTTCAGATCCATTTACATTCACCGGGTGTGCCTGGGACAGAACAGAAAACTGAAGAGTCAGCTGCTGAATTCATGTTTGATATCCGAAGGACAAGCGCCTACATCTGCAACTTGCTAATGATAAGACAGAGAATGCAATGACGCACGATGTGGTCAATGGAGAATAAATAAAACCCTGATCTTGACTTGTCAAAGCAAACTGGTGTTGATTCAGTGAACTGAATCTGGCTGGCAAAACAAGTGAAAAATAATAATAATAATATAATATGCCATTTAGCAGACGCTTTTATCCAAAGTGACTTACAGTCATGCGGGCATACATTTTTGTGTATGGGTGGTCCCGGGGATCGAACCCACTTCCTTGGCGTTACAAGCGCCGTGCTCTACCAGCTGAGCTACAGAGGACCACAATGTTTCGCCCACAGAATTTGTCATGACGTTACACGCCCTGGATGTATTCTGTATAGCTATGCTGTAGAGATTTAGTGGTGTTTTTAAACCAAAAAGCAAAAACATGGTAATGGTATTCTACTGGTGCAGTGATAGCTGGTTAGTGGGAGAATGTTAGAGAGTTTAACTTCTCACTGATGCTGATGGGACTTTGGGACCGTCATGATCATATACATACTGCGTGGTACTACTCTTTGAAGCAAATTAGATACACATCATGCATACCACTACCCTATTTGTCCTTGAGTAGTGAGCTCAGAAGGACATTTTAAATGAGTACATAGGGGAAATATTACTTGAGAAGACCTTCAGTTCTGTGAAGCTGGTTTCAGGCTCACATCAGAATTCCTGTCTGTGGAATCAAAACAAGCCTGTGTGAAAGTGAGTGAGGAGTTGCAGGGGAAAAGCATGTCCAGATGGACAGAAACCAGAAGCAACATTTCTTGAGCATTCAGGGCATCTCCCATCTGTCCTAATCTGCACCATCCTTGGATGTCTGCTACACAAACATTGAACAGGACTTGCTTTTGGAGAAAACTAAATCAACTGATGGAATAGTAAAATTAAACAAAAAAATACCACATACTATATATTGAGTGAGTAATGTTTGTGCCCCTAATAGTCAAGGTATAATAAAATATGTAGCTTTACTCAATTCTGTGTACTGTAGCTTACCTCTCCACTGCACTATCTGCCCTTCACCACCTCCCCAGTGCTAAGGAAAGGACATGCACCTCTGATGAATAGGGAAGCTGTTTGAATGCTGTGTGGCTGGGAGCCCATTGGGATGAAGAGATAAAATGTGTGTCAGAGGTGTCCATCTACCTACCGCTCTCCTCTCCTCCCCCTCCTCTACTCCCCCCTCCTCTCCCCTCTCTTCCACTCTCCTCCCGTTTCCTCTCCCCTCCTCTCCTCCCCCCTCCTCTCCCCTCTCCTCCCCTCTCCTCCCACATCCTCTCCTCCCCCTCCTCTACTCCCCCCTCCTCTCCCCTCTCTTCCACTCTCCTCCCGTTTCCTCTCCCCTCCTCTCCTCCCCCCTCCTCTCCCCTCTCCTCCCCTCTCCTCCCACATCCTCTCCTCCCCCTCCTCTACTCCCCCCTCCTCTCCCCTCTCTTCCACTCTCCTCCCGTTTCCTCTCCCCTCCTCTCCTCCCCCCTCCTCTCCCCTCTCCTCCCCTCTCCTCCCACATCCTCTCCTCTCCTACCCTCTCTCTGACTGAAAAGAGAGCAGGACCTGCCTCATAAACTCTGCCTGTGGTGTTCTCTTTCTCCCCCATCAGGCAGTTCTAGAGGAGCAGGAACCACAGTCATACCTATGTTCTTGTCCTCTGGTTAACATGATTATCAGGCCCGATCAGGGGGCCTCTAAGCCGATTCCAGACTCTCTGGCTCCCTCAGCATACACCTCTGCTCCTAATGGCTTGTCCCACTATGAGTACGATGCTGTCGTCTCACCTCACGCCAAGCTCCAGCCAATCCCACTCAGCCAGGGATTACATTTGACATGGCACAGGAACAATACTCTCTGATCGTTTCACACCCCACACACCACCAACAAAAAATGTAACGATCCCTCCCAGTCTCCTTTTCTACAACAACATCTCATATCACTTCAACAGACACAAGCCATTGTGGTTAAAACATTTGACTGATTTTTCACCACAGAACTTCATTTGTAAAGACAAATTACCCAGGTGCACGGTGAGTCAATTCATTCAATCTTGTTTGAAGATCATCGATTAAAAGTAAAACATATATCAATATGGATTCAATGGTGGCTGGTGGCAATTTAAATGGAGAGGATGGACTCATAGTAATGGCTGAAATGGAATGGTATAAAACACAAACACCTGGTTTTCCATATTTTTGATACCATTCCATTCATTCCATCCCCTCACCAGCCTCCTCTGCCATCACTGTAATTGCAGCCAATTTGTGTTTAATCTGACATTACCATAATGCAATGGATGCCTGTACAGTTTGATATGCAGAATATAATGTAATATAATTTTACAGACGTAAGCTCTTCAAACAGCCCCAGCATGACAGCTGCCCTCTCACAACACAACTATACCCACCTCGGAGATAATGTCAAAAGCTTCTTACAAGTCAGAGCACAGTGTTACCAGTCAGGGGGTAAAAGAGAAACTCTAGATTGGGTTTTCAATGCCGTTTTCCACAGAGCACACAACAATCCACGTGCCTCGTCTATAGACATGGGGAGTGTGACAGGTTTACCATTCACCTGGGATGGGCCTGCACCGATCCCGATCTCCCCAGCTAATAGTTTATTGTACTGGAAGTTAATTCTGCAGTGGAATTAAATTATAAACCATGTCCAAACAAATTAACGTCAAGCCGCAAGCAGGTGCTTTTTTGACAGGCCGAGGGCATTAGCAATCTAGCACAGGAGCCCTCTCTATATTTAGCTCAGGTGCCACAGCTTAGATGTAATATGCCCCCCCCACTTTTTTATTTTATTTTATTTTACCTTTATTTAACTAGGCAAGTCAGTTAAGAACAAATTCTTATTTACAATGACGGCCTACACCGGCCAAACCCGGACGACGCTGGGCCAATTGTGCGCCGCCCTATGGGACTCCCAATCACGGCCGGTTGTGATACAGCCTGGAATCGAACCAGGGGGTCTGTAGTGACGCCTCAAGCACTGAGATGCAGTGCCTTAGACTACTGCGAGTTCCCATTTTAGAAGCCATCAGGGTGGAGGAGCAGGGGGGACAGACAGAGGCAGCCTGTACCATCAGGTTGGAGGAGCAGGGGGGACAGACAGAGGCAGCCTGCACCATCAGGGTGGAGGAGCAGGGGGACAGACAGAGGCAGCCTGCACCATCAGGGTGGAGGAGCAGGGGGGACAGACAGAGGCAGCCTGCACCATCAGGGTGGAGGAGCAGGGGGGACAGACAGAGGCAGCCTGCACCATCAGGGTGGAGGAGCAGGGGGGACAGACAGAGGCAGCCTGCACCATCAGGGTGGAGGAGCAGGGGGGACAGACAGAGGCAGCCTGCAATATCAGGGTGGAGGAGCAGGGGGGACAGACAGAGGCAGCCTGCTCTACTGTGGGACAGATGAATGTGGTATTTGAACCTCTGTAGAGTAGAATAGTATATACAGGGAGGGTTTCATCCACCTCCCCTGAGTCACAAACAGCAGAAAATAGTATCACATACATCTCACAGGAGGATTTGTCAGTTAAAACATGTATTCTCACATTCAATTACTATTTACACCTTCAGGAAAAATGCCTTCATGTTTCACATTACCTTGGGATATAGAGGTAAATAGAGCATGGTATATGTTTTGATTTCACCAAGCAAATAATCCAGAAATGAAGAAAAATATTAACAAGTTCAGGCAAGCTGAGAGCTGAGGCTTGGATGTGACTGTACTTGTGGCTATACTTATGAGTAAGGGTCTTTCTCAATTTTTCCCCTAACCCATCTGTCTATCTCCACATTTGAATTCCACGCTGTCACAGTCACTAGCCCATTTAAGCTTAATATCCTTGTCATCTATCGCCCTCCAGGTTCCCTTGGAGAGTTCATCAATGAGCTTGACGCCTTGATAAGTTCCTTTCCTGAGGATGGCTCACCCTTCACAGTTTTGGGGGATTTCAACCTCCCTACGTCTACATTTGACTCATTTCTCTCTGCCTCCTTCTTTCCACTCCTCTCCTCTTTTGACCTCACCCTCTCACCGTCCCCCCCTACTCACAAGGCAGGCAATACGCTTGACTTCATCTTTACTAGATGTTGCTCTTCTACTAATCTCACTGCAACTCCCCTCCATGTCTCCGACCACTACTTTGTATCCTTTTCTCTCTCGCTCTCCTCCAACACTACTCACTCTGCCCCTACACAGATGGTAACGCGCCGCCGCAACCTTCGCTCTCTCTCTCCCACTACTCTCTCCTCTTCCATCCTATCATCTCTTCCCTCTGCTCAATCCTTCTCCCTCCAATCTCCTGATTCTGCCTCCTCAACCCTCCTCTCCTCCCTTTCTGCATCCTTTGACTCCCTGTGTCCCCTATCCTCCCGGCCGGCTCGGTCCTCCCCTCCAGCTCCGTGGCTTGACGACTCATTGCGAGCTCACAGAACAGAGCTCCGGGCAGCTGAGCGGAAATGGAAGAAAACTAAACTCCCTGCCGACCTGGCATCTTTTCACTCCCTCCTCTCTACATTTTCTTCATCTGTTTCTGCTGCTAAGGCCACTTTCTACCACTCTAAATTCCAAGCATCTGCCTCTAACCCTAGGAAGCTCTTTGCCACATTCTCCTCACTGCTGAATCCTCCCCCCCACCCCACCCCCTCCTCCCTCTCTGTGGATGACTTCGTCAACCACTTTGAAAAGAAGGTTGACGACATCCGATCCTCGTTTGTTAAGTCTAATGACACTGCTGGTCCTGCTCACACTGCCCTACCCTATGCTTTGACTTCTTTCTCCCCTCTCTCTCCAGATAAAATCTTGCGACTAGTGACTGCAGGCCGCCCAACAACCTGCCCGCTTGACCCCATCCCCTCCTCTCTTCTCCAGACCATCTCCGGTGACCTTCTCCCCTACCTCACCTCGCTGATCAACTCATCCTTGACCGCTGGCTATGTCCCTTCCGTCTTCAAGAGAGCGAGAGTTGCACCCCTTCTCAAAAAACCAACACTCGATCCCACTGATGTCAACAAATACAGACCAGTATCCCTTCTTTCTTTTCTTTCCAAAACTATTGAGCGTGCCGTCTTTAGCCAACTCTCTTGCTATCTCTCTCAGAATGACCTTCTTGATCCAAACCAGTCAGGTTTCAGGACTGGTCATTCAACTGAGACTGCTCTTCTCTGTGTCACGGAGGCTCTCCGCACTGCTAAAGCTAACTCTCTCTCCTCTGCTCTTGTCCTTCTAGACCTGTCTGCTGCCTTTGATACTGTGAACCATCAGATCCTCCTCTCCACCCTCTCCGAGCTGGGCATCTCCGGCGCGGCTCACTCCTGGATTGCGTCCTACCTGACCGGTCGCTCCTACTAAGTGGCGTGGCGAGAAGCTGTCTCCGCACCACGTGCTCTCACCACTGGTGTCCCCCAGGGCTCAGTTCTAGGCCCTCTCCTTTTCTCCCTATACACCAAGTCACTTGGCTCTGTCATATCCTCACATGGCCTCTCCTATCATTGCTACGCTGACGATACACAACTAATCTTCTCCTTTCCCCCTTCTGATAACCAGGTGGTGAATCGCATCTCTGCATGTCTGGCAGACATATCAGTATGGATGACGGATCACCACCTCAAGCTGAACCCTGGCAAGACGGAGCTGCTCTTCCTCCCGGGGAAGGACTGCCCGTTCCATGATCTCGCCATCACGGTTGACAACTCCGTTGTGTCCTCCTCCCAGAGTGCGAAGAGCCTTGGCGTGACCCTGGACAACACCCTGTCGTTCTCCGCTAACATCAAGGCGGTGACCCGATCCTGCAGGTTCATGCTCTACAACATTCGGAGAGTACGACCCTGCCTTACACAGGAAGCGGCACAGGTCCTAATCCAGGCACTTGTCATCTCCCGTCTGGATTACTGCAACTCGCTGTTGGCTGGGCTCCCTGCCTGGGCCATTAAACCCCTACAACTCATCCAGAATGCCGCAGCCCGTCTGGTGTTCAACCTTCCCAAGTTCTCTCACGTCACCCCCCTCCTCCGCACACTCCACTGGCTTCCAGTTGAAGCTCGCATCCGTTACAAGACCATGGTGCTTGCCTATGGAGCAGTGAGGGGAACGGCACCTCCGTACCTTCAGGCTCTGAGCAGTCCCTACACCCAAACGAGGGCATTGCGTTCATCCACCTCTGGCCTGCTGGCTCCCCTTCCTCTGCGGAAGCATAGTTCCCGCTCAGCCCAGTCAAAACTGTTCGCTGCTCTGGCACCCCAATGGTGGAACAAGCTCCCTCACGACGCCAGGACAGCGGAGTCACTCACCACCTTCCGGAGACATTTGAAACCCCACCTCTTTAAGGAATACCTGGGATAGGATAAAGTAATCCTTCTATATAAAACAAATATTGGAAAGTGGTTATCCCACTGGCTATAGGGTGAATGCACCAATTTGTAAGTCGCTCTGGATAAGAGCGTCTGCTAAATGACGTAAATGTGCCCTTGAGCAAGGCACTTAACCCTAATTGCTCCTGTAAGTCGCTCTGGATAAGAGCGTCTGCTAAATGACTAAAATGTAAATGTAAATGTAGACATGGATTGATTGATTGGAGGACAATGTCTCCTCCATACCTCAGTGAGAGACCAGAGCAGACCAGATCAGACCAGACCAGACCAGAGCCGACCAGACCAGACCAGAGCCGACCAGACTAGACAGATCAAATCAGACCAGAGCAGACCAGCCCAGAGCAGACCAGAGCAGACCAGACAGATCAAATCAGACCAGAGCAGACCAGACCAGAGCAGTCCAGACCAGACCAGACCAGACAGATCAAACCAGAGCAGACCAGACCAGAGCAGTCCACACCAGAGCAGACCAGACCAGACCAGAGTAGTCCAGACCAGAGCAGACCAGAGCAGTCCAGACCAGACCAGACCAAACCAGAGCAGACCAGAGAGGTCCAGACCAGACCAGACCAGAGCAGACCAGACTAGACCAGTACAGACCATTCAGTCCCTGCTGCTGCTCCTCAGGGAGTTCACCTCCCTAGACACTGTCCAGCTATTGATTCATGAGGAGGTAAAGACAGAGGGTCCAGCTATTGATCCATGAGGAGGTAAAGACAGAGGGTCCAGCTATTGATCCATGAGGAGGTAAAGACAGAGGGTCCAGCTATTGATCAATGAGGAGGTAAAGACAGAGGGTCCAGCTATTGGTCCATGAGGAGGTAAAGACAGAGGGTCCAGCTATTGATCCATGATGAGGTAAAGACAGAGGGTCCAACTATTGATCCATGAGGAGGTAAAGACAGAGGATCCAGCTATTGATCCATGAGGAGGTAAAGACAGAGGGTCCAGTTATTGATCCATCAGGAGGTAAAGACAGAGGGTCCAGCTATTGATCCATGAGGAGGTAAAGACATAGGGTCCAGCTATTGATCAATGAGGATGTAAAGCAGAGAGATATAAGTGTTTATCTGATAGTCGATAGAACAGGACTCCATGGGACTACTATCCCAGGTGGCGGAAGGAGATGTTTTAATCAAACACTCACACTTGGCGACAGGTCATCCAGTTCACACAGAATGCAGCGGATATGGCCAACTGCTATGCCTTACAGTGGCTGCAGGAGCTTCAGCATATTATTACTGTCTATATAGCTAGGGTTTTCCAATGACTATCCTGATGATGGATCAGAAATAATCTACCTGCTCAAGAAGGGATTTGAGAGAAATCCCAATACAGACCTCTGCTCTACTCTTACCCTGATACCTGAAGATGTACCTCCTTTATTCAAGTCAATCACAAGGAGAGAATCCAACCTTGGAGTTCAGCAGCGTTGTGGCGTTAACTCTGTGTGAAGGTCATGACTTGTTCTTCCCCCTCTGTGTGAAGGTCATGACTTGTTCTTCCCCCATTCGTGTCCTTCACTTAAAAGATAAATGCTGGGTGGAGGAGTTAAACGCATACTAACAGGGTCTTCAGTTCAGCCGGTGCTGAGAGGGGGAAGGTGTGGAGGGGGGGAGGGGTGGAGAAGGGGGTTAGGGGTGAACAGAAAAAAGGCGCCACTTGTAAAGTAAATAAGGCCTAATGAACATGGCAACAGGAGAGTTTGCTGCTAGCAGCCTCCATAGAGCCTAACGGAAGCTGTTTCTCTCTGCTCTTCAGGGGTTTTAATAATTTAAACCGGCTAATGAGCCAATTTGGTGAAACTTTTAAACAAGAATGCATTAGCAGCCAATGGGATATTCAGACAGAAGGCGGGGATACCAGATCACACCGTCTGTCTCCATCTTGGGCGACAGGTGGCCTGGAGGGTAGGAGCGTTGGGTCAGCTAACCGAAAGGTTGATGGATTGAATCCCCGAGCTGAGAAGGTAAAAATCTGTCGTTCTGCCCCTGAACAAGGCAGCTAATCAACTGTTCCCCGGGTGTCGATTAAGGCAGCCACCCGCACCTCTCTGATTCAGAGGGGTTGGGTTAAATGCGGAAGACACATTTCAGTTGAATCCATTAAGTTGTACAACTGACTAGATATCTGCCTTTCTCTTTCTTCAGTCTCTCTCAGTCTGCTCCAAATACAAGACATATGTTGTTTCAACCTCCCTCTGATATCATAGGTCACTAACCCAGCAAGCCAAGCTGGGATGCATTTGCATTCTCACAACCTCTCCATTGTGATGCTCAACTCACAGAGGCCTGCGGCGCAAGACCAAGCTCAGAGTTCAAAGTTTAGACTCACAATGTGGCCTGTTATATAAAGTCCTGGAGAGGCAGGAGGGATGAATCCTCAGCACTTGAGGTGTAGTGGCTGCAGACAGACAGTGAGTGGAGGAGGAGATGGGACCTGAACAGAACAGGTGGTTATCTGTGGCAGGATCGTGTGTGAAGAGGGGCTTTGGCCCTTAGATAAAGAGCAGATGAACGGTGAGGAAAATAAACAGTTATTGATCGACGCTCACTTTATCTGCCTCAACCCTGACGACCAGACAACGCAATCAAGCTTTGGCGGAGAGGTGCAAAGGATGGCAATGGCTTTTCAGACCACTTTATTGTCATTTATACTATTTTAGCATCCCCACCACGTTATCCTCCATTAGAAAATCCCACCCTTCTCCAGGTCTGCCCTCTCCCCCCTCTCCTTCCTACCTGGGTATTGTGTCTGGCCTGGAGGTTACAGCAGTTTAAAGGAGTACCTCATCAACAATCCACTGGGCTAAATCCAATAAAACATGGTGGATTGGGCGACCACAGCAGATATTGATGGCCATTGATAATTCCCAAGTTAATGTTATAGAAATGTGGATGTATTGTGATTGCATTGTAATTGCTACACCAAAACAAATGTAGTCTATGCTATTTTACAGGACAAAGCCACATTTAGCAAAAAACATAATTACCTAATTGCTCAATATGTTGGTGTAAATTACAAGCACTGATTCAGCAGCAGGAGATTGGATCCAAACAACACATCCATATAGCCTGCGCTGAGCTACTGTACAGCATGTTAAATGTTCACACAGACACTTAGAATGGAGAGGATAGCATATGCATCCGGTAACACATTACCATTCAATAAACAGAAACCATATGGGCAACATGGGAGAAGTATGGTTTATAATGAGGAACCATACCACGGTTCTCTGCAGTCCCTCAGCACACACAAACACATGGAAACACACACGTGAGTGCACACACCTAGACACACACACAAGCACACACACAGACACACAGATCCTTAAAAAGTTCCACACCTGCACCATTGAGAGCATCTTGACTGGCTTCATCACTGCTTGGTATGGCAACTGCCTGGCATCCGACCGCAAGGTGCTACAGAGGGTAATGTGGATGGACCCGGAACATTACTGGGGAAGAGCTCCCTGCCATCCAGGACCTCTATACCAGGTGGTGTCAGAGGAAGGCCCTAAAAATTGTCAAAGACTCCAGCCACCCAAGTCATAGATGGCAAGCGGTACCGATGCACCAAGTCTCGAACCAACAGGATCCTGAACAGCTTCTACCCCCAAGCCATAAGACTGCTAAATAGTTAGCTAAATTGTTAACCAAATAGCTACCCGGACTATCTGCATTGACCCTTTTTGCACTAACTTTTTTGACTCATCACATACGCTGCTGCTACTGTTTACCATCTGTCACTTTATTCCTAGTTCTACCTCAATTACCTCATACCACTGCACATTGACTCAGTACTGGTACCCCTTGTATATAGCCAAGTTATCGTTACTCATGGTATATTTATTATCACTTTTATTATTACATGTTATTACTTTTTTTATTTCACTGTTGGTCCTATTGTTTAAGAAGCATGTGACAAATAACATTTGATTTGATTTGATTTGACACACGCAAACATGCACACACACAAACATACACAAATGCCAGATGCACACACACACACAGACGCGCACCGTAAAGCCGATGTAGGCTCCAATAAAATGACTTTCCTCTTGCCTCACCGTTCCGCCAGCAAAGATCCTTTTGGGAGTGCTGATGGAGTAAGCCCATGTGGCATGAGGCGGATATCAATTAAAATGATGTACGGGCCCAGTGCTTCCTAATTGGGACATGGCGATGTATTTAATAACACACATTAAATCCCTAATTAGAAGTAAATTGGGCTGCATCCTATTGTGTGCTAATCGACACAGTGGATTGGGAGGATAAACAAACTCAGCAGCAGAGAGACGCTGTTTTAAAAAACGTGTATTAATTTCAACAGGAGGATATTAGTTTTTCTTTACTCGACTCAGTGTCAAGCTCCAGTATCACAGGCAGTGTTTCAGACTAGTTTGGTGTTGTTGTCTTAAATCCAAGGTTGCTCCCCTCTATTACAACGAGCCAAACAGTTGGCTTTTCTTCTTTTGAATGAATGTACTGTAACAGATGCTGAAAATAGATTTTCTCAAATGCATTATATTCTAAACAACGAGAGTATGTTGCTTTCAGAGTGAAAAAAAAGGTTATACAAATATCATAATCCTATCCTTGAAAAAAACATGTTTTCTCTGTAACCACGTGATTATACTTCTTGTGTTTCACCATGGAAGGAGCAACATTCATATCAATCACATTATTGGTCACAATGAAGAAGCAAAACCTTTCCACTTGACAGGGACAGGGTCCTCCATCAGAGCTAATTGGAATGTGTTTGAGAGGCATGTCCAATCAAAAATATGTTTCTAACCTTTTTACCTGACAAAAATGTAAATGTATTATTAGTGTACTATCTGACAGGTGAGCATGGAGGAATTAGGTGAGAACACACTGTACATACACACCAGTGGAGGCTGCTGAGGGGAGGACGGCTCATAATAATGGCTGGAGCGGAATCAGTGGAATGGTATCCAACAAATCAAACACATGGTTTCCATGTGTTTGATGCCATTCCATTTACTCCATTCCAGCCATTATTATGAGCCGTCCTCCCCTCAGCAGCCTCCACTGATACACACTGACCAAATGATGCTGTATGTATTATCCAATTGGGCAGACATGGGCACACACACATACATACACACGCACACACACCAGACGTGAGCATGTGATCTAGTGTAGACGACTCTTTCTGGGGGGGAAGACAATCCCAACAGAAGAAAATAATAACAACAACACAATGCCTCAGGAGCTTTTCCCTCATTATCCCCTCAAGTAAACAAGGACTTACAGACACAACAGAAAACACACATGGCAGTAAATAGTAGCGTAACATTTGATGGTGCAGCAGCCCCCCTACAATATCCCCAGATCACCCAACTCTAAATAGAATGTTACCATGGGAGGTCAGCGGAAACACCAGGTGCACACATCAAACATTTAAAAAAACACTCTGAGCGCATTTTATGGATTGGAGACACATTTGACAAGCTCTCAGTGATCGGTAGTGTCAGTATAAAGGATGATGTGGTTTATGGGGCCCAGTCCAGGCTGTGGATCTGACCCTGTAAACATGCACTACAGTTTAGCCCAAAGGCGTCGACTGGAAAAGTTATCCAATCACCCTTTTGAAACTGCTTCTCAAAATGAATGAATGCACCCACCAATACATCTGAGACGTAGTGTGTACAAGATGGCTACAGAGAGTAGGATAGTCTGTTGGTTTCTACCCAGTATCACATTCATCCCAAAGAAAATATTTTTAAACAGAAACGCACAGAAACACATTCAAATGTATTGTATCACATGAGCATCTCTTCCTCTGCCTCACTTTCTCTCTTCCAATCTGTCACTCTCTCTCTCTCTCTCTCTCTCTCTCGCTCTCTCTCTCTCTCTCTCTCTCTCTCTCTTGCTCTCGCTACCTCTCTCTCTCTCTCTCTCTCTCTCGCTCTCTCTCTCACACTCACTCATACTAGCTCACACACAAACACACACACACATGCGTGCACACACATGTATTGATCACGCATTCACTTGTATCTTATTGGTTATTTATATGGTAATGCTGCTGGCTGCATGTTTCATTTCCTTTGTCTTCTCATTACAACAAGTCCAGACCTGTGAACCTACATTTGCTTTGTCTGTATCGAGATAAGCCTATTTAAATGGGTTACACATTACGGCCAGCCTGTACAGGGCTATCAGGGAGAAACAAGCACATCTTCTCTAACAGCGGCATTGTAGCTCATCATTCCTTCGTCTTTGATAGATTAATCAGCCCAAGAAACTAATGTCTGAATAAAATGTCCACGTCATGCATCATGTTTGTCACATTCTCTAAGATTTCAGATAACATCAGACCAAGTCGCCACAACCACTGACCCTACAAAGTGTCCAGAGAACTGGCATTAAGGGAATGCTAGGGAGCCTGCAGGCTCTATTATGAATCATGGCAGCAGCAACAGCAATACGCTAGCCTCGTATAAACCAGAATGATTGCCGCTGCGCTATCATTCGCTATGATTCCGTGGTAGCCGAACCATGTAAGTTCGCGAAATCAGGCGGCTTGCGAGGCTAGCAGTACGCTCCCTCAGCCCTGCAAACTGCAGTGTAATCACAGCTGGGATTATTCACTGACCGCTCTCACATTGATCCAAGGTCTCTGCACTCCACCTTTTTCTGTCTCTCAGGCTAGACTCAATAAATCAGCCCTCCAAAGCCGAATTGGCATCTGTTTAAATTGCATGGTTGGCTCACCAGGTGATTTGTGGGTGCATTTATACAAATACCAATCATTTCCATAAAATAGCTTATAGGTTTTCAACAATCCCACAGCTCCAGAGAGGCATCGTACTTCAACAGCAAACAGAAATCCTTTTGATGAATTCTAATTATGAACAAAACTATCTAATATATGTTTGGGCCTATCACATGGCCCTCACACTGCCTCACACACCCACTGCACTCTGCATGAAGAGTATGTGGATGTTTACAAACACAGGCTTCATGATGACACACGTGACATGGTCTGATGCATGTTGTGCTCAGGTCTCCTGTGTGTTCTCTCTCGGATGTCTCATGGGAAGAGAAGGGTGTGTGTTAAAGGTATGTAATCAGTGTGTTGTGACTCAGTAGTCTGCAGGCTCTCTGCTAGCGGTGGTAAATACAGCTAACTGCATCCGCTCTGTTCCACAGACTCTTTATCTTAACTCAGCAAGTCATCACAGCCCATAACATTCCCATCCCCAACCGTACTTCATTACTGTTCACACAGCCATCTGAGACACCATTTTTAGCCACCTTCTCAAGCTGCCTTAAAACACTTTGCTGCTCACCCCAAATATGCAGGAGGCCTTGAATATCCATTTTCTTTTATTGAAAGTTACATTCCAAAAAGTCCCAATAGGCTGTTGTTGTATTAATATAGAGTACTTTGACAAAACTCTTTGGGAGATGGAGGCATTGTTTGATTATGAATTGAATTGGACACAACTGGAGCGACAGCTCTGGAGGGAATCTGCCGTTCATCTGAATGCTACTCTCAATGAACAGCCTTCAGCAACTATGATGAGAATACACCTTGCTTGTAGTGGGGCGGCAGGTAGCCTAGCGGTTAATTCGAACCAGATCGCTGGTTCGAATTCCTGAGCCGACTAGGTGAAAAATCTGTTGATGTGCCCTTGAGCAAGGCACTTAACCCTAATTGCTCATGTAAGTCGTTCTGGATAAGCGGGTCTGCTAAATGGCAAAAATGTAATGTAAATGTAGTGATAAATACCTTGTAGACATAGGCAACGTTATGTGTTGAAATTCCATTCAAATTGTATTGCTAGCAGCTCGCTAGCAGCTCACACGTTCATGTAATACTTGATTCTCTGGAGTGTAATGTAGTAACTTTACAATGAATTCCTGTACAGGCATAAGAGAGGATAGAGAATTGGGCACGGTAAAGTTAACGGAGAGAATGTAAGATGGAGAAGACAGAAAAGAAAGGAAAGGAAGTCACGTCTCCTGTCAAGCTTTTCTCTCAGGTCTTAGTCAGGTCAATAGTTCTATGCTTTTTTCTCAGGTCTTAGTCAGGTCAATAGTTCTGTTCTTTTCTCTCAGGTCTTAGTCAGGTCAAAAGTTATATTCTTTTCTCTTAGGTCTTAGCCAGGTCAATAGTTCTGTGCTATTTTCTCAGGTCTTAGCCAGGTCAATAGTTCTGTGCTTTTCTCTCAGGTCTTAGTCAGGTCAATAGTTCTGTGCTATTTTCTCAGGTCTTAACCAGGTCAATAGTTATGTGCAGCAGTGTGCAGAGTGAGAAAAACAAAAGAGTGAGAGGTTCAGTTTAACACCAATGGACTTCCTGATGATGTATTACATGTTGCAATTGGACCGATATACAAGTTGACGTCTCACTATAATGTCATAATCCATACAGTCAACTCAAACCAGTCTGGCATTTAGCTAAATGGCTGTGTGTATGTATATACATCTGTAGCCTACATGAACAAATCAATCTTACAAATACAAAACATAATTTTGTATCATTCCATAGGTCAACAATAATCTATTAATCACATCATGAGAGTAATTTAATTATACTGTATCTGGCAGAGGGCCAATTGATCTACACTGCTCAAAAAAATAAAGGGAACACTTAAACAACAAAATGGAACTCCAAGTCGATCACACTTCTGTGAAATCAAACTGTCCACTTAGGAAGCAACACTGATTGACAATACATTTCACATGCTGTTGTGCAAATGGAATAGACAACAGGTAGAAATTATAGGCAATTAGCAAGACACCCCCAATAAAGGACTGGTTTTGCAGGTGGTGACCACAGACCACTTCTCAGTTCCTATGCTTCCTGGCTGATGTTTTGGTCACTTTTGAATGCTGGCGGTGCTTTCACTCTAGTGGTAGCATGAGACGGAGTCTAAAACCCACACAAGTGGCTCAGGTAGTGCAGCTCATCCAGGATGGCACATCAATGCGAGCTGTGGCAAGAAGGTTTGCTGTGTCTGTCAGCGTAGTGTCCAGAGCATGGAGGCGCTACCAGGAGACAGGCCAGTACATCAGGAGACGTGGAGGAGGCCGTAGGAGGGCAACAACCCAGCAGCAGGACTGCTACCTCCGCCTTTGTGCAAGGAGGAGCAGGAGGAGCACTGCCAGAGCCCTGCAAAATGACCTCCAGCAGGCCACAAATGTGCATGTGTCTGCTCAAACGGTCAGAAACATACTCCATGAGGGAGGTATGAGGGCCCGACTTCCACAGGTGGGGGTTGTGCTTACAGCCCAACACCGTGCAGGATGTTTGGCATTTGCCAGAGAACACCAAGATTGGCAAATTTGTCACTGGCGCCCTGTGCTCTTCACAGATGAAAGCAGGTTCACACTGAGCACGTGACAGACATGACAGAGTCTGGAGACAGTGTGGAGAACGTTCTGCTGCCTGCAACATCCTCCAGCATGACCGGTTTGGCGGTGGGTCAGTCATGGTGTGGGGTGGCATTTCTTTGGGGGGCCGCACAGCCCTCCATGTGCTCGCCAGGGGTAGCCTGACTGCCATTAGGTACCGAGATGAGATCCTCAGACCCCTTGTGAGACCATATGCTGGTGCGGTTGGCCCTGGGTTCCTCCTAATGCAAGACAATGCTAGACCTCATGTGGCTGGAGTGGGTCAGCAGTTCCTGCAAGAGGAAGGCATTGATGCTATGGACCGCCCGTTCCCCAGACCTGAATCCAATTGAGCACATCTGGGACATCATGTCTCGCTCCATCCACCAACGCCACGTTGCAGCACAGACTGTCCAGGAGTTGGCGGATGCTTTAGTCCAGGTCTGGGAGGAGATCCCTCAGGAGACCATCCGCCACCTCATCAGGAGCATGCCCAGGCGTTGTAGGGAGGTCATACAGGCACGTGGAGGCCACACACACTACTGAGCCTCATTTTGACTTGTTTTAAGGACATTACATCAAAGTTGGATCAGCCTGTAGTGTGGTTTTCCACTTTAATTTTGAGGGTGACTCCAAATCCAGACCTCCATGGGTTGATATATTTGATTTTCATTGATAATTTTTGTGTGATTTTGTTGTCAGCACATTCAACTATGTAAAGAAAAAAGTATTTAATAAGATTATTTCATTCATTCAGCTCTAGGATGTGTTATTTTAGTGTTCCCTTAATTTTTTTGAGCAGTGTATAATTCCAGTGCCTGGAGCTGTGTTGAGGTAAAGGTCAGAGGTAAAGCCCAGTGCCTGGAGCTGTGTTGAGGTAAAGGTCAGAGGTAAAGCCCAGTGCCTGGAGCTGTGTTGAGGTAAAGGTCAGGTGTAAACCCAGTGCCTGCAGGCTTAGAGCACTGCTGTATTCTGCCACTAAAGCCTATTAGAGTAGCCACCATAGTCAGATGTCTGGACACATATTCACAAGTGAACATACATCCCTGTTAACACCAACACAACTGACAGGCCGGAATGTATATGTATAATGAGAAAATGTCCATGATTGGTATGTGGTAATCCCCATGATGAAATAGAGATACACTGAAAAATACACTGTCAAGAAACTAGGCCAGTGTAGACCAGGCTAGTGTAGACCAGGCTAGTATAGACCAGGCTAGTGTAGACCAGGCTAGTATAGACCAGGCTAGTGTAGACCAGGCTAGTATAGACCAGGCTAGTATAGACCAGGCTAGTGTAGACCAGGCTAGTATAGACCAGGCTAGTATAGACCAGGCTAGTGTAGACCAGGCTAGTATAGACCAGGCTAGTATAGACCAGGCTAGTGTAGACCAGGCTAGTTCAGGACAGGCTAGTATAGACCAGGCTAGTGTAGACCAGGCTAGTGTAGACCAGGCTAGAGTAGACTAGGCCAGTATAGACCAGGCTAGTATAGACCAGGCTAGTGTATACCAGGCTAGTATAGACCAGGCTAGTATAGACCAGGCTAGTGTAGACCAGGCTAGTGTAGACCAGGCTAGTATAGACCAGGCTAGTATAGACCAGGCTAGTATAGACCAGGCTAGTATAGACCAGGCTAGTGTAGACCAGGCTAGTGTAGAACAGGCTAGTGTAGACCAGGCTAGTGTAGACCAGGCTAGTTCAGGAAAGGCTAGTATAGACCAGGCTAGTGTAGACCAGGCTAGCGTAGACCAGGCTAGTGTAGACCAGGCTAGTGTAGACCAGGCTAGAGTAGACTAGGTCAGTATAGACAAGGCTAGTATAGACCAGGCTAGTATAGACCAGGCTAGTATAGACCAGGCTAGTGTAGACCAGGCTAGTACAGACCAGGCTAGTGTAGACCAGGCTAGTATAGACCAGGCTAGTATAGACCAGGCTAGTGTAGACCAGGCTAGTTCAGGAAAGGCCAGTATAGACCAGGCTAGTGTAGACCAGGCTAGTGTAGACCAGGCTAGTGTAGACCAGGCTAGTGTAGACCAGGCTAGAGTAGACTAGGTCAGTATAGACAAGGCTAGTATAGACCAGGCTAGTATAGACCAGGCTAGTATAGACCAGGCTAGTATAGACCAGGCTAGTGTAGACCAGGCTAGTATAGACCAGGCTCGTTCAGAGGAAGATAGATAATCCAGGCACTTGTCATCTCCCGTCTGGATTACTGCAACTCGCTGTTGGCTGGGCTCCCTGCCTGTGCCATTAAACCCCTACAACTTATCCAGAACGCTGCAGCCCGTCTGGTGTTCAACCTTCCCAAGTTCTCTCATGTCACCCCACTCCTCCGCACACTCCACTGGCTTCCAGTTGAAGCTCGCATCTACTACAAAACCATGGTGCTTGCCTACGGAGCTGTGAGGGGAACAGCACCTCCTTACCTTCAGGCTCTGATCAGACCCTACACCCAAATGAGGGCACTACGTTCATTCACCTCTGGCCTGCTAACCCCCCTACCTCTACGGAAGCACAGTTCCCGATCAGCCCAGTCAAAACTATTCGCTGCTCTGGCACCCCAATGGTGGAACAAGCTCCCCCACGACGCCAGGACAGCGGAGTCACTGACCACCTTCCGGAGACACTTGAAACCCTACCTCTTTAAGGAATACCTGGAATAGTATAAAAGTAATCCTTCCTTGGAAAGGGGATCAGAAACAGAGAGAGAGAAAGAGAGGGAGGTGTGTTGATGAAGGTCCTCTCTGGGGTGTGGAGGGCCGTGATGGAGGGAACAGATGAGCAGGATAGGAGGAGAGATAAGATTCTCAGAGGTCAGAACCTTTTCCTCAGCATAGACACATCAAGCTCACACATTCTACCTCCACTGACCTCCTCTTGCCATAGGGAGCCAGCTGACTGAGTGGGGAAATTAAAGGAAGGGAGAGGGGGAAGTCTACGATGTAGAGGAGTGAGGGTGTGTCAGCTTCCTGCCTCCTGTTTGTCTCCGGGCCTCTAGAGGTCATCTGTGTTCCCCTCTGCCTTAGTTCTTCCTCGTGTGTCCTTATTAGCTTGATCCAGGTCACCTGTGCCTTGTTTCCCCTAGAGTATTTTAGCTGTGTGTTTTCCCCTTGTTTCTCACTTGGTTCTTGAGTCCTGGCTATGTGTCTCCTGCTTTGTTCCACCGTGTCTTTCCAAGTAAGGTTTTCTAAGTTATCTTTAGTTTGTTTTTCTCCCCTCGTGGAGTTATTTTGTTTTGCCTCCTGTTTTGTTACTCTACCTCTGTTAATATACCTTTTTCTGAGAAGAACTTTTGTTGGACTATTTTTGAAGTGCTAAGAACCTTTGTTTTTACATTAAATCTACTTGCCTGGAGTATTGCCTTGGGTGTTTCATTTGGGTCCAACTATACCTCCTCTGTGGCTAAGGGGTAGAACCCCCAGCTCTCCACATCTGAGACCGGATTCCAAGCCCAGCTTGTGACAGGGTGTGGATGGAATGTAAATGAGAAAGGAAGGGGTGTAGGGACGGTACAATGAGTACAGATGTGCTCGTTCATGACTATTTAATTCACTGTATTTGCTCATTATTCCAATGTGGAAATTCATCAATATACATGTAGCTCCTGTCCTGCACTAGCCTGGTCTACATTAGCCTCGTCTACACTAGCCTGGTCTACACTAGCCTGGTCTATACTAGCCTGGTCTACACTAGCCTGGTCTACATTAGCCTGGTCTATACTAGCCTGGTCTACACTAGCCTGGTCTAGACTAGCCTGGTCTAGACTAGCCTGGTCTATACTAGCCTGTCCTGAACTAGCCTGGTCTATACTAGCCTGTCCTGAACTAGCCTGGTCTACACTAGCCTGGTCTACACTAGCCTGGTCTACACTAGCCTGGTCTACACTAGCCTGGTCTACATTAGCCTGGTCTACACTCCCTGATACTTTTTACTCCCTGATACCCAAAAAATATATTTTCCCTGACACCCAAAAGTACTCGTTACATTTTGAATGCTTAGCAGCACAGGAAAATTGTCAAATTCACGCACTTATCAACAGAACATCCCTGGTCATCCCTACTGCCTCTGATCTGGCGGACTCATTAAACACACATGCTTAGATTGTAAAATATGTCTAAATGTTGGAGTGTGCCCCTGGCTGTCCGTAAATATAAAAACAAGAAAATGGTGCGGTCTGGTTTGCTTAATATAAGGAATTTGAAATGATTTATACTTATACTTTTACTTTTGATACTTAAGTACATTTTAGCGATTACATTTACTTTTGATAATAAAGTATATTTAAAACCAAATACTTTTAGACTTTTAGTATTTTACTGGGTGACTTTCACTTTTACTTGAGTCATTTTCTATTAAGGTATCTTTACTTTTACTCAAGTATGACCATTGGGTCCTTTTTCCCCCACTGATCTCCGTCTCTCCTCCATATTTCCCCATCTCCTCCATCTCTCCCCCTCTCTCCTCCACCTTTCTCCCATCTCTCTCCATCTCTCTCCATCTCTCCAGTCACACTGGGTTGTAGCTGACTCATTTTCATTTGGATCTCCTTCAACGCAAATAAATCACATTCATAGAACACCTGAGCAAACCCAGGCCTGTGGTCCCAGGTGGACCAATTCAAATAGCATTAAATTCTGTCTGTGAGAACACACAACACAAAGGTTGGGCTCAAACAATCCTATGTGTTCACGGGTCACACATACAAATACACACCTTTACAGACACACAACCACCCTCCCCCTCATCCACCTCCCCCTCCCCCTTTCTCTCTTTCCCTTTCCCTGACATTCTACTGGGGTCATTGATTGACAGCTCCACCACTCTCCCTGCTGGAATTGTTGTGAGGCAGAGGATTTGCATTTGTATTTTTCCACATGTTCAGGAGATCATTGGCTTTCCGTGAGAAAGAATAGGAACTGGCATGGCTCCTCCACCAGATTGACCTACTGTAAAAGACTCATTACACTTTCAAACGTTCTTCTTTCATTTGAGAGATAGCTGTTACCTGAGCATGCCTCTCGAGGGACTACATAGTGAGACCCGAGTGGTGTGTACATACATTAATGAAATTAGAATGACTACCAAAGCAATAGCGTGAACTTATGACCAGAACAGAGACTCTGGGTCACACTCACCTCTGCTGGTCAGCTGTTGATTAATGCCTGAGAAGCACTCCAATTTCATTTATTAACGTATTATTATATTAATAATCAAAATCTATAACACACACTACATAAAACACTCAACGCAAACACCTGGAATCTCGCATATCACTGTAGAATCTTAAAACAACCAATGACTGTCAGTGAAACCCAACAAAAACTGAACCACTTCAGTTTAATCCCTCTATTCCTGTCCCTCATCCTGCGTTGTTCCTGTGGTCATTTCTCCTTTTAAATTACACAGCAAAAACTTTAGAGCAGCACTTGTCTGGTCGATATGGAGGAGATTCTGTGATCTACTGGTACGTTAACACAGTCCAGGAGGAGATAGGGGAGGAGGGAGAGAGGCTATCGATTGTGTCACGTCCCCACAGGTCAGGGGCTGCGAGGGCTGTGTGTGCAGTCCTGCTCTCAGCAAAGGACTGGCAGGCACTACAACATGAAAAGAGACAGGCAGTGAAGCAGCGGCATGGGGCTGGAGGGAGGGAGGTAAGGAGGGAGGCAAGGAGGGAGGGAGGGAGGTAAGGAGGGAGTGGGGGGGACGCTCAAAGACCTGCTAACCTGACTCGTTCATGTCCCGGCTCCTCTGAGCCACTCTCTCATTCTCTTGCTTTGTTTCTTAACTTTCCAGGCTCTACACATGCATGTATCAGATATAGTAATATACACTGCTCAAAAAAATACAGCATACAGCAGTGCTCTAAGCCTGCAGGCACTGGGCTTACACCTGACCTTTACCTCAACACAGCTCCAGGCACTGGGCTTTACCTCTGACCTTTACCTCAACACAGCTCCAGGCACTGGGCTTTACCTCTGACCTTTACCTCAACACAGCTCCAGGCACTGGGCTTTACCTCTGACCTTTACCTCAACACAGCTCCAGGCACTGGGCTTTACCTCTGACCTTTACCTCAACACAGCTCCAGGCACTGGGCTTTACCTCTGACCTTTACCTCAACACAGCTCCAGGCACTGGAATTATACACTGCTCAAAAAAATTAAGGGAACACTAAAATAACACATCCTAGATCTGAATGAATGAAATAATCTTATTAAATACTTGTTTTATTTACATAGTTGAATGTGCTGACAACAAAATCACACAAAAATTATCAATGGAAATCAAATGTATCAACCCATGGAGGTCTGGATTTGGAGTCACCCTCAAAATTAAAGTGGAAAACCACACTACAGGCTGATCCAACTTTGATGTAATGTCCTTAAAACAAGTCAAAATGAGGCTCAGTAGTGTGTGTGGCCTCCACGTGCCTGTATGACCTCCCTACAACGCCTGGGCATGCTCCTGATGAGGTGGCGGATGGTCTCCTGAGGGATCTCCTCCCAGACCTGGACTAAAGCATCCGCCAACTCCTGGACAGTCTGTGCTGCAACGTGGCGTTGGTGGATGGAGCGAGACATGATGTCTCAGATGTGCTCAATTGGATTCAGGTCTGGGGAACGGGCGGTCCATAGCATCAATGCCTTCCTCTTGCAGGAACTGCTGACACACTCCAGCCACATGAGGTCTAGCATTGTCTTGCATTAGGAGGAACCCAGGGCCAACCGCACCAGCATATGGTCTCACAAGGGGTCTGAGGATCTCATCTCGGTACCTAATGGCAGTCAGGCTACCTCTGGCGAGCACATGGAGGGCTGTGCGGCCCCCCAAAGAAATGCCACCCCATACCATGACTGACCCACCGCCAAACCGGTCATGCTGGAGGATGTTGCAGGCAGCAGAACGTTCTCCACGCCGTCTCTAGACTCTGTCACGTCTGTCACATGTGCTCAGTGTGAACCTGCTTTCATCTGTGAAGAGCACAGGGCGCCAGTGGCGAATTCTCTGGCAAATGCCAAACGTCCTGCACGGTGTTGTGCTGTAAGCACAACCCCCACCTGTGGACGTCGGGCCCTCATACCACCCTCATGGAGTCTGTTTCTGACCGTTTGAGCAGACACATGCACATTTGTGGCCTGCTGGAGGTCATTTTGCAGGGCTCTGGCAGTGCTCCTCCTGCTCCTCCTTGCACAAAGGCGGAGGTAGCAGTCCTGCTGCTGGGTTGTTGCCCTCCTACGGCCTCCTCCACGTCTCCTGATGTACTGGCCTGTCTCCTGGTAGCGCCTCCATGCTCTGGACACTACGCTGACAGACACAGCAAACCTTCTTGCCACAGCTCGCATTGATGTGCCATCCTGGATGAGCTGCACTACCTGAGCCACTTGTGTGGGTTGTAGACTCCGTCTCATGCTACCACTAGAGTGAAAGCACCGCCAGCATTCAAAAGTGACCAAAACATCAGCCAGGAAGCATAGGAACTAAGAAGTGGTCTGTGGTCACCACCTGCAAAACCAGTCCTTTATTGGGGGTGTCTTGCTAATTGCCTATAATTTCCACCTGTTGTCTATTCCATTTGCACAACAGCATGTACAATTAATTGTCAATCAGTGTTGCTTCCTAAGTGGACAGTTTGATTTCACAGAAGTGTGATCGACTTGGAGTTACATTGTGTTGTTTAAGTGTTCCCTTTATTTTTTTGAGCAGTGTATATTCCAAACATGTAGTCCAACTGACTGTATCAGATATAGTAATATATATTCCATTTTTACATTTACAATTTTAGTCATTTAGCAGACGCTCTTATCCAGAGCGACTTACAGTTAGTGAGTGCATATATGTATTTTTTTGTTGTTATTATTATTATTATTTTTTCATACTGGCCCCCTGTGGGAATCGAACCCACAACCCTGGCGTTGCAAACGCCATGCTCTACCAACTGAGCTACATCCCTGCCGGCCATTCTCCCCCCTACCCTGGACGACGCTGGGCCAATTGTGCGCCGCCCTATTGGTCTCCCGGTCGCGGCCGGCTACGACAGAGCCTGGATTCCAAACATGTAGTCCAACTGACTGTATCAGATATAGTAATATATATTCCAAACATGTAGTCCAACTGACTGTATCAGATGCTCAACACAATGTGGATTCAAGCTGGATTTGATTTAGCACATTTTCAGAAAGGGAGACATAATGTGACAGACAGACATACTGTTTTTCATTCAGCTGTACGTAGACCATGCACACTTAGTGTTAGCTCTGGTTACTGTGGCAACAGCTCTATAAGGACTGCAGCCCAGCAGGCTTTTCTGGGGAAGCTTCAGCTGATGGCATAATCTCACGTAAACTGTGTTGGCATTGGAGAATTTCAATTGTGAGTATTGCAGAAATACAAACAATTTACCCATTGCATAGTGTTGTTGGACTTAATGATGTAATTCATTATATCCCTGCCTATTGATTTGTCCTCTTTTTTCTTTGTCCAAAGCCAAATGATCTCTCTTCAGAGTGTTTTACTGAAGTAGTGCAGGTGTGTTTAGAGAGTAGGCTACGTCCCACGGGACAGTGTCCTGCAGAGTGGTGTTTAGAGAGTAGGCTACGTCCCACGGGACAGTGTCCTGCAGAGTGGTGTTTAGAGAGTAGGCTACGTCCCACGGGACAGTGTCCTGCAGAGTGGTGTTTAGAGAGTAGGCTACGTCCCACGGGACAGTGTCCTGCAGAGTGGTGTTTAGAGAGTAGGCTACGTCCCACGGGACAGTGTCCTGCAGAGTGGTGTTTAGAGAGTAGGCTACGTCCCACGGGACAGTGTCCTGCAGAGTGGTGTTTAGAGAGTAGGCTACGTCCCACGGGACAGTGTCCTGCAGAGTGGTGTTTAGAGAGTAGGCTACGTCCCACGGGACAGTGTCCTGCAGAGTGGTGTTTAGAGAGTAGGCTACGTCCCACGGGACAGTGTCCTGCAGAGTGGTGTTTAGAGAGTAGGCTACGTCCCACGGGACAGTGTCCTGCAGAGTGGTGTTTAGAGAGTAGGCTACGTCCCACGGGACAGTGTCCTGCAGAGTGGTGTTTAGAGAGTAGGCTACGTCCCACGGGACAGTGTCCTGCAGAGTGGTGTTTAGAGAGTAGGCTACGTCCCACGGGACAGTGTCCTGCAGAGTGGTGTTTAGAGAGTAGGCTACGTCCCACGGGACAGTGTCCTGCAGAGTGGTGTTTAGAGAGTAGGCTACGTCCCACGGGACAGTGTCCTGCAGAGTGGTGTTTAGAGAGTAGGCTACGTCCCACGGGACAGTGTCCTGCAGAGTGGGGTTTTAGTAGGTGCAATAAACCCCCATTGTGATTAGCCCACAATTACACCGTAACCTTAGCTAATGGTTCTGAAGAGTCCAATCAAACACTGGCACTTTCTACTGCAGGATATACCCTAGTAGTGAACAGTTCAAGTTCAAAGGTTAAAACTGAAAAAGAATACAAACAGACAAGCATCCAAACCCAGACTGCAGACATGGAACTTGTGTGTAATTGGGTCCTCCAGTGTCATGTATGGCATATCAATGAAAAAATGAGAGGATTATGACTGATTTAGAAATGTGACCATCTTTGAGACAGCAATAATCCTTCCATTCTATCGGGGAAACAATAACATCAGTCGTTTCAATTTCACTGGCTTGTTCATTAGAAAATATGCATGCTATCTATCAGAGTGAGCTAAAGAGCAGGAGGAATGGCTAGTAAACTTTGCACTCCTAAACTACTCAACTTTACACTCCTTTAAATGACCACAGCACAGATGATTCTTTCCTCCGCTGCCTTTAAACAAGCGTTTCCTATTAATGTCTTCAGATTAGCGCTGTAATCATTTCATTTGAGAGTGTGCGATTCAGACCCCAGTGTGCAATGCATCCTTTTAGCATCACCCTTCACACCAAGACAGGCTTCACTGAAAGGGGAAATCTATATCAAGCCCAAAAATAATTACACAAAATAAAGAAGCTGGGAATCGAGTGTGGTGTGACCGTGGAGCTGCTTGTTGACGAAGGAGACGCGAGTTAATGCCAGATTGCTTTTGTTTGAATTCCGGTGAACTAATTGGATATGTTGAATAAATAGCAGACAGAGAGCAATGAAGACCATCCGGCCTGCTTATTTATAGCTCCAGTACACCACCACTCAATGACACAAGAGGTATATTTAATTATGCATTTGTACAAAAGTACAAATGGTGATTAAGCTTTCTTTTTACGTAACTCTACATGACTCTGTAAACGTTGCATAAACCACAATAACTGAAAACATTTTTATTTCTTCATTTTTTACTTCAGTTTATTAGTAAATGCTTTCTTAACACTTATCTTTCTTAAAACTGCATTGTTGGTAAGTAAGCATTTCACTGTAAGGTCTACACCTGTTGTATTCGGCGCATGTGACAAATAACATTTGATTTGATTTGAAACTCAGTTATGATTTGAACTAAAAGGCCCTCGGAGGACAATAATAATCATTAGGCATTATATGAGCTCTGGCATCAGCATGTGTTGTTCTCAATGACAACGCATGGCAAGCCACTTCATTCTGTTCTACACCCACAAACAACACACAGCAAGGGGTTCTGTTTCCTTTTATCTGAAGCCTTGATGTCATCAGCAGAGTCACTTGAGGTCATGGAGAAACAACAGTTGAGCTGACTGAGAGGAAACGGGCCGGCTCAACGCTACGTATGTATGGTAATACGAGCATTGGCTTGTGCTTTTCGAGCATGCTGAATTGCATTAGCCACCTTGTCAGGTAAGAGACACCCACTGACCTGTTGTGGAAGATGTAATTATCCGCTGCAGTTCCTCGCCAGAGTTACACGTAATTGATGCTTATTTCCTCAGGAAGGGTTGAAATCTGTATTGATTGTCAGTTTAAGTAGGCCAGGTTTATCACCAGTCCCTTCGTCTTCCTCCTCCCCTCTGAATCAATATGAATTTCACCCAAACAATGTCCTTCAGGCCCGCTTCAAGATTCTCACAACTAAAGCCCCTCTCAGTCGGAACCTATTAACACTCACAAAGACACAACGGTACCTTGAAAATAGAGGCCTACAGCCTGTGTCTCGTCACATAGATGGGGTTCACCCCCAACACATTAAATCTCATTACACTGGTGTCTCACTCACTAATCTCTGAATTAATTCACCTTTGATGAAGGTAATTAAACAGATTGACAAAGACTCCGGGAAAACAGTCCCCACAGCGACAACACCACCACAGCGTCCTCCTGTCCCTTGGGTTCAGGGAAGAAGGGGGTTGTTTTCAGAAGCTCAGTGCTTGTGTGTTAGTTAGACTACGTCAGAATGGCTGGAAGGGAAAAGTACATTACGAAAAGCCTGCACACTTACATGCTAATCAAATCAGGCTATATGTGATGGAAACCTCTGTTGACGGTCCCATATCGTCCACATCGGCTATCTACGCTGCATAGCTCTCCTCATCTCAACACCTCTCAACTCCATCTATAGTGTTTCAACAGTGGCCGTTTCTGCCCCGCCACCTAAACAACCTCTCTCTGTCACAGCGGTGATTGATAGTGACAGAGATACAGTCCAGCCCATGGAGAATGAGACAGGCCACATCCCTCCATAGTGCAGCTGCCGTAGAGTAAGCAAAGCTGACTCCCATCTGAGCCAGGCTCTGCTGCTCTGCCTCTGTGGGACACGTCCTCTCTGTACTATAATGGTGTTCACTGAGCCAGAACCACGTGGAGGAACACTGGGGTTGAGGGGGTGAGCATCCTTCTGTGTCTCTAGAATGGATCCTCTCCAATTGGATCCAAGGGACAGAGGGGAACAGAGTGGGTGCTAAATTACAGGAGCAGGAGGTCAGTCACTATGAGGTGACAATCAGCTGGTTGGTGCCATCGGCTGTTCACGTGATGCGACCCCCTGGAGTCACGCAGACGAAGCCTGCTGCCTGTGGGCCTAGTCCTGGGAGATATCAGGCTCTATCCATCATGTTGTCACCCACTCAAAAAAAGTGTCACCCACTGTCCTGTAACAATGACTTACTTTCTGCAGGACAGACATACATCACAGACAGACAGCAGAGCAGACAGGACAGACAGCACAGACAGACAGGACAGACAGCACAGACAGACAGGACAGACAGCACAGACAGGACAGACAGGACAGACAGACAGACAGACAGACAGACAGACAGACAGACAGACAGACAGACAGACAGACAGACAGACAGACAGACAGACAGACAGACAGACAGACAGCAGAGCAGACAGACAGCAGAGCAGACAGGGGAATCTCAGCCCCAAAATGAGAGGAGAAAATAGATGGGTGGCCCAAAGATAATGGGCGCATGGCAAAGCATCATACTCTGTGGTAATGGACTCTAATGACTCCATTTAGCCACTTCATTTTAGCTCCTCTCGCTGAATAAAACACAAACTATTTTGGTAAGGGCTTTGAGTAGAGGAGACAAAGCCCAATTACCCAGAAGCCATGGAACAACAGTAGAGTCACTCCAGAGCTAATTGAATGACAGGCCAGGGGAATGGCACCGAAACAGATGTTGGACATTGCTGCTATTGCCAAATACAGATGTCATGATGCAGTTTAACAGTGTTTTCCCCACTAAACAATCAGTGTAGCACTGAGCATGCATAAGTGGCAAAGTCATTTCATGTAATTTGATCAGTGATTATGAATACACTATTGCTTGTTACAGTGTGCATTGCAAACTCACAGCTGCCTCAGTCTGTTGTTTGGTATGGATTGTACATGTTACAAGTGTTTCAAGAGGAGGAGGAAAGCCGGGATGCCTACTCACTCAGGTCATGCAGCTCATCTCTGGCCCGGAGTGAAGTTCTATTTTTCATTCTCCAAACAAAGATGAAAACCATGCGATCCATCCCATGATCCCCGATCAGGTATCCAGAGTGAGAGTGAATCTAGGGGAAGATCAGCTTGGCTCTTTGTCTCCTCTCTGACTGTGAGAGAGTGAAGAGATGAGGAGGGAGTGAAGAGATTAAGAGATGAGGAGAGAGTGAAGAGATGAGGAGAGAGTGAAGAGAGAGTGAACAGATGAGGAGAGAGTGAACAGATGAGGAGAGAGTTAAGAGATGAAGAGATGAGGAGAGAGTGAACAGATGAGGAGAGAGTGAAGAGATGAGGAGAAAGTGAAGAGATGAGGAGAGAGTGAAGAGATGAGGAGAGAGTGAAGAGATTAAGAGATGAGGAGAGAGTGAACAGATGAGGAGAGAGTGAAGGGATGAGGAGAGAGTGAAGAGATGAGGAGAGAGTGAAGAGATGAAGAGATGAAGAGATGAGGAGAGAGTGAAGAGATGTGTAGAGATGAGAAGAGAGTGAAGAGATGAGGAGAGAGTGAACAGATGAGGAGAGAGTGAAGCGATGAGGAGAGAGTGAACAGATGAGGAGAGAATGAACAGATTAGGAGAGAGACAAAGAGAATAGGTCAGAGGTTACATGAGGAATAGGCATACAGCTGCTGGAGAACACTGGTCAGGAGGATGGAACATTCTAACAGTGATGGTAACAGTGTTGGATTACATAGCTATGTGTTGCATTGTGTTAACGATTTTTGGTTGAAAATAGTCTGAAAGATCCACACAAAGTAGGCTAGATTATCGACTGAAAATTATACACCACCTAATTCTGGTCTTTCAATGTGTGATAGTGGGCGAAGTCGGTTTGCATGGGACGGTGCCCCGGGTGGGTGGGGTTTGCTCATTTTCGACCATTCCATTGATACTAACCTAAGGAGAGTTGTGGAAAAAGTACCCAATTGTCATACTTGAGTAAAAGTAAAGATGCCTTAATAGAAAATGACTCAAGTAAAAGTGAAAGTCACCCAGTAAAATACTACTTGGGTAAAAGTCTAAAAGTATTTGGTATAAATCAAATCAAATCAAATCAAACTTTATTTGCCACATACAGCACCTTACAGTGAAATGCTTCCTTACAAGCCCTTAACCAACAATGCAGTTTTAAGTAAAAAATAACAAATAACAAATAATTAAAGAGCAGCAGTACAATAACAGTAGCGAGGCTATATACAGGGGGAAACCGGTACAGAGTCAATGTGCAGGGGTACAGATTAGTCGAGGTAATTGAGGTATACCTAAGTATCAAAAGTAAATGTAATTGCTCAAATATACTCAAGTATCACCATTTTCTTGTTTTTTAAATTTATGGATAGCAGGGACATGCCAACACTCAGACGCCATTTACAAATAAATGTATGGAGTAAAAAGTACATAATTGGCCTCCCGAGTGGCGCAGCGGTCTAAGGCACTGCATGGCAGTGCTGGAGGCGTCACTACAGACCCGAGTTCGATCCCGGGCTGTATCACAACCGGCTGTGATCGGAGTCCCATAGGGTGGTGCACAACCATCATTCTATTCCCCGCCCAGCAACTCCACTCCCATTTGTCTCCAATTCCACATCCTAACCCTCAGCCTATCTCTGCTGGCCACCCTCTTTGGATTTATGCTTCCCACATATCTTACAACTATGCTGTGATGTTTAACATACCATTTCAATCTATCTAATCAAATAGAATCCACAGATTGCGAGTTGAAGATAATTACTTTTACTAAGAATATTAGTATATTAGTAATTGACTGACCCGATCTCTCTAGCGACTCCTTGTGGCGGGCCGGGTGCCTGCTGGCTGACCTCGGTCATCAGTTAAATGGTGTTTCCTCTGACACATTGGTGCGGCTGGCTTCCGGGTTAAGCTGGCGGGTGTTAAGAAGCGTGGTTTGGCGGGTCATGTTTCGGAGGACGCATGACTCGACCTTCACCTCCCGAGCCGGTTGGGGAGTTGCAGCGATGTGACAAGATCGTAATTGGGGAGAAAAAAGGGGGTATTTTATTTTTATTTTTTATAAAGTACATTCTTTTCTTTAGTAACGTAGTGAAGTAAAAGTAAAAGTTATCAAAAATATAAATAGTAAAGTAAAGTACAGACACTAAAAAAAATCTACTTAAGTAGTACTTTAAAGTATTTTTACGTAAGTACTTTACACCACTGCCTAAGGAGAAATCTCCACCCATCCCGGTCCATGCAAAACTAACTTGTCCACTGTGCCTTTGACCTATCTTCACGTGATCTCAGAGATTTCCCTCCATTTCTCCCCACATGAACTCATTGGGTGTGTTCGAGCAGTAAGACTAACGAAGACGAAAGTCGGTGAGTGAAGTTGTGTTCAAGCAGTACAAGGTGAGTCCTCGCCGGCAAGATAATTGGACCCGTTCCCCTGCTCAGACAGTTCATTGTGCAGTTGCCCCTCCCTCGCATGCCTGCCTCAGCTGGAACAACTTTAGCGATCCCTGTCGTTCAACAGTTAAAAGACTACAATAGCCACAAGGCTGTTGGCAAGCGAGGCAACCATGACGGCAGTTGTTTAACACAGCAATCAATTCACTCTTCCCGTGTAAATGGTGACAATTAGCATAACACTCTTTCGAGCCGAAGATTTGTCTCATTGAGTGGCATTGCTGCGTGAGCCAAGCCGGGGAGAGCTCCTACAGTGATGTGCAATTCGCGGCCATTTCGCCAACGCAGGCGAGGACTCCACTTCTGTCGCAGGCCTAGTTATTACCTCTACCAGATTATGAATAGATTTATTCACTTTAAGACTGGATCCATAGAGTAAGAAAAATACTTGATCAACAAAAATAATACACTTGGCCATTAGCGATATATTAACTGGACTCAAGTAGGCTATAAAGGTCCAAGCGCCAAACAATTGACTGAGCGTCAATAGGCAATAAACAACTTGCAAATATATAAACAACTGACACATTTTTGTGTTTTTGCACCTGACCTTTGATTCACTGGAGGCTGCTGAGGGGAACGGTTCATAATAATGGCCGGAACGGAGCAAATGGAATCGCATCAAACACCTGGAAACCATGTGTTTGATGTATTTGATACCATTCCACTGATTCCGCTCCAGCCTTACCACGAGCCCGTCCTCCCCTATTAAGGTGCCACCAACCTCCTGTGCTCTGATTCCATCTGGACCTAAATAGGCTGCCGGATCCTCTAAACAATGCAACACCCACATTCCCCAGGTTACATTCCCCAGGTTACATTCCCCAGGTTACATTCCCCAGGTTACATTCCCCAGGTTACATTCCCCAGGTTACATTCCCCAGGTTACATCACCAAGGTTGCATCAGGTTAGAAGAGCACATCAAGATGTATTTTTCATACAACTGAGTTGAGAACAAAGATGAGGCACTGTAGTACCTCATTCCATTCAGTGAGACTCCTTGAATCAGGGTATGCCGAGTACCTTACTCCAATCACTGTGGTTAAAAAAAGAGGACTGAGCACGCCCCCATTCTCATCGACAGGGCTGTAGTGGAACAGGTTGAGAGCTTCAAGTTCCTTGGGGTCCACATCACCAACAAACTATCATGGTCCAAACACACCAAGACAGTCGTGAAGAGGGCATGACAAAGCCTATTCCCCCTCAGGAGACTGAAAAGATTTGGCATTGGTCCTCAGATCCTCAAAAAGTTATACAGCTGCACCATCGAGAGCATCCAGACTGGTTGCATCACCGCCTGGTATGGCAACTGCTCGGCCTCCGACCACAAGGCACTACAGAGGGTAGTGCGTACGGCCCAGTACATCACTGGGGCCAAGCTTCCTGCCATCCAGGACCTCTATACCAGGCGGTGTCAGAGGAAGGCCCTGAAAATTGTCAAAGACTCCAGCCACCCTAGTCATAGACTGTTCTCTCTGTTACCACACGGCAAGCGGTACCAGAGCGCCAATGTCACGCTCGTCGGGAAGAGAGGAGGACCAAGGCGCAGCGTTGAATGAGAACATATTTATTTATATAATGATCACACGATCAAAAACAACAAAACGATAACGTGACAGTCAATGGTCAAACACAAACCAACACGAACAAGATCCCACAACCACTGTGGGCAAACAGCCTGTATAAATGTGGTTCCCAATCAGAGACAACCAGCCACAGCTGACACTCGTTGCCTCTGATTGAGAACCACACTGGCCAACATAGAAATGAAATACATAGATCTACACACCCTGGCTCAACATAACAGTGTCCCCAGAGCCAGGGCGTGACAGTACCCCCCCCTAAAGGCGCGGACTCCGACCGCGCCAACTAAATACCACAGGGGAGGGACCGGGTGGGCACTCCGCCTTGGCGGCGGATCCGGCTCCGGGCCTGATCCCCACTCCCTCTCCAACCCCCCAAAGTACCCCTGGTCCGGTCTGGCCCCGCTGGCCGGAGCTGGACAGCACACTGATGGAGCGGATTGCTCTAGCTCCGGCGTAACGCATCTGACCGGTGCCGGACCAGGCACCAGTGGAACAGGCATGGGTCGTGCCGGACTGACGACGCCCACCACTGGCTTGGTGTGGAGAACAGGCACGGGCCGTGCTGGACTGACGACGCACACCACTGGCTTGGTGTGAGGAGCAGGAGTGGGCCGAACCGGGCTGGCGACGCGCACCATTGGCTTGGTGCGGGAAGCAGGAGCGGGCCGGACCGGGCTGACGATGCGCACCCCTGGCTTGGTGCGTGGAGCAGGAACGGACCGGACCGGGCTGACGATGCGCACCCCTGGCTTAGTGCGTGGAGCAGCAACGGGCCGGACCGGGCTGACGATACGCACCCCTGGCATGGTGCGTGGAGCAGGAACGGGCTGGACCGGGCTGACGACTCGCACCCCTGGCTTGGTGCGAGTGGCAGGAACAGGCCGAACCGGGCTGGCGACGCGCACCATAGGCTTGGTGCGGGGAGCAGGAACAGGCCGGACCGGGCTGACGATACGCACCCCTGGCTTGGTGCGTGGAGCAGGAACAGGCTGGACCGGGCTGGAGACTCGCACCATTGGCCTGGTGCGGGGAGCAGGAACAGGCCGGACCGTACTGGGGACATACACCACTGGCCCTACGCAGGGATCTGGAATGGGCCGGACCGGACTGGTAACACACCCCAGTACCTCTCGCCGTGCCTCTACACCTTCCATCCCCTCTTCGACCAGTGGCCCCCGTAACCTGGCGGCCTCCTCTGCCAACCCGCTGGGCCGCTCTGTCGCGGTCTCCTGCTGGCCCGTCGTCCACGTCGTTAGCCCCCCCCTAAAAATTTTCTGGGCATCTCTCCTACCCGTGGACCAGGTCTCCATGTCCCTCGCCAGACTTTCGCCCTTCTGCTTCCAAGTCCGGCCCTTCTCTTCCTCACCCGGCTTGACCCAGTCGAGGAGGCGAAGGAGATCTGCTAGAGATCTCCCTGGCGATGGCTCCTGGACACGCTGCTTGGTCCAGTCTTGGTGGGATCTTCTGTCACGCTCGTCGGGAAGAGAGGAGGACCAAGGCGTAGCGTTGAATGAGAACATATTTATTTATATAATGATCACACGATCAAAAACAACAAAACGATAACGTGACAGTCAATGGTCAAACACAAACCAACACGAACAAGATCCCACAACCACTGTGGGCAAACAGCCTGTATAAATGTGGTTCCCAATCAGAGACAACCAGCCACAGCTGACACTCATTGCCTCTGATTGAGAACCACACTGGCCAACATAGAAATGAAATACATAGATCTACACACCCTGGCTCAACATAACAGTGTCCCCAGAGCCAGGGCGTGACAGCCAAGTCTAGGTCCAAAAGGCTTCTTAACAGCCTCTACCCCCAAGCCATAAGACTCCTGAACAGCTACAGTGAGGGAAAAAAGTATTTGATCCCCTGCTGATTTTGTACGTTTGCCCACTGACAAAGAAATGATCAGTCTATAATTTTAATGGTAGGTTTATTTGAACAGTGAGAGACAGAATAACAACAACAAAATCCAGAAAAACGCATGTCAAAAATGTTATACATTGATTTGCATTTTAATGAGGGAAATAAGTATTTGACCCCCTCTCAATCAGAAAGATTTCTGGCTCCCAGGTGTCTTTTATACAGGTAACGAGCTGAGATTAGGAGCACACTCTTAAAGGGAGTGCTCCTAATCTCAGCTTGTTACCTGTATAAAAGACACCTGTCCACAGAAGCAATCAATCAATCAGATTCCAAACTCTCCACCATGGCCAAGACCAAAGAGCTCTCCAAGGATGTCAGGGACAAGATTGTAGACCTACACAAGGCTGGAATGGGCTACAAGACCATCGCCAAGCAGCTTGGTGAGAAGGTGACAACAGTTGGTGTGATTATTCGCAAATAGAAGAAACACAAAATAACTGTCAATCTCCCTCGGCCTGGGGCTCCATGTAAGATCTCACCTCGTGGAGTTGCAATGATCATGAGAACGGTGAGGAATCAGCCCAGAACTACACGGGAGGATCTTGTCAATGATCTCAAGGCAGCTGGGACCATAGTCACCAAGAAAACAATTGGTAACACACTACGCCGTGAAGGACTGAAATCCTGCAGCACCCACAAGGTCCCCCTGCTCAAGAAAGCACATATTCAGGCCCGTCTGAAGTTTGCCAATGAACATCTGAATGATTCAGAGGAGAACTGGGTGAAAGTGTTGTGGTCAGATGAGACCAAAATGGAGCTCTTTGGCATCAACTCAACTCGCCGTGTTTGGAGGAGGAGGAATGCTGCCTATGACCCCAAGAACACCATCCCCACCGTCAAACATGGAGGTGGAAACATTATGCTTTGGGGGTGTTTTTCTGCTAAGGGGACAGGACAACTTCACTGCATCAAAGGGACGATGGACAGGGCCATGTACCGTCAAATCTTGGGTGAGAACCTCCTTCCCTCAGCCAGGGCATTGAAAATGGGTCGTGGATGGGTATTCCAGCAGGACAATGACCCAAAACACACGGCCAAGGCAACAAAGGAGTGGCTCAAGAAGAAGCACATTAAGGTCCTGGAGTGGCCTAGCCAGTCTCCAGACCTTAATCCCATAGAAAATCTGTGGAGGGAGCTGAAGGTTTGAGTTGCCAAACGTTTTCTGGATTTCTTTGTTGTTATTCTGTCTCTCACTGTTCAAATAAACCTACCATTAAAATTATAGACTGATCATGTCTTTGTCAGCGGGCAAACATACAAAATCAGCAGGGGATCAAATACTTTTTTCCCTCACTGTAATCATGGCTACCTGGACTATTTGCATTGCCCCCCCCCCCCCCTACCCCAACACCCTATTTTATGCTGCTGCTACTCTGTTTATTATTTATGCATAGTCACCTTAATTCTACCCACATGTATATATTACCTCAATTACCTCGACTAACCGGTGCCCCCGCACATTGTCTCTGTACCGGTACCCCCTGTATATAGCCTTCCTACTGTTATTTTATTTTACAGCTGCTCTTTCATTATTTGCTATTTTTTATTTATTTATTTTTTACTTAACACTTTTTTTATTTTCTTAAAAAACTGCATTGTTGGTTAAGGGCTTGTAAGTAAGCATTTCACTGTAAGGTCTACACCTGTTGTATTCGGCGCATGTGGCAAATAACATTTGATTTGATTTGATTTGGTTTTATTTAGAGACAAGGAAAAGAGAGGATTGAGAGGATTGAGAGAGAGGGAACCATTGAAATACACTCTGTATTCTAATTGCTCAGCGCAGACCATTGAGCTGCACATTTGGCTTTGCCTGCATCTCTTACCATGTGATTTATCTATTGATCTCAGTCTCTACTGGGGATATGGCTATTACTGTAAACAGCTAGGTCCCCTCAGACGTACGTTCTTTTATCTGTATTCTTATCCTGTAACTACTGTATTTCTGACAACGTAAGTTAAACAGGGTCCTGTGGGTGGCTGGGTGGAAGAGGTGCTGGCTGATTTTACCTCTCTTTGTCTGTAATGAGGCTGGGGACCAGGAGAGAGGGGCAGCCCACTGTGCCGGGGAGGGCTGGGGAGGGCTGGGAGGGCTTGCACTCTTTGATGGCTGCTGATGAGTGGGGAGCGTCTCCAGACACTGGGGTGAGAGTTGGCAGAGCCTGGGTCTTTCCAGATGGGGCCTCATCTGGTGTTACCTCCCCGGCCCTCCGCTGTCCTCAGATCCTCTCTCCTGGAGAGGGGAGTGCCGCCCAGTAAAGCCCAGCTCATTTCAGCCCAAATGAAGATGAGAGGTGTCTGGTGGATCAAAAGTGGAGGCTGACTACCTGGTTCAGAGAGATCCAAGGCTGACATTTAGGGTTTGACTACAGAACGGGAGGGGCAGTAAAATGGTTAGGCTTTGGAGGTTTGAATAAAGCACAGAAAAAGTGACAGATGGGAACAGCAGAATATGACTAGTTGAATATCAATAAAGAATACAAAGACAAAGAGTGGAGATGTGAGGGACAAAGAGAGAGGGGAGCGGAGGAAAGAGTATGACATTAAAAACCAAAAATAATGAAAGAAGAAAAGGTGAGGTGAGGCGAGGTGTGGCGAGGTGAGTGAGTAGCTTTAGTTGTGTTATAGCACTGGAGAAAACAGTCCCTCAATTGAAATGCTAATACCATATTCCCTCTCTGCTCTGAATATGTCAGACATATTCCTTGTCGATACCTCTCAAATCCCCAAGCAGCAGGGAGGAGCTTATGGGGTTGGGGAGAGGAGGAAGGATGCTCTTGGAATTCCACAACCATTTAGCCAGCAGCAAGCAATTGTCTGGGGCTGATTGGAGCATTATAAACTCTGGATAGAAAAAAAACCTGCTTTGTGTTTGCCCTCACCTCATTTGTAAACCTCTCCTCAAATCTGTTTCCCATTTGCCCATGATAACGATCACAAAACAGTGGATGCTGCTGACTGTTAATCAAAATGAGTTTTCTTCATTCCAAATAACAAACTGCCCCTGGACAATCCCATTGGGTATACATTGGCGGACAAAAAAGCAATTATTGACATGAATATTCTCATACTTGTCACAGTAATTGAAATCTACATTGCTTTGGTTGCGTCATTTAAAGTTTAACACAGATTAATGTGCGAATCGGAGCTTTGAAAATTGCCTGGGCAGAAGGGAAAAGCTCATTTAATGGTCACGATGAGCAAAATGACACCAGGTAAGAGGTTACTGCTATCTTGTTAATAGGGATTGTGCTTTCCAGCTCAGTGCTTGGTAATTGTCCTGATTGAGGTGAAGGTTATTCTTGTCCAGCTTTTCTCTCCACTCAGTAGAGCAGGGCCCTAAAGAGGGGTGCTGTCTATTCTTAAGGACATTATTATTTATTGATGACCATTTACAATCACCAAATAATGGTGGCTATACATAAGTTTAGATATCGTTACATGTACACTACATGCACAAAGAGGAAAGGACATGTTACAATAAATGAAGGCCTGCAACTGCATAATTGTATGTGACTCAATCCACTGTTGTCCTTCCCCTTCAAACCGTCTTCTCAGAGGAGCAAAGATTTCCGATGCACAGTAGATTCCTCCATGGAGCTCCTTCGAAAGCCCCCATCCCGTAATCCCCATGAACAGAGAGCTAAGCACCGTTCCCCCTGGGTCTGGTCTCTGTGGAGGGAGGTTGTGGCTGGGCTGCTTGGTCAAGCGCTGGGAGCCAATCGACGCAAATCACTGGAAACCTCTGAATAGAGAAGAGCAGGAGTACACAACCATAACTATGCGCTCAGTGATGCCCTCCGTCTGTCCTGATCACCAGTAAACTGTCTTTCTCTATCTATCTCACAACCCACATAACACCATCTCAGATCACCCTCACATCAAAGAGTGTGTAATAATGGTCCAAACACCAATCGTGTTGGCTAATCAACCTCCTTGTAGATTGTCATGTTCAGAAGAGAAAAGGATCAAATAGACCCTCTAAGATACTTTATTATACTGTCTAGTTATGGCACAAGTTCACAAAGAAGCAGCATGAAGCTCTCACAATTAACCTGCTGCCAGAAAATGGAAGCCATCAACCTCCGACAATCAAAATCGAGTAATTAAAATGCTGACAGGCTTTCTCCAGACACAAAATTGATTATTTACAGTTAAGTGTAATGAAAAGTAACATTAATATTGGATTAATTTTTAAATGCCAGGAAAAAGAGACGCATGTAAGAACTTCTTCAGAGTGGACATTTAAACTCCTTTAATAAATAAAAGACTTGCATGTGTGGACATTTAAACTCCTTTAATAAATAAAAGACTTGCATGTGTGGACATTTAAACTCCTTTAATAAATAAAAGACTTGCATGTGTGGACATTTAAACTCCTTTAATAAATAGAAGACTTGCATGTGTGGACATTTAAACTCCTTTAATAAATAGAAGACTTGCATGTGTGGACATTTAAACTCCTTTAATAAATAGAAGACTTGCATGTGTGGACATTTAAACTCCTTTAATAAATAGAAGACTTGCATGTGTGGACATTTAAACTCCTTTAATAAATAAAAGACTTGCATGTGTGGACATTTAAACTCCTTTAATAAATAGAAGACTTGCATGTGTGGACATTTAAACTCCTTTAATAAATAGAAGACTTGCATGTGTGGACATTTAAACTCCTTTAATAAATAAAAGACTTGCATGTGTGGACATTTAAACTCCTTTAATAAATAGAAGACTTGCATGTGTGGACATTTAAACTCCTTTAATAAATAGAAGACTTGCATGTGTGGACATTTAAACTCCTTTAATAAATAGAAGACTTGCATGTGTGGACATTTAAACTCCTTTAATAAATAAAAGACTTGCATGTGTGGACATTTAAACTCCTTTAATAAATAAAAGACTTGCATGTGTGTGTGGAGAAGAAAGGAGGAGGAAGACGCATTCATATCTTCACTTCTTTTCTTTTTTCTTTCTTCTTGATCCAGACCAACGTCGCTGAAGTAATGGGACCAATGTTCTCTATCACTATCCAGTCAATCTTTGTATTACAATATCATATAGTCATTTTATATTATAGAGTAACCAGTATGGGAGTAAAATGTTCCACCACTTTGTCCCGTGTACCAGTTTCAGAGGAATTGAGTGTGCATCACCCATAGCGTTGATCCGTCCACCCCATCGCGTTTCCGCACATAATGAAAACTAAACAGCAAATTCAGTCTGTGGTCGTCTTCCTAGCTATCTGGTAGTGCTCCTAGTGAAAATGGGAGTGGTAGGGATGTGGTGGAGCATGTCCTGTTGTCTCATCTGTTCCTGGTGAAGATGGGGGAGGGTTGTCTCTTGTCTCATCACTGTCACCAAAGAACTGAAATTAAGCGTGTCAGGGTTTGGGTGAGCTGGGGGGAGCGGGGGGGCGTATTTTGCTTAGCAGATTACCGAGGGGGGTCCCTGGGCGTTATGAAGAGTGAGGAGCAGGAGGTTCTCTAAGATGTAAGGGGTTCATCTTATGCCTCACTGAGCAGTGAAGAGACAAGAGGAGGCCCAAACAGGTGGTGCAGCTTCTCTATCAGAGACTTCACACCAGAGGAAACTGGTCAGGGGAGGACATCTCATAATAATGAATGGAATGGAGAAAATGGAACGGTATCAAACACATGGAAACCAGGTGTTTGATGTGTTTGAGATCATGCCATTCACTCCGTTCAAGCCATTACTATGAGCCCGTCCTCCCCATTTAAAGGGCCACCAGCCACCACTGCTTCACACACACTGAGCATCTTGATGCAACAACACTTAGTCCTCCTGGCTCTGTGGAGAAGCAGACATTGACTGATTATTTTCCACAGTTATTATTCAAAGATGGTTTCTAGGATAAAGACTTGAATTTGGACATAATGATTGAGAGCAAAGCAATTCTCCTTTAGAATGAAGACTGTGATACTATCAAGAGAAGAGAAGCCACTTCCTCTATCAGCCGCTACACTGATCAGTGTCAATGTAAAATGTTAGTGAACCTCCATAGGGTTAGGGTTAGGATTAAGGGTTGAGCCGGGATGTGGACATGAAGCTAGGGTTAGGGTTAGGGTTAGGGTTAGGGTTAGGGTTAAGCCAGGGTGTAGACATTAAGCTAGGGTTAGGGTCAGGGTTAGGGTTAAGCCAGGGTGTAGACATTAAGCTAGGGTTAGGGTTAGGGTTAGGGTTAAGCCAGGGTGAGACATGAAGCTAGGGTTAGGGTTAGGGTTAGGGTCAGGGTTAGGGTCAGGGTTAGGGTTAAGTCAACTCATCAGACAGAGTTAGCTAAGGTTAGAGCTAACTCTGTCTGATGCGAGTCAAAATAAGTTTAAATCATCGGTAGATCTTCCTGGCACGATGTGCACTAGTCATAGGGCTGTTTACTCTGATAGAGATGTCTCTCCCCTGACATACACTACTGTTCAAAAGTTTGGGGTCACTTAGAAATGTTTTGTCCATTAAAATAACATAAAATTGATCAGAAATACAGTGTAGACATTGTTCATGTTGTAAATGGCTATTGTAACTGGAAACGGCTGATTTTTTATGGATTATCTACATAGGCGTACAGAGGCCCATTATCAGCAACCATCAGTCCTGTGTTCCAATGGCACGTTGTGTTTTCTAATCCAAGTTTATCATTTTAAAAGGCTAATTGATCATTAGAAAACCCTTTTGCAATTATGTTAGCACAGCTGAAAACTGTTGTGCTGATTAAAGAAGCAATAAAACTGGCCTTCTTGAGACTACATTTACATTACATTAACATTTACATAATTTAGCAGACGCTCTCATCCAGAGCGACTTACAAGTTGGTGCATTCAACTTATCACTTTTTAACTTAAGACTAGTTGAGTATCCGGAGCATCAGCAATTGTGGGTTCGATTACAGGCTCAAAATGGCCAGAAACAAATAACTTTCTTCTGAAACTCGTCAGTCTATTCTTGTTCTGAGAAGGCTATTCCATGTGAGAAATCTCCAAGAAACTGTAGATCTCGTACAACGCTGTGTACTACTCCCTTCACAGAACAGCGCCCTGGTGCACAACTGAGCAAGAGAACAAATACATTAGAGTGTCTAGTTTGAGAAACAGACGCCTTACAGGTCCTCAACTGGCAGCTTCATTAAATAGTACCCGCAAAACACCAGTCTCAACGTCAACAGTGAAGAAGTGACTCCGGGATGCTGACATTCTAGGCAGAGTTGCAAAGAAAAAGCCATATCTCAGACTGCCCATCTTAATATTTAATTTTTATTGGCTCCCGAGTGGCGCAGCGGTCTAAGGCACTGCATCTCAGTGCTTGAGGCGTCACTACAGACCCCCTGGTTCGATTCCAGGGTGTATCACAACTGGCCGTGATTGGGAGTCCCATAGGGCGGCGCACATTTGGCCCAGCGTCGTCCGGGTTTGGCCGGTGTAGGCCGTCATTGTAAATAAGAATTTGTTCTTAACTGACTTGCCTAGTTAAATAAAAGTAAAATAAACATGAAATTGGCCAGTCTGAGATATGGCTTTTTCTTTCTAAGAGACTCTGACGCCTTAGGGCAGTGATCAAACAATAAATTGCTGGTTCTGATAAAATAACAATGCACTTGCTCACCAAGGGCTGAAACAGCTTTCCCCTCTCCCAATCAGCTCAGTAGTTAATACTAACAGAGACATTGTGTAAAATTGGCTCTGGCTGGTTGGTGTACAACTCATTCCACGGAGGGCCTAGTGTCTGTAGGTTTTTGCTTTTTCCTTTCAATTAAGACCTAGACAACCAAGTGAGGGGAGTTCCTTCCTAATTAGTGACCTTAATTCATCAACATTTACATTCTAGTCATTTAGCAGACGCTCTTATTCAGAGCAACTTACAGTTAGTGCATACATTATTCTTTCATTCATACTGGCCCCCCATGGGAATCGAACCCACAACCCTGGCGTTGCAAACGCCATGCTCTACCAACTGAGCTACATCCCTGTCGGCCATTCCCTCCCCTACTCTGGGCCAATTGTGCGCCGCCCCATAGGTCTCCCGGTCGCGGCCGGCTACGACAGAGCCTGGATTCGAACCAGGATCTCTAGTGGCACAGCTAGCACTGCGATGCAGTGCCTTAGACCACTGCGCCACTCGATTTGTATTACTCAACCAAGTACAAGGAAGGAGCGAAAACCTGCAGACACTTGGCCCTCCGTGGAATGAGTTTGACACGTGACGTACATGATTAGCCTATCTCTGGGTGTAAAACAGAAGCCTTTGTTTCACTTAGGTGTTACATTGCTTGACACCTAATATGTGTCTGTCAGGCCCTGAGATCTCATTGATAGATTGCCATTTAGTTTAAGAAGTGCATAGTTAATAAAATACCAATATCTCTCCATTAGACTCTCAGGTCTGGATTGATTAAAACTGCTGATGTTATCTATCTGAGGTCTAGACATGTGACAAAGGAAGCTCAGATTGAACAGCCACCTCTACCTCTATTGCCTGAAGCAGAGTGGATGACAATGACAGGTGAATAGACAGACATTGTAGAATACACACTTTGGCTTGCAATAGCATTTCAAGTCAGTGTTTCCTGAGGGCATAGACACAGACGGACACACACTCACTCAGTCACACACACACTCATGGACACGCACACACACACACACACACACTCACTCCGTTAAGGTCACTGGCCTTATCTTTTGTGGCGCAGGCTATCCATCTGAGCCAGCTGTGACTGTTTGTCAATCATTTACTGTTCTTCATGTAACACTGATCGCATGTACAGTTGAAGTTGGAAGTTTACATACACCTTAGCCAAATACATTTAAACTCAGTTTTTCACAATTCCTGACATTTAATCCTAGTAAAAATTCCCTGTCTTAGGTCAGTTAGGATCACCACTTTATTTTAAGAATGTGAAATGTAGGGGGCGGAGCTAGCATGTTGGAGTGAACGGCTGTGTGTGAGAGGCTCCCGCAACTTTTTTGCGAAATAATCTAACCTAACTTACTTTATTGCACTTGTTACAACAAACTTTTCTTTCTAATACAATATTGTAACTTTCTATGTGAAAATGCCTAGTAATAAGCGACCAAAGGACAATAAATCCACATCAGAGGCCTACTCCCCACCAAACAACGAGACAAACATGGCGGAAGGCACAGGTAACAACGTGACACTTACAGAACTTACCCGGGCTTTGGGAGAACTACGTGTTGCTATAGCGGAGGATCTTAAGGCTACTATTGCTGAACTGGACACTAAAATCGAGAGCACCATTCGAACGGTCGCTTCGCAGGGCCAGAGTATTGTGGACCTTGAGAAAGCTTCTGAATTCAACGCTGGTAGGATCGACGAGTTAGAGAAGCTATGCACGTCATTGCAGGATAATGTGCAGAGGCTTTCTGTGAAAGTGGTCGACCTGGAGGGCAGATCCAGGCGTCATAACCTTTGCGTGGTGGGTCTGGCAGAAGGGGTGGAGGCGGGCTCTCGCCCCACCGACTTCTTCGCCAAGCTACTGAAGGATGCAATGGGACCGGATGTTTTGGCGTCGGATCCCCTACTGGACCGTGCACATCGCGCCCTTGTCCCAGTGCCTGGACCGGGCCAGCGTCCTCGCCCAGTAATCATCTGTTGTCACAGTTTCAAGACCAAGGATCTTATCCTGCGCGAGGCTCGAATGAGGGGCAACCTGTTACATAAAGGGCACCCCTTTCGTGTCTATGAGGACTATGCGCCCGATGTGGCAAAGCACCGCACTGGCTACAGAGATGTCATGACCAAACTCTACAAACTCCATCTTCGCCCAGCCTTGCTCTTCCCTGCAAGACTAAGAATTACCCCGCCTTCCGGGGAGAAGATCTGGCTCTCCTCGGTTCTGGACGCAGAGAAGTTTGTCCGGGAATATACTCCAATCCCCCGTACAGGTTAGAGTGCCTTGTCATTGTGTGTTAAGGTCTGCTCACGGACTCGAATCCATACCATACCATAACGGGTGATACCGTATTCAACGGTCTCAGCAAGGGCTACCGAACATGTAATACGATGAGCTGACCAATGGAGGGTGGTCAGAGCTCTCACTTAACGTTAATTTCACTTTCATTCCGACTGGGTTTAGAGCGATGCCTGTTTGGGAGGCCTTCCAGGTCGGATCATTGACACTTTCGGATGGATATACTTATATTCCCCCATTTTTGTTTTGTTTCGTTATTTATTTTTCAATTCTTACATTATTCCTGTGCGTACATATAATAATAATTATTTGTACTTTATTATTATTTTCTCTTAGCATTTTAGTATTATGTATGTGTATATTTTAAATTTGTATAGATTATTATTCTGGGGTATGCATGTTTGTGTATGTAGATGTGTGTGTATGGATGTATGTGTGTATGCGTGTGTATGTATCTGTATATATTTAAGAATATTTATTTTATATGTATATTTTTTTTGGGTGTGTGTATGTCTGTAATAATAATAATAATATGCCATTTAGCAGACGCTTTTATCCAAAGCGACTTACAGTCATGCGTGCATACATTTTTTGTGTATGGGTGGTCCCGGGGATCGAACCCACTACCTGTGTATGTGTGCACATATGTATTTTTAATTTTTTTACATTTTTATTTACTTTGTTATTTTTTTGATTGGGGGGTACGTTCAATTTATCAAAATCCTTGTTCCCTTCTCCTAACCCACAATATGTAACTGTACTGCTGTCTATGTCGGTTACTGATGGTTTATGTTTAGACCGGTATTGCTTAGCAATAGAATCTTGTGATGATATTGCTTATCTCAGGGATTGACCCAAGATGAACCTTAAGTGCGCAATATGTTTAAGTTGCAACTTATTCTGTTTAGGTTTATTAGATGCTAATTGAACACTTTAAGTGCAGGAGCCTCCTCAGTTCATATGTTAGTAGAAGTTCTAGGATAGTTAGAGGTGAGCGCATAGTTGGGATTTTATTTGTGTTTTACCTCTTGTTCGAGGTCGCGCCATGCTTTTTTGGCATCGGCCAGACAATGTGTTTGTTATTTTTATTTTCATATTTTTTTCTGTCCTATGTGTGTATGCCTGTTAAATGTGGGTTGATGGGGGGGGGTAAAGGTTGGGGAAAGTAGGGGAACAGGGTGGAGAGTAAAGGTGCTTGCGGGGGGGGAGGGGTGGGTTGGATACTGCTCGGGTGTAGGTGCTACATATGCTGATCGTGATGGTTTGGTGCGCTTTCTTACCTTTTTAGTGAGTTACATGTTATGCAGGCCACCATAGGAACTACAAATGAGAGGAGGGCGGGACTTACATTCACTTCCTGGAATGTCAAGGGTTTAAACGAACCAATTAAGAGAGGCAGGGTCCTAGCCCACTTGAAAGCACTTTCGTCTGATATTATATTTTTGCAAGAAACCCATCTGAAAAACAAATCTCATAACAGACTTAAATGTAAGTGGGTGGGACAAGTGTATCACTCTAACTTCTCTGCCAAAACGAGAGGCACAGTGATTCTGGTACGGAATGGAATTCCCTTTCTACATAAAACCACTATTGTGGATAAAGAGGGTCGTTATGTGATCGTAATAGGAGAGATCCATTCTACTTCTGTAACTCTACTAAATATCTATGGGCCAAACATTGATAACCCCTCTTTTTTCAAAAGAGTCCTTGCCCTGATTCCAGATATCTCCCATACTAATCTGGTCATTGGAGGGGACCTTAACTCGGTACTAGACCAATATTTGGATAGATCCTCTACCCGGCGAACCCCTACCTCCCATTCAAGCGAATTCTTGAATACCTACATAAAAAATTCTAACTTATTTGATATATGGAGGATCTCTAATCCTACGGGTAGGGAATACTCCTTTTACTCTCATGTTCACAATGTATATACTCGAATTGACTACTTTTTGGTTGATGCTAAACTACTCCCCTATACCTGTAATGTGAGATATCATGATATTATAATCTCTGACCACAGTCCACTCACCTTCTCCCTGAGATTGGGTGACATCGTACCAAACGAGAGGGTCTGGAGGTTGAATCCTCAGCTCCTCACAGAACCAACATTCTGTGAACATCTTAAAGACCAAATTACATTTTTCTTTGATACCAACGACAACACAGAGACTTCCCCAGCATTATTGTGGGAAACGCTGAAGGCTTATTTGAGAGGCTGTATCATCTCCTTTCAGACTGCCAGGAGTAGGCAAAACAGAAAGAAATTGGTAGAACTGGAGGGACAAATTCACTTACTGGATAGGGAGAATGCTAGACATCCATCTATGGAGAAACATAAACAAATTATGTCTTTAAAATTTAAATACAATCAGATCCTCTCGGCTAAAATTGCTAAATCTTTTCTCTATGCCAAGCAAAAATATTTTGAGTTTGGTGACAAACCACACAAATTACTCGCCAGACAACTTCGAAAAAACGTGAGCGACCGAATGATTCACAAAGTTAAATCTGCATCTGGGGAATTACTCTCCTCCCCCAAAGACATCAATGACAGATTCCGTCAGTTTTATGAGACTCTATATACATCTAAAGCGGATCCTAACCACTTAATTATGCAAAACTTTTTGGAGGACTGTAATCTTCCTGCCCTGAACCAGGAAGACTCTAACTTCCTGAATAAGGAAATATCTCTTGAAGAAATTAGAGAAACAATTAAATCTCTAAAGAGTGGCAAGACCCCGGGCCCAGATGGATACCCTGGTGAATTCTATAAAACATTCAGCAACATGCTCTCTCCCTACCTGCACAAAATGTTGGTTCGGGCCAATGAGGATGGAGCTCTCCCATCTACTTTGGATGAGGCGTTTATTACAGTTATACATAAGAAGGGTAAGGATCCGGAAGAGGTAGGGTCATACAGACCAATATCCCTCCTTAATACAGACCAAAAGATTTTAGCAAAAACTCTGGCTAACAGGCTTAGCACTTTAATTGGCAAATTGGTCCATTCGGACCAGACCGGCTTTATCCCTAATAGAAACTCATTCTTCAATCTCAGGCGCCTCTTCAACATTATGTATTCTCAGAGGTTACCTAACGTGGACCTTGCCGTTATATCTCTTGACGCCGAAAAGGCCTTTGACCAAGTTGAGTGGCCCTATCTATTCAAGGTCCTACAGAAATTTAATATTGGAGATGGGTTCATAAATTGGATCCAGCTTTTATATAGGAACCCCTGTGCGAGAATACTCACTAACCAATCAATGTCGCCCCGATTTAACCTTCACAGAGGGACAAGGCAGGGTTGTGCGCTGTCGCCTATGCTCTTCGCCCTAATTATTGAACCTCTCGCTCAAGCGATCAGATCTAATTCAGCAATACACGGCTATAATACTAAAGATACTCTAAATAAGATTTCCCTATATGCAGATGATATTCTCCTCTATGTAACAGAACCCCAAGCTAGTATTCCAGCTTTTCTTGAGGTGATTAATTTGTTTGGTACCTTCTCGGGATACAGAATAAATTGGAACAAGAGTGAATTAATGTCCATACGGTTGCAAAACACCTCCTGGCTAGAACATCTTCCAGTTAAGTTATCTTCAGAAAAATTTATCTACCTTGGAATTGTAGTTACCAAACAATACTCCTTACTATTTAAAGAGAATTTCCCTTCTCTGATGCAAAATCTCAAGGCAAACATACAGTTTTGGAGAACTCTCCCAATTTCTCTGCTCGGAGGAATTAATGCCATTAAAATGGTCTTCCTCCCACAACTGCTCTACCTATACCAGAACATCCCAGTATTCATACCTAAATCATTTCATAAACAACTGGACTCTATTATCAATCCTTTCATCTGGGATTATAAAACACACAGGATAGGTAAAAAACACCTATGTAAATCCAAGATGGAAGGAGGATTGTCTCTCCCAAATTTTATATTTTACTATTGGCCCGCTAACCTCCGCGCTGTTACCTTTTTGCTGGATGACGCAACCCCGCCACCCAGCTGGATTAGCATGGAGCGGGAGGAGTGTCACCCCTTCTCTATTGGTGCCGTGATTTTGTCACCTGTTAATCTGGAGATGTCACTTTACCATAACAATCCTATTATACATAGCACAGTCCGAATCTGGAAGCAAATTAAAGTCCACTTTGAGCTTAGACCAATATCATTCATGCTCCCTGTTGCCAGGAATCCCTCCTTTGCCCCCTCTAACCTTGATAACACCTTTGAGCGATGGGGAGAGTTGGGGATAAGTACCATAGGGGATTTATATATAGGAGGGACCTTTGCTTCCTTTGAAGCGCTGAGGGAAACTTATAACCTTCCCAGAAGTAACTTTTTCAGATACCTACAAATTAGAGACTATGTTAGAAAACACCTCCCAACATTTGAGAATGCTAAACCTTCCATGTTTGACGGATGCATAAAAATATGCCCCACCTCAGACAAACTGATATCTCGTCTATATGACGCTTTTCAATCTGTTAGCGCACCCTCTACAGATGCCATTAAGGCAAAATGGGAGGAAGAACTAGGGACTGATATTTCGGTGGCAGACTGGGAGGATAGCTTGGAGTATATCCACACCTGCTCCATTAACTCCAGACATCGTCTCATACAATTTAAGGTATTACACAGATTACACTATTCCAAAACTAAACTGCATAGGATATTTCCTGATACATCCCCTATGTGTGATAAATGTCAGGCTGAGCAGGGTACACTACTCCACTGCTTTGCCCTATGCTCTAGTCTGTATGGTTATTGGTGTGGAATATTTGGGGTCCTCTCTGAAGTTCTGGAGACTTCAATAGACCCAGACCCGCTTCTGATAATCCTGGGAGTGTCCGACTCCCTAAACGGATTAACCAACTCCCAAAAACAACTCATCTCTTACAGTCTCATCTCGGCAAAAAAATTAATCTTGTTGTTTTGGAAAAGGAGGGAAGCGCCCTCTACCAAATTATGGCTCAGCGAAGTGGCAAAAACTGTACACTTAGAAAGAATTAGATATATTCTGAACAATAAATTATCAACATTTGATCAAATCTGGCAGCCTTTCCTCTCTTACCTGGACCAGTCGGTGCTGTGAATTTGTACTTTTTAACGCACTCTCAATTGTCATATTTATATATACCTTTGGGCAGCGTGTGCTGGCCCCGACACTCGAGCAGTCGGGAGGGGAATAGGGTGGAATAGGGGGGGGGGGGGGGGGGGGATAAAGGGGGGTATAAGTGGGGGGGTTACATCTACCCTTTTTCTTTCTACCTGTCCCTGTTCTGTATGTCGTGTTTTGTAATATTTGTTTTGTGTCCAGAACTCTGGGTCTTGTTGTTCATGTCTGTTCTCTTATGTTTAGATAAGAACTGTACACATGTCTTTCATACCTATACACCATTCTTGTGTGTGTTCAATAAAAAATATTTGAACAGAATGTGAAATGTCAGAATAATAGTAGAGAGAATGATTTATTTCAGCTTTTATTTATTTCATCACATTCCCAGTGGGTCAGAAGTTTACATACACTCAATTAGTGTTTGGTAGCATTGCCTTTAAATTGTTTAACTTGGGTCAAACGTTTCGGGTAGCCTTCCACAAGCTTCCCACAATAAGTTGGGTGAGTTTTGGCCGATTCCTCCTGACAGAGCTGGTGTAACTGAGTCAGGTTTGTAGGCCTCCTTGCTCGTACCCGCTTTTTCAGTTCGGCCCACACATTTTCTATAGGATTGAGGTCAGGGCTTTGTGATGGCCACTCCAATACCTTGACTTTGTTGTCCTTAAGCCATTTTGCCACAACTTTGGAAGTATGCTTGGGGTCATTGTCCATTTGGAAGACCCATTTGCGACCAAGCTTTAACTTCCTGACTGATGTCTTGAGATGTCGCTTCATTATATCCACATAATTTTCCTTCCTCATGATGCCATCTATTTTGTGAAGTGCGCCAGTCCCTCCTGCAGCAAAGCACCCCCACAGCATGATGCTGCCACCCCCGTGCTTCACGGTTGGGATGGTGTTCTTCGGCTTGCAAGCATGCCCCTTTTTCCTCCAAACATAACGATGGTCATTATGGCTAAACAGTTCTATTTTTGTTTCATCAGAAAGTACGATCTTTGTCCCCATGTGCAGTTGCAAACCATGGTATGGCTTTTTTATGGCGGTTTTGGAGCAGTGGCTTGTTCCTTGCTGAGCGACCTTTCAGGTTATGTCGATATAGGACTCGTTTTACTGTGGATATAGATACTTTTGTACCTGTTTCCTCCAGCATCTTCACAAGGTCCTTTGCTGTTGTTCTGGGATTGATTTGCACTTTTCGCACCAAAGTACGTTCATCTCTAGGAGACAGAACGCGTCTCCTTCCTGAGTGGTATGATGGCTGTGTGGTCCCATGGTGTTTATACTTGTGTACTATTGTTTGTACAGGTGAACGTGGTACCTTCAGGCATTTGGAAATTGCTCCCAAAGATGAACCAGACAATGTGGAGGTCTACAATTTATTTTCTGAGGTCTTGGCTGATTTCCTTTGATTTTCCCATGATGTCAAGCAAAGAGGCACTGAGTTTGAAGGTAGGCCTTGAAATACATCCACAGGTACACCTCCAATTGACTCAAATGATGTCAATTAGCCTATCAGAAGCTTCTAAAGCCATGACATCATTATCTGGAATTTTCCAAGCTGTTTAAAGGCACAGTCAACTTAGTGTATGTAAACTTCTGACCCCACTGGAATTGTGATACAGTGAATCATAAGTGAAATAATCAGTCTGTAAACAATTGTTGGAAAAATTACTTGTGTCATGCACAAAGTAGATGTCCTAACCGACTTGCCAAAACTATAGTTTGTTAACAAGATATTTGTGGAGTGGTTGAAAAACAAGTTTTAATGACTCCAACCTAAGTGTATGTAAACTTCCGACTTCAACTGTATGTATCGCTCATCATCTCCTCTCCCCCAACATCCCCCTTCCCCCACTGTCCCCTGGGAAGTAAAATACGCCTGAAGATATGAGCATTCTACTTCTAACTGCTGAAGGGTTTCCTACTACACTTTGTCATTTTATGTTGAATACAAGTAGCACTCAAACAGCTTGCCCATGTCTTCAGAAAATTACGTTGCCTGAACAGAATGTTCAAATTTGGAGAATGCTGCAGCTGACATTAGGGAAATGAGTTGACACTCATGCAATGCATACAGACACATACTTAAAATTTGGACAAATCCTTCTTTTGCATAAGCAATCCCAATAAACCCCTGTCTTCATGCATATCCTCTGAACATTCAGAAAATTCAGTTACCCAGAAAAAAAGGTAGAGAGTGACAGGTGGAGAATAGAGGTGTGATGGTATGTGTGTGTGTGTGTGTGTGTGTGTGTGTGTGTGTGTGTGTGTGTGTGTGTGTACATGGGACATTTATTCAGGTGATCAGTCAGCCAGACCCTGGTGCAGGTGGGGGGCCAGCAGGCAGAGCACATCATGTCTGAGTCCCACTGAGGGACTGGCCCCCAGCAGAGAGGGGCTGAGAGGGGGCTGTCACCAGGGCTGACATGAGGGGTCCGTTGGGATGTGAGGGTCTGGCTGGGCTGGCTGCACAGGTACCTCATTACACACTCTAGCTCATAAGATATGTACTGTATGTAGAGGTAGGAGAAGGAGTCGGACTATACACTTGGGTGGACAGTATCGTTTTACTGTCTACTGCATGCCAGAGACAGATTAAGGACCATGGACAGCAACAGTGTTCTATGCTGGAAGATGGTGTCACGACTTCGGCCGAGGCTGCCTCCCCTCCTTGTTCGGGCAGGCTTCGGCGTTCGTCATCACCGGCTTACTAACCACTGTCGCCCCAATCATCATCACATTTGTCTTGTGTATAAGTGTTCCCTCTGCCCCCCTTGTCCTTGTGGGTGATTGTTATTTGTGAGAGTAGTGTAGCTCGGTGGAGCTACTCGTACATTTTGTTGCCAGGGTAGATTTCCCCCTGTGCCTATGTATTATTGGATTCTACCGTTACAGTGTATTTGCCAGGGATGAGAGTTTCCCCTGTGCCTGTTTCGTTGATCGCTATTTGAGCGCAGTTGTGTGTCAACGAAGGAATAAACTCTGTATTCGGTGATGACCCTCCTGCGCCTGACTCCTTCCATCACACTCACCACAGATGGAATAGAAACAACACAAGATACTGTAGTTCAAGTCTTGCTTTGTTTTAGCATGCCTACTGTACTAACTGTGCTGGTACAGCAAACTATGTATATTTTATCTGTGTGTGCTTCATGCGTTAATGTTCCTTGAGATTACAAATCCATCAGGTCTGGATGAGCTGCACTGTTAACATGGAAATAAAGATATCTGGGCTTTTCCACGGCAACAGAATGATTGTTTTTTGTGTTGGACATGCATTTTAAAGTGAAAAATCAGATTTTTCTATTACTGTGGCATTGCCCATTTGCTATTTGTCATGCCATTAATAACCTGCATGGTGACCTTTTTAAAGGCTCCTCTCTACACCTCCAATCTGTCATAATATGTTACTCTAAAAGAAATAGGAGCACCTCTTTATTCACAGTCAGTGTGGAACAGTCATGATATTTGTTCTCGCTTTACTGTTGCCTCAACTGACTTGTCTAAATTAATCTTGCTCTTCAACCAAATGTTATACCCTCAAGTTGATAATCTGTTGACGTTGGAGGTGGTGGTCGACAGGTGGTGGTTGACTATAATTCACAGGTTAGGGGATACATAAATAATGAATGCTGCATTGTACATATTTCATAAAACAAGTTGTAATCAATCATGAATGAGTTGAGGTACCGACTGCGGTCCGTGTCTGAGTTATACAATGTCAATTACCCCCTTTAAAACAAGATGTCAAGTCCTTCATTTCCACTTCAAAGGGCTGAGAGAGCATAGCAGCTTGCTGAGCCTCCAATGACTGTGGCACTGAAGTCAGCACATGAAAGCGATTCCACAAAACCTCGGCTCAAATTGGGGAACCTTTCCAGCTAAAATCAAACATTTCTGTTGGTCTGTAGAACAGAACTTTCTATTTGAACAATGTAAGAACTGCATATGTCTAGCCGAGTCAGAAAAGAGTGTCTTGACACTAAATGTGTGTAAATATGTCACCTTTCCCATTAACAGAGTATCCCATCACAGATTAAAGACTCATCACATACTGTAGGGGAGGACTAGAAGACAGATTAGGCCTCATAAACTAGCAGCTGTCGTTATAAACTGAAGGCTTTACGAGCTAATTGAAGTTGCTTGATATTGCTTCATGAAGTGGTGATGTGGTAATGACAGGATGTTTCTCTTTACAAGGTAATGACAGGATGTTTTTCTTTACAAGGTAATGACAGGATGTTTCTCTTTACAAGGTAATGACAGGATGTTTCTCTTTACAAGGTAATGACAGGATGTTTCTCTTTACAAGGTAATGACAGGATGTTTCTCTTTTCAAGGTAATGACAGGATGTTTCTCCTTACAAGGTAATGATAGGATGTTTCTCTTTACAAGGTAATGACAGGATGTTTCTGTTCACAAGGTAATGAGAGGATGTTTCTCTTTACAAGGTAATGACAGGATGTTTCTCTTCACAAGGTAATGACAGGATGTTTCTCTTTACAAGGTAATGACAGGATGTTTCTCTTCACAAGGTAATGAGAGGATGTTTCTCTTTACAAGGTAATGAGAGGATGTTTCTCTTCACAAGGTAATGACAGGATGTTTCTCTTTACAAGGTAATGACAGGATGTTTCTCTTTACAAGGTAATGACAGGATGTTTCTCTTTACAAGGTAATGACAGGATGTTTCTCTTCACAAGGTAATGACAGGATGTTTCTCTTTACAAGGTAATGAGAGGATGTTTCTCTTTACAAGGTTCATTTAGTTCTTCTAAAACTAGTGGCATCATTAAGTAGAGTTCAGGACGGTGGTCATTAATGGAATGAGACCCATTAAAGTGAAGAGAGGACCTTTCTCTGTCCCTCCTTCTCATCCTTCATCGAACACACACACGCACATACGCACACACATGTGCACATGCACGCACACACGCACGCATACACACACGTACGCACACACACACACACACACATATACACACACACCTCCCACTGCATGACCAATGCAGCATGAAGGGAAGACACTCTTTTATAAAAACAACAAGGGCAAGGGCATGCATTCCTGCCTCCCATAGACCTTTCAGAGCAACCTGTCCAATTAACTTCAATGGCCAATAATATCATTTTATACTTTCCCTCCTCCCCTCCCCTCCCCTCCCCTCTCCTTCACCCCTCCATCCAGAACAACCTGTTCTACTCCCCTCCCCTCCCCTCCCCTTCACCCCTCCATCCAGAACACACTGTTCTTCTCCTCACCCCTCTATCCAGAACACCCTGTTCTTCTCCCCTCCCCTCTCCTTCACCCCTCCATCCAGAATACCTTGTCCTTCTCCCCTCCCCTTCCCTTGCATGCGTCTCCAGACCTCGAGTGTCAATGATTTAAACGGATTGCTCATCCAGCCAGTTAACCTTCCCATCCCATAAAAAGTGTAATTGGTTTGCTATAGAAAGCAGCCTTTTCCATGCCGGGGATAATCCCTGGGCTTAATTAATGCCTCTCTAATCAATGTGTGTCTGGGAGACCCGCCTCTTCAGTCATCCTGTAAAGGGGAACAGCTGGCCTTTCCAAAGTTCACAGTGAGGGTCAGTCAAACCACTTATACACATTAACAAAAACCCTGTGCTCTTTTCAAGGAGTTACCAAGGGATGAGTAAAAGGATCACAGGCCTAACACTGTGAAGGCAAGACAGACGGCGTCACGTCTCCTCCCGTTGCTCCCCTCCGGCGCTCTGATTCGCCGGTCTACTGAGCCACCGGTCTGAGCGCACCACCTCGGCAACACCGGAATGGAAACCCAACGCACCCTAATCACCTCCAGCGCACCTGCACCTCATCTCATCACCACCCCTATTTAGCCCTGGACTGTTCAGTATTGTGTTGTGTGTGATTGTTAGTTTCTTGTCGTGTACTCATCCTTTGTTTGTTCGCTTGCCCTTTTCATTGTTGATTCCTGTGTCTGCGTCCTGCCGCTTCGTATCCTCAGTACTCGTCACTGACGAGTGTAAAGGCAAGACAGACAGGTGTTTGTGTGTTTCCATGGATGTGTATGTTTCCATGGATGTGTGTGTTTCCATGGATGCGTGTGTTTCCATGGATGCGTGTGTTTCCATGGATGCGTGTGTTTCCATGGATGCGTGTGTTTCCATGGATGCGTGTGTTTCCATGGATGTGTGTGTTTCCATGGATGTGTGTGTTTCCATGGATATTTGTGTGAGGTGTGACCATATGTGACAGACAAAGAGACAGGCAGAAAAATAGGCATCTGAATTGAAACTAACCCACACACATAATCTAAATGTAATCACACTATTAGAGTATAGGAGATGTGTTTCATGCGGTGACATCACAGAGAAAGATCCCCTGGTGTATTGCTGTTGTAATTTTCTCTTCAAACAGGAGTGGTTATCAAGCTCCCAGCCAGAGGTGCTGAGGGTATTGTGTTGTGTTTGTTGTGGAAAATAACCACTATACTTTATTACAAATAAGGGTTTACAGAGTTTTTGTTGCATCAAGAAATGACTTTATTAAAGTTTCAACAAAGCCGATACCAGTCTGCAGAGTGGCACCCCGTTCCCTCTCCCTCACGTCACATTATATACCATCATCCCCAACTCTTCTAGCTCTAAATCCCTCCCTCTCTTTATCACTCCACGCCCACTTCCTTTGTCTCTGAGGGTGGCTAAACCTAACATACACAAACATCACCCCATCATGCTGTAATCAATCAGGAAGATACCAAGGAGACAAAGGTATAGCCCAAACTCCATTTAACCCTGGTGCCGCTCCCTTCACTGTGTTTGAAGAGAGAGACAAGACTAGTTTCAGTCTCTTTTTTATTTCACCTTTATTTAACCAGGTAAGTTCTCATTTACAACTGCGACCTGGCCAAGATAAAGCAAAGCAGTGCGATAAAAACAACAACACAGAGTTACATATTGGGTAAACAAAACATAAAGTCAAAAAATACAACAGAATATATATATATATATATATATATATATATATATATATATATATATATATATATACATATACATACAGTGTGTTCGAATGTAGTAAGTTATGGAGGTAAGGCAATAAATAGGCTATAGTGCAAAACAGTTACAATTTTGTATTAACACTGGAATGATAGATGTGCAAAAGATGATGTGCAAATAGAGATACTGGGGTGCAAATTAGCAAAATAAATAACAATATGGGGATGAGGTAGTTGGGTGGGCTAATTTCAGAAAGGCTGTGTACAGGTGCAGTGATCGGTAAGCTGCTCTGACAACTGACGTTGAAAGTTAGCAGCGTTCGGTTGAAGAGCATGCATTTAGTTTTACTAGTGTTTAAGAGCAGTTGGAGGCTACGGAAGGAGTGTTGTATGGCGTTGAAGCTCGTTTGGAGGTTTGTTAACACAGTGTCCAATGAAGGGCCAGATGTATACAAAATGGTGTCGTCCGCATAGAGGTGGATCCGAGCGTCACCAGCAGCAAGAGTGACATCATTGATATACACAGAGAATAGAGTCGGCCTGAGATTTGAACCCTGTGGCACCCCCATAGAGACGGCCAGAGGTCCAGACAACAGGCCCTCCGATTTGACACATTGAACTCTATCTGAGAAGTAGTTGGTGAACCAGGCGAGGCAGTCATTAGAGAAACCAAGGCTATTTAGTCTGCCAATAAGAATGCGTTGGTTGACAGAGTCGAAAGCCTTGGCCAGGTCGATGAAGACGGCTGCGCAGTACTGTCTTTTATCGATCGCGTTTATAATATCGTTTAGGACCTTGAGCGTGGCTGAGGTGCACCCATGACCAGCTCGGAAACCGGATTGCATAGCGGAGAAGGTACGGTGGGATTCGAAATGGTCGGTGATCTGTTTGTTAACTTGGCTTTCAAATACTTTAGAAAGGCAGTGCAGGATGGATATAGGTCTGTAACAGTTTGGATCTAGAGTGTCACCCCCTTTGAAGAGGGGGATGACCGCGGCAGCTTTCCAATCTCTGGGGATCTCAGACGTTACGAAAGAGATGTTGAACAGGCTAGTAATAGGGGTTGCATGGGGGGGGGGGGGGGGGGGGGGCATGGGCAAGTTGCAGCGGAGGGTGCAGAGCTGGTGGCCGGGGTAGTGGTAGCCAGGTGGAAAGCATGGCCAGCCGTAGCAAAATGCTTTCATCAGATAAGACAGCCATGGATTTAAGTAAGAGCAAGCAATTTGACCCTAGGGCAGATTCCCTCTCTACTCACCCACACAGTGAAATTAAATGACCCAATACAATTCCTGGCCCAGTAACACAAAGAATTCTAACTTTATGCTCTTGATTAACCCAGTTCTACCTCACAGTCCATTAAACTCTACAGTTCATTAATAATAATTCACCACATGTTCAGGACAGATTTGAATAAGACTGGGAACCGGCCCACAGCCTGCTGGGATGTATGAATATCAACGTCACCACTGACTTTAGGATGTGACCAGGGCACTACACACAACGGCTCTCCTCCACGTTGCCTTGTAGACTGTCATCTCTGCTCTTAGATAGGTCTTGTGAGGATAGAGAACGGTATTTGCTCAAAAAACTATAATCAATGTATGATGCCTCCAACAGCCACCAACATTTGACCCCGGTTCAAAGAGATGTCACATTTGGGTTCCCAAATAATAAATAATGGATACCCTACTTGCTGTATACATTAGCATTCAAAATGGAAATCTATTAGGATGACTCTATAGAGTGTCACTTGTCTCAAAGAGTGAAGAGCTGCATCTTTCTGTGGAGCTGCATTCTAGTCTAGACAGAGTGTTACCGAATGTAAAGCTGAGATGCTACATCAATCTGAGAGATGTGGTGTTCCAACCACTAATGGCCTCCGACTAGAGATATGATATATGCAGACAGTGATGAATGATCTTACTACACATTTATTAGTCTTCCACCCCTCCACTCCTCTCCCTCCCTCCATCTCTCTCAACTTTGCTAAGGGTGTCATGGCTGGTAGTGATTCAGTTGAACTTGTAAACAACAGCCTCCATCTGTCTCCACCACCTTTAATAACAGCTCAATGTTTACTCTGCTTTATTTATAAGAGTAGGAGAGTAGGCAGCAGGTCTGTGTTGGAGTAGGCAGGGTGGACGCAGCCACAGCACTCCATGAGTTAGTATGCACCCACATGCGTCTCCTACACAGTCTCACTGCAACAACACTGCAGACAGAGGGGGGGGAAGGGTGACAAGCAGTGGGAGAGAGAGAGGGCTGCATTGAAATATTCAGACTAAGCCTTTCTTTGAGGTCAGTTGTTTGGACCTCTACACACACACAGACACACAGACACACACAGTCTTGTATAACTAACCTTGTGGGGACACAGTTCAGTCCCATTCAAAATCCTATTTTCCATAAACCCTAATTCTAAACCTAGCCCTAACCCTGACCCCAACCCTAACCTTAACCCAAACTTTAACCTGAAAACCTAACCTTAACCCTAAAGCTAACCCTCACTCCTAACCCTAACCCTAAACTTAATTCTAACCCTAACACTAATTCTAACCTTAACCTGCAAAAAATAGCATTTGACCTTGTAGGGTCTAACAAAATGTCCCCAGTTGGTAGTTATTATTTTTTGTTTACAATTCATGTGGGGACTTCTGGTCCCACAAGTATAATTAAACACGTCCACACACACATCCACACACACAGACACACACACACACACACACACACACACACACACACACACACACACACACACACACACGTAGGGCTAAATAATATTTAAGAGCAACACAAAGATGGCTGAATTCCTGAGAAGACAATACTATATTTTACAAACAGTTGATTGACAGTCCTCTGTAGCTCAGCTGGTAGAGCACGGCGCTTGTAACGCCAAGGTAGTGGGTTTGATCCCCAGGACCACCCATACACAAACATTTATGCACGCATGACTGTAAGTCGCTTTGGATAAAAGTGTCTGCTAAATGGCATATTATTATTATAAGCATCACTTCGGGGGCTGCCCGTAATTGAGTTTACATACACTCAATTAGTATTTGGTAGCATTGCCTTTAAATTATTTAACTTGGGTCAAACGTTTCGGGTAGCCTTCCACAAGCTTCCCACAATAAGTTAGGTGAATTTTGGCCCATTCCTCCTGACAGAGATGGTGTAACTGAGTCAGGTTTGTAGGCCTCCTTGCTCGCACACGCTTTTTCAGTTCTGCCCACACATTTTCTATAGGATTGAGGTCAGGGCTTTGTGATGGCCACTCCAATACCTTGACTTTGTTGTCCTTAAGCCATTTTGCCACAACTTTGGAAGTATTCTTGGGGTCATTGTCCATTTGGAAGACCCATTTGCGACCAAGCTTTAACTTCCTGACTGATGTCTTGAGATGTTGCTTCAATATATCCACATCATTTTCCTTCCTCATGATGCCATTTATTTTGTGAAGTGCACCAGTCCCTCCTGCAGCAAAGCACCCCCACAGCATGATGCTGCCACCCCCGTGCTTCACGGTTGGGATGGTGTTCTTCGGCTTGCAAACACCACCTTTTTCCTCCTAACATAACAATAGTCATTATGGCCAAACAGTTCTATTTTTGTTTCATCAGACCAGAGGACATTTCTCCAAAAAGTACGATCTTTGTCCCCATGTGCAGTTGCAAACCGTAGTCTGGCTTTTTTATGGCGGTTTTGGAGCAGTGGCTTCTTCCTTGCTGAGCAGCCTTTCAGGTTATGTCGATATAAGACTCGTTTTACTGTGGATATAGATACTTTTGTACCTGTTTCCTCCAGCATCTTCACAAGGTCCTTTGCTGTTGTTCTGGGATTGATTTGCACTTTTTGCACCAAAGTATGTTAATCTCTAGGAGACAGAACGGGTCTCCTTCCTGAGCGATATGACGGCTGCGTGGTCCCATGTTGTTTATACTTGCGTACTATTGTTTGTACAGATGAACGTGATACCTTCAGGCTTTTGGAAATTGCTCCCAAGGATGAACCTTGCTTTGTGCATTCGCTTCTCATGACCATTTCTTGATATTAGTCATCTAAACTCAGAATACTTCATTGTCTCTTTCTCTTTGTTCCTGCCCTGCGTGTGTGTATGTACAGTGGGGAAAACAAGTATTTAGTCAGCCACCAATTGTGCAAGTTCTCCCACTTAAAAAGATGAGAGAGGCCTGTAATTTTCATCATAGGTACACGTCAACTATGACAGACAAAATGAGAAAAAGAAATCCAGAACATCACATTGTAGGATTTTTAATGAATTTATTTGCAAATTATGGTGGAAAATAAGTATTTGGTCAATAACAAAAGTTTCTCAATACTTTGTTATATACCCTTTGTTGGCAATGACACAGGTCAAACGTTTTCTGTAAGTCTTCACAAGGTTTTCACACACTGTTGCTGGTTTTTTGGCCCATTCCTCCATGCAGATCTCCTCTAGAGCAGTGATGTTTTGGGGCTGTCGCTGGGCAACACAGACTTTTAACTCCCTCCAAAGATTTTCTATGGGGTGAGATCTGGAGACTGAATAGGCCACTCCAGGACCTTGAAATGCTTCTTACGAAGCCACTCCTTCGTTGCCCGGGCGGTGTGTTTGGGATCATTGTCATGCTGAAAGACCCAGACACGTTTCATCTTCAATGCCCTTGCTGATGGAAGGAGGTTTTCACTCAAAATCTCACGATACATGGCCCCATTCATTCTTTCCTTTACACGGAAACGTTGTCCTGGTACCTTTGCAGAAAAACAGCCCCTAAGCATTATGTTTCCACCCCCATGCTTCACAGTAGGTATGGTGTTCTTTGGATGCAACTCAGCATTCTTTGTCCTCCAAACACGACGAGTTGAGTTTTTACCAAAAAGTTATATTTTGGTTAAATCTGACCATATGACATTCTCCCAATCCTCTTCTGGATCATCCAAATGCACTCTAGCAAACTTCAGACGGGCCTGGACATGTACTGGCTTAAGCAGGGGGACACGTCTGGCACTGCAGGATTTGAGTCCCTGGCGGCGTAGTGTGTTACTGATGGTTGGCTTTGTTACTTTGGTCCCAGCTCTCTGCAGGTCATTCACTAGGTCCCCCTGTGTGGTTCTGGGATTTTTGCTCACCGTTCTTGTGATCATTTTGACCCCACGGGGTGAGATCTTGCGTGGAGCCCCAGATCGAGGGAGATTATCAGTGGTCTTGTATGTCTTCCATTTCCTAATAAGCTGCTTACCTATTGCAGATTCAGTCTTCCCAGCCTGGTGCAGGTCTACAATTTTGTTTCTGGTGTCCTTTGACAGCTCTTTGGTCTTGGCCATAGTGGAGTTTGGAGTGTGACTATTTGAGGTTGTGGACAGGTGTCTTTTATACTGATAACAGGTTCAAACAGGTGCCATTAATACAGGTAACGAGTGGAGGACAGAGGAGCCTCTTAAAGACGAAGTTACAGGTCTGTGAGAGCCAGAAATCTTGCTCGTTTGTAGGTGACCAAATACTTATTTTCCACCATAATTTGCAAATAAATTCATAAAAAATCCTACAATGTGATTTTCTGGAGAAAAAAAATCTCAATTTGTCTGTCATAGTTGACGTGTACCTATGATGAAAATTACAGGCCTCTCTCATCTTTTTAAGTGGGAGAACTTGCACAATTGGTGGCTGACTAAATACTTGTTTTCCCCACTGTACATACACACACGCAGGGCAGGAACAAAGAGAAAGAGACAATGAAGTATTCTGAGTTTAGATGACTAATATCAAGAAATGGTCATGAGAAGCGAATGCACAAAGCAAGTATTATTTAAAGCTGCAATATGTAAAGTTTTGGGTAACCTGACCAAGAGGTTGATCTTTAACCTGACCAAGAGGTTGATCTGTAACCTGACCAAGAGGTTGATCTGTTCTATGTGCACTATTTCTATGCTTATTTTTTTAAGTTTCGCTTTGCATCTTTTACTTTCAGTTTTGTACACCAGCTTCAAAACAGCTGAAAATACAATATTTGTGGTTATGGAAAGTTTATTTCACAGCAGTTTAGATGGCACGATGATTCTCTACACTATACATGCTTGTTTTGTCACATAAACTGAAATTAGGCGAACTATTCGAATTTTAGCAACCAGGAAATGGCGGAGCGATTTCTGCATAGTGCAGTTTTAATATCATTGCAAAATGAATGGATTCACACACAGTACAAGGTATAGTGCTTAAGTTACAAGAAAATACTTTACAAGGCATTATTCTAGGCATGATCAGAGAGGGAGAGAGAGATAACTCATAGCCTGAAAAGGCCATGCCTCAAGAGTCCCTGGGGTGGAGAGAGAAAAAGAGAGCGAGTTTCTCACCAGCGCAGGTCAGGAACAAAGAGAACATGACAATGAGTCCCTTTTGTAACATATGAGTTGTTTGGATTCAAAATCTGAGTTGTTGACCAATAGCATTACTGTTGCGTTAACTACCAATCAGATATCAGACCTACAGGAAGTAAAGACAACTGAACCTCTGCTTCAAAGAGGTGAGACAGAATGGGAGATGGAGAGAGCCACACAGAGAAGGCTGAATTTCTGATAAGAGTCGCCCAACACACACACACACACAAAGAAATGCAATGGATTTGTACTGGATCTGCGGTACGGCAGAGGACTGTCGAGTGAGGCCCTCACTGTGTTGTTTTATTATGAATGCTGCTGAGCCAATGGGCTGTGGAATAGCATCCAGCGACCTGCACTTCCCTGTTCTTATGCTAATCCTCATTGACATTTCCCTCACACAGCACACCGGTCCGGAACATCAAGAGAGACCAGAAAACCATCCAACATTGACGAATATAAAAGCCTCACATGGTGCAGTAACCAATCTACAATCACAGCCAGCAGATACTGCTCATGTGGCACATGTATTATCACAAAATCTGGCTACAATTCAAGATCTTTATTTCTCCCATCAACAGCAAATACAAGCATGTGCGTGTGTGTGTGTGTGTGTGTGTGTGTGTGTGTGTGTGTGTGTGTGTGTGTGTGTGTGAGTGTGTGAGTGTGTGTGTGAATGTATGTGAATTGACCCATAAGTATAATACAGGAAGTCCAATATTTACAAATGTTTTGGGGAAGGGGGGATTGGGGGGCAAGTATTTAAATTGTGTAGTTTTTAGCAATCATAATAAGAGTCTGGTAACAGCAGTTGTGATGTGTGTGTAGCATGAATGTATAAGATTTTTATTTACCCCATCAACAGCAAATACAAGCGTTTGTGTGTGTGTGTGTGTGTGTGTTTGTGTGCATGTGCGTGTGTGTGTGTGTCTAGACATTGGTGGTGTAACATAGGGTATTCAGGCTGGCCCTGGGTACCTGCGCTGTGTGGGGTGAACACATACCCACTCAACAGCCCTGCTGGAGGGCGGTACCGGTACTTTATGTTTGTGTGCGTGTAAACACCACCTGAAGTGATTCCTGTCCCACCAGTACAAGGCTTTATAAAAGGTGTAGCACTGCGAGAGGTGTCAGAACACTAACTACAGTTCAGAGGACACACCTTCAGAGACTGGCTGAGAGAGAGACAGCGACAGAGGGCACGTCTTTGGATTTCCACAGTTCACAAACTGACAGGTGAGTTCAGTTTGAGTGAGGACCTCATCTTAGCTGGACCATCATCATCCAGTGAGGGAAAACTTCACTTTGTGTTCTCCAATTATAACAACAGTGTAATGATGATGTCCATTATGTTGATATGTACCCACTTTGAGGCTACGGTGAGCTTGTCGTGTTACGGCTACTCTCCCTTAACATAAGTGGTGCATATATTTTCAAATTGGCATTCCGCTAATGTTTTTGCATCCAAGAAGCACCGCTTTACAAAATCACTATGAGTGAAGAGTGGCATGTCTGCCAGTAAACATATTGTATGTTATATTACTAATCTGACTCCACTCCAAACGGTGTATACAGGTGTGTGTGTGTAGTAGGGCTAGTTTATGGTCTTGCATATTGCTGAGGATTTTAACATTGAAAGGAAATGGTCTTGGAGGGCAATTTCTTTACTGTTATTGTTATTTGAGATATTTACAGTAGCGACGGTCTCTCTCCAAAAGGGGACAAGAAGTAGCTAACTTTCTGACCTCTCAGAAGTAAATTATACAACATGTGCCTACATTTATTAGTGTAAATATTACGTGAATTATTTAATTGGCTGAAACATCAAAATGTGAATAAGTGTAGTCATAACATTACATTTAATCACAAACTGTTGATTACAAGGGTGGAAATGGTCCCTACTACCTTGGCATTGTTTGCACACCCCTTAAATAAATGATTATAACATTTTCCTGGGGAAATCATTAACTGTTGAAGAGTTATTAGTGACAATGACAACTGACCACACAGTACTAATAAAATGATCACTCTATTTCAAAAGTATATTATTGAAAAGTATCAGCCAAGCATCGTATCAAAGTAAACCTCGAATGATCTTAGCATTTGTTATATCACCTTACAGTAACAATGGGGAAGAAATAATGAATACATGTGAAAGGCTTTGTGAGATCAAAAGAGAAAAGCTTGACAACAAAGCACGTGACTATCGGATTTCTGTTTGTGAAATACAGGACATTTCAAAGCTTTGAGCATAGGAACAAACACACCAGCTTACTGTTCTGGTCATTTTGTACTTAACACTCCCATCCAACTTGGCAGCAACACAGGCCAGATGTATTCAGAGAACCTAATCTTGCCAGGGACCATCCATCAAACCCTTCTGTGCTGTACCCTACCAGTGGTTACAATGAGAGTTTACCCTACCAGTGGTTACAATGAGAGTTTACCCTACCAGTGGTTACAATGAGAGTTTACCCTACCAGTGGTTACAATGAGAGTTTACCCTACCAGTGGTTACAATGAGAGTTAACCCTACCAGTGGTTACAATGAGAGTTTACCCTACCAGTGGTTACAATGAGAGTTTACCCTACCAGTGGTTACAATGAGAGTTTACCCTACCAGTGGTTACAATGAGAGTTTACCCTACCAGTGGTTACAATGAGAGTTTACCCTACCAGTGGTTACAATGAGAGTTTACCCTACCAGTGGTTACAATGAGAGTTTACCCTACCAGTGGTTACAATGAGAGTTTACCCTACCAGTGGTTACAATGAGAGTTTACCCTACCAGTGGTTACAATGAGAGTTTACCCTACCAGTGGTTACAATGAGAGTTTACCCTACCAGTGGTTACAATGAGAGTTTACCCTACCAGTGATTACAATGAGAGTTTACCCTACCAGTGGTTACAATGAGAGTTTACCCTACCAGTGGTTACTATGAGAGTTTACCCTACCAGTGGTTACAATGCCAGTTTATATAATTTACATTTAAGTCACTCAGCAGATCCTCTTATCCAGAGCGACTTACAGGAGCAACTACGGTTAAGTGCCGTGCTCAAGGGCACATCGACAGATTTTTCACCTAGTCAGCCCAGGGAATCGAACCAGCAACCTTTTGGTTCCCAACACACTTAACCGCTAGGCTACCTGCCGCCCTATATGCAGCTATGTGGTTGTAGTAGGCTAGATGAGGATGGTTTTAGGGTGGTTATGGTTATCTGACGTGGGGCTGTTTTTCATGGTTCGGGCTAGGCCCCTTAGTTCCAGTGAAGGGAAATCTTAATGCTACAGCATACAATAACATTCTAGACGATTCTGTGCTTCCAACTTTGTGGTAACAGTTTGGGGAAGGCCCTTTCCTGTTTCAGCATGTCAATGCCCCCGTGCACAAAGCAAGGTCCATACTGAAATGGTTTATCGAGATCGGTGTGGAAGAACTTGACTGGCCTGCACAGAGCCCTGACCTCAACCCCATCGAACACCTTTGGGATGAATTGGAAAGCCGACTGCGAGCCAGGCCTAATTGCCCAACATCAGTGCCCGACCTCACTAATGCTCTTGTGGCTAAAGAGTGGAGAATGTTATAGCAGCAAAAGGGGGACCAACTCCATATTAATGCCCATGATTTTGGAATGAGATGTTCGACAAGCAGGTGTCCACATACTTTTGGTAATGTAGTGTATATACCTCAGCCCACTTACCCACACACCTAAACCCAATTACTCACACAACCCAGCCCTGCTAGCCCCATGCCTTAACCCTAACACCCACATTCCAACACCCTAATATTGATACAATCAAGTACCCATACACCCATATCCTAACGCTAAATGCACTATTTGTTACTCATAGACTGCCTATCTCAGCCCTTGTACCCACTTTCCTTACGCCTGTATTCTCCAAAACACCAACAGTAACCTATATCCAGCTATTCGCTGCACATTCCAACCCTGTTGTTTTCATATCTTAGTCCAGTCTACTGCTACATGTAAGCCCCAATTGTAATAAAAATTGCTGTACTTCTGCAATTCAGCCACAATATTCATACAAACCAGGTCTTCACCTGTACTTCAGCTCCAATTTACATACCAAAGTCTACACCTGTTCTTGAATCTATTTAGTCAACTAAGCCAGGTCTAAATGTGCCGAAGCCTGAAGACCCATAACATTTAAAACAGGTATACCCCTGCACCTCAACTCCAGTACTCCCACAAACCAGGTCTAGCCTTATATTCAGCAAAACGCACATAAACCAGGTCTACCATTGTGTAAGAAACGCTAAACAAACCTATTGACATTAAATATTTGTTAAGATAATACACTAATTACGTTTATGGGTCTATACATGGCCAATTCCCCCTAAAATAACAAAATATGACGTTTTACACTCAAAATGTTTCCAGTATGGAAAATGTATGCACTCACTAACTCTAAGTCGTTCTAGATAAGACCGTCTGCTAAATGACTAAAATGTAAATGTAAAATCACTGATTTAAACATAATAAAGGCTAATGGATAATGGTAAAATCATCTGGGCCTTAACTAAGGCCTGTGCCCAGGATTACAAGATTTAAGTGCAGATTAAAATGTGCAAGTGATGCATAGCAACTGCTATTAAGTAGAGCAACATGTTTGGGGCAGGTATGTGAAATAATTTCATTGATCATAGACTGACTGAGGTGTTTGTGCTACTAAGTTGTTTCATATAATGATATTCTGATGAGAATTGAGGTCAGTGGGACTTTTACCTTGTGTTTTACCTAATTAGTTCCATAACTTAAGGATTAAAGGGGGTAAAACATTAACTATTTCACAAACAAATTCTTATTATCTCTAACAGACAACAGGACCTAGAAAATGATGTTTGGCATCCGGAAGCGCATCCATGACCACCTGGTGGAGCGAAGAATCCGCAGAACCCGGCTGGTGACCAAATATGGCCACTGCAACATTGAATTCGGTAACGTGAAGTACGGCAACCACTTTGCCTTCCTCGTGGACTTCTGGACGACCTTCGTGGAGTTACGCTGGCGCTTTGTCCTGTTCTACTTCATCACCTCGTTCACCCTGAGCTGGTTCCTCTTCGGACTGGTGTGGTTCTGGATCGCCCGGAGCAACGGGGACCTGACTTGGCAGAACCCCTCAAAAGGCCACATCTACTGTGTGGAAAATGTTTACGATCTCATTACAGCATTCCTCTTCTCCCTGGAGACCCAGACCAGCATCGGGTACGGTATACGCGTCATCACCCCTCACTGTTCTGGTGCTGTTACCCTCCTCATTACCCAGTTTCTCATAGGTTCCATCATCAACTGCTTCATGTGTGGAGTCATCCTGGCCAAGATCTCCATCCCTAAGAAAAGGGCCAAGACCATCACATTCAGTGAGATGGCTGTCATCTGTCCTAAGAAGGACTTCCTTTGCCTCATGATAAGAATAGCCAACTTACGCAAGACCCTGATGATCGGGAGCCAGATCTACGGCAAGCTGTTGAGGACAACCATCAAACCAGACGGGGAGACAATCATCATGGACCAGGTGAACATTGAGTTCATGGTGGACGCTGGGAAGGACAACCTCTTCTTTGTGTGCCCTCTCACACTCTACCATGTGATTGACAAGGCTAGCCCTTTCTTTGAGATGGCAGTGGACACGCTCCATAAGCAGGAGTTTGAGCTGGTGGTCTTTCTGGACGGCACAGCCGAGTCCACCAGCTCAGCCTGCCAGGTCAGGACTTCCTTCATCCCTCAGGAGATCATGTGGGGTTACAACTTCCTGCCCATCATCTCCCGCAGCAAAGAGGGCAAGTACAGAGTGAACTTCTCCAACTTCTCCAAGGTGGTGCCCGTGGCTACTGCACACTGTTCCTACTGCTTCCACAACATGAAGGGACACCACCTCCACTCCATTAACGGAATCGACAACGGGGAATTTGAAGAGATTGATAACTTAGAACAACCTAATATGACCAAGTTGTGAGCTTTTGGAGGAAATATGTGGCCTTAGGAATAGAAGACAGTAATAGGTTGTACACGATAAGAAAAAAAGGGATGCTAAAGGATTCTTCGGCTGTGCCCATAGGATAACTATTTTTGGTTCAACATTGCAAAAATGACAAATCTGAACAAGGCTGATTTACTTGTATTCATACTTTAAAATCGTATTATCTTATTTTACGAATGATTTACTTATCAAGTGCTAACTGTGTTAGACTATTTTAGGAATAGCTGTCTTGAGTTATCTTACTACAAGTTACATGAGACACATTCTTGAGAGAACAGCTTTTTCAAGCTGGAATCTACTGATGAAAGGTATTTGAAGATACGTAGGCTTGTTTTAAGAATCACACTTGAAAAGACTATAGAACTAATATTTGTATTAAAAACATTTACAATCCAGACATGACTCAAATTGCTTATATTCAATATGCCACAGCAGACACTTTTATCCAAAGCAACTTACAGTACATTATGTGAATTCCCCAGAGCGGGAAACAAAGCCCCAAACCTGGCCTTGCTTTACCAACTGAGCTACTGCAGGACCACATTAGAACACTGTGACGTGCAAGGACATCCCCAAGATAATGCTTCACTGGAACATGCATGCTGCTTTTGAAAGTGAGTGAGTAGTAGGATATACAATCTATAAGCCTTTCCTTATATACCAACTCTGTGGCATGGGCAATATTAGGGACAGCAACTTCATATGCTAACAAATCCCTATTCAGACCAAAGGTGCCATAAGACTGATATTCAAATAAATAGTTGGAAGAGTTTGCTACAATGTCTTTTATCAGTCCAAATTCTGGAACATTATCATTCACGTTGGTAACGATCAAAGACTTTTGACTTCGTATATTTATTTCCATTTAGAACAAGCCACTTGACTGACACAACATGTCGTAATTTGTCAACACCACAGAAGTCTCTAACTTTTGCCTGAACATATTGTAAATTCTTCACCTCAGAGAGCGGTTCCAATTCCCTTTCATTAGTAAAAATGGGATGCTGTGAGCCAGTCACAGTGGGACTGCATTCAAACAGCTGATTATACTTCACCAATGATTTGCTAAAATTTTTCAAGTTCAATTTAGAAGGCCATTGCTAAAAAAAATAAAAGTGCTTTGATTCAAATCACATGCACATATGCCTTACCATAGGACCCAAAGACTTAATTTGTGTGGGAAGGTGAAGCAAGTAATGTTGCTTGGTGTTACATTATTAGGAAAAATCTGCTTAATTTTTTTCAAATGCTGCTTGATTAATAACTTGAGTCTTGAAATGGTTTGAAGCGAAATCACTAGAGCAAAAAGTATCTGCGTAACCTCTATCAACTCAAGCATGATTAAGTGATAATGCCCGAGAAGTCGGTGTTTGGAGGATGTATTGGCATGGGTGTTCTTATATTGGCAAACCGTGCCAATATTTCCTCCAAACACCGTCCTCGAAGGCATGATCACTTTTATACAAGGGGTTACCAACATATTCAAATAATGATTTACATATTTTCATTAAAAACGTTATTTTGATTAACTTATTCATACTATTTCATCCTTCCACAAGATCTAGGGTTGCTCCCCAAGCCAGCTGGTCGGTTCAGTTGCCAGAGACGTGACCCAGTCGTTAAGACTTTTTGTTCTGTATCTATGGATTCGACCCAGTCGTTCGTTCTAAATGTTCTATTGCCATACTGGCTGGCAACGTTCTTATCCCTTGCTTGCTAGCTAGCCAACTACGGCTAACTTAGAGGCACGTCAAACAGTGTAGCCAAAATAACAACAAAGTAGCTGCATTTGCATTTGTTTAAGATGTTTTCTAGTTACATTTATTTGGATACATCCATAACAATGAGCTAATGATGTGCAATTTTACCTGGCATTGAAAATGTGCTCTCTCGTCAGGAAACTGTTCTGTTGTTCAGAGGAGCTAGCCAACAACACAGCTAACACAATCACTTCAAACTGTAGCTGGAAAGACTGCAAACTAGCTGCACTTCCTTTCATTTGACCTGTTTTCTATTGACATTTCTTTGTATATATCCATAAAAATGATGTTGATTTATGATTTCGACTGACTGAGAAAGCTACCTGCCTGTCTGTCTCATCTCGACTATGGGACAGCTGCAGATTGAATTTCAATACTGAATAATGTTGCAAATGTCAGAGAGACAGACAGCAAGGTTTAGACAAATCTCCGCTATTGAAAACCAATTGCTAGTCTAAAAGAAATGGGAGATAATGTCTACATGCTTTTTACAGTGGAGATCAAGTTTATAAATTGTATGGCTGTGCTGATGAGACAGTCGATTTCGCAGTGAGATGGAACAGAGTAAATACTAATTTCAACGTCATAGCTTTAGCCTGTGGTAACTTGGGGAATAGACAGGCTGGATGCATTTTTAACCATTCAGCGTCCAGGATTAGACCCACCCGTTGTATAAATTGCACATGTACACTTCCTCCAATATCATTCAACAAAAGAGGCAACATTTTCAAGGGAAACAATATTTTGTCCAGAAGACTGTTTGAGTTTGTTGTCATTCGATGCCAAGGTGTTAACAGTGATTGGACATGGTGTGTCTCATGATGAGTATGGAACATTTTGCATGGCTCCATTGAATGAATGCCCATAAGGCTGCGCACAATTGGCCCAGCGTCGTCCGGGTTTGACCGGTGTAGGCCGGCATTGTAAATAAGAATTTGTTCTTAACTGACTTGCCTAGTTAAATAAAGGTAAAATAAAATAAAAATAAAAATGTGTCCAAGTCCATCTGCCCTGAGATAATGAGATGTTTCAACACAGTTTTCATTTCCATAGGGGCAATGACTTCAATAATGATATGCATAATGTATTGTGGTGTTTGTTGTATAAGATCAAAGCCTGGAAATTCAACAAGCTTATTTTTCCTATTAATCCCATATGTGGTTTTGAGGCAATTTTTCAGAAAATCTGTGTGGGCCTTCTCTATTTCAAGGCATTGCCTAATGTGCATGTCCAATGTTCTTCTGACAAAATTATTCTCATCAAAATAAATGTATTCAAAACGTACACTCACAGTGGCTGCATTTGCTGTACGTAAACCCGACTCCCACCTTGAATGGTGTTGGGCTAAAGTGTCACCACAAACAGAAATCAATGCACCAACCAAATCCATTTCACCATTAGCAGTTTGGATTTTTTCTCCATGATACAACAAATCTAAGTCCTTCTGAATTATCTCCAAGACCATCTCCAAGACCACGGCAACACCACGCCAAGAAAGGTCACTTGATTTAGCGAGGTCACTTGATTTAGCAATGGCAAGAAGTCTGATTGCAGCTAACTTAGATCTATATTTAGGATCTAAATTTCCCAATTAATAGTAAACCATCAGCAATTTGTTTTTAGAAGCATGTGATCCAAGTGGGTTGCATATCTCTATTTCATCTGTCAACAAAATCAACTGCAAAGCATTGGGAAAAGTGGGAGTGACTGGAAAATGAGGATGTGTTCTCAGGCAACTTACCTGGTAAACGAAGGGTTAAATAAAACTTTTTAAAATAAAAAGGTCTCCATCGGCTATGTCATACAATAATCCATCCTTACACTTCTGTGGCCCTGTGGCTGTCATGGCAATAATTATTGAGTCAGAAAACAACTGTTTCAGGCTTCTGAGCAAGGGTATGTAGTAAAAAATATTTGTATTTCATGACGAGAGGCCTCGAATTACCACTTGACTCTGCACGCTACTTTAGAAAGTACTACTTCCTCAAGCTCAACCGGGCTGAAAACTTCCTGGATGCTGTGGTTCTGCATGTGTGTAGTAGCAACTCTGGAAAAAGGATCAGCAAAATTAACAAACATTGCCAGTTCCTCTTCATGTACTGTCCCATGGTCTCAGAATGTCTCTCGAACACCTGCTTAATTTGGTCCCTCAGCTCAGCCATAAGCGAAGCTTGATATTGTTCCACCACAGATACAATGTCGTTGACACTCTGAAACATAAAGACAAAAACAAGCACAACATTTTTTAGGACATGAATGTACCAAACTAGTCCAGCGACTCCAGCCACAAACAAAATGCACCAATACATTAGCCTTGTTCAATGTGATATAATATAATAATAATATTGATATCTCGTAGTGCCTCCTGTGCCTCTTGTAGAGCATCCTCAAAATTAACTTCTCCATGCACTGACAAAGCAACAAGGTTGGCTGTTTCGGTCTGTTCGGGTGTAGTGCAACCAGATAAAAGGGGTGTTTCAAAATTGTCACGTCTGTAGGATTGTGGATCTCTGTTGGGTAGCTGAAAAGGCCCTCCGTTAGCGCCATTGGTAACGTTAGTCCTGCTTCTTGGTGGGCGTCCATTTGACAGATACAAAGCATGCCCACGTTTAATATGATAGTAAAACGAGTTGTAAACTCTATACTCCTCTCGACAGCAGTTAATATCACATATGACACGGAAAAAGGGACTGCGGTAATGTGCTCTATTGATGCGGCCCAAAAGACACTTCAAAGTCGAGGCCACAAATACAAAGCAAATAACACACCACCAATTCATTGCATAGATAGTTAACTAGTATTTATAGTCAGCAGGTATTTGAAGAGTGGTACTGAGTCCAATGCCAGAAAGCAACCTCCAGTAACTATCATAAAAAAATGTATGAATGAATTGGGTGTTATCTTGCTCACATCTTATTAAACAAATGGGGAAGAAATTTAAAATATGCATTGGTGAGGGAACCCCCTCCTCACATGCGCAGTGGTTTCCACTCTCCAGCCATCCAGTTTGAACTTTGAAAAACGAAGCCGAGTCCAGTCATAAAAAAGTTGTTGTAGTCTGTCAGTCATAAAGTCATTGGAAAAAGAAACTTGTTGGAGTCAGTCACTTGATAGATAAAACGCTAAAGTGCAGTATTTATTTTAGACTATGGTAAGTATTTGCAATTTAAAGTAAGATACTGGATCTATTCAGCTCAATAGCTAACTTAACAGCTAAAAACCAGTAGAGGCGGGAAGTCGGGAATAAAGGAGGTCAGCTAGCAGGCACGTAAGCATTAGCTAATGTTAGCTAAACCGTTGCCACATCGATAGGTTTCTAGCAGTAGCTAGTTAGCTATTAGCTCACATTAGATTGCATAGGAGTTCACCGAATTGACCAGTCAACAAAACCTAGCTAACTGTTGAATTTTAACGCAGATCAGTGCGGAGGAAGTAGGACATGGACAATTTGGATGACACGTCAGTGAGGATTTTATATGGTAAGTTAAAGTTAGGTAGCTAGCTAACTAATGTTAGCTGCCATTTTTGTTAGCTAGCTACCTAGTTTCCTACCCAGGCTAGCTAACATTAGCTAGCTATTAAGGTAGCTAACGCTGTTGTTAACGTTAGTGTATTGCATGCTGGGCGGCTGGCTAAGTAAAGTTAGCTATTTGAGAAATAAGCATTGGCATTGCCAAAAACGATTTGTTATTGTAACGCTACCTTTACTAACTTGGCAAATTGATTGTCACTTTACACCATTTTCAAATTATATTATAAATTTGAGATTCTTCAAATAGCCACCCTTTGCCTTGATGACAGCTTTGCACACTCTTGGCATTCTCTCAACCAGCTTCACCTGGAATGCTTTTCCAACAGTCTTGAAGGAGTTCCCACATATGCTGAACACTTGTTGGCTGCTTTTCCTTCACTCTGCCATCCGACTCATCCCAAACCATCTCAATTGGGTTGAGGTCGGGGGATTGTGGAGGCCAGGTCATCTGATGCAGCACTCCATCACTCTCCTTCTTGGTCAAATAGCCCTTACACAGCCTGGAGGTGTGTTGGGTCATTGTCCTGTTGAAAAACAAATGATAGTCCCACTAAGCCCAAACCAGATGGGATGGCGTATCGCTGCAGAATGCTGTGGTAGCCATGCTGGTTAAGTGTGCCTTGAATTCTAAATAAATCACAGACAATGTCACCAGCAAAGCACCCCCACACCATAACACCTCCTCCTCCATGCTTTACGGTGGGAACTACACATGCGGAGATCGTCCGTTCACCCACACCGCGTCTCACAAAGACACGGCGGTTGGAACCAGAAATCTCAAATTTGGACTCCAGACCAAAGGACAAATTTACACCGGTCTAATGTCCATTGCTTGTGTTTCTTGGGCCAAGCAGGTCTCTTCTTCTTATTGGTGTTCTTTAGTAGTGGTTTCGTTGCAGCAATCCCCTCTGAACAGTTGATGTTGATATGTGTCTGTTACTTGAAGCATTTATTTGTTCTGCAATTTCTGAGGCTGGTAACTCTAATGAATTTATCATCTGCAGCAGAGGTAACTCTGGGTCTTCCATTCCTGTGGCAGTCCTCATGAGAGCCAGTTTCATCATAGCACTTGATGGTTTTTGCGACTGCACTTGAAGAAACGTTCAAAGTTCTTGAAATATTCCGTATTGACTGACCTTCATGTCTTAATGTAATGAGGGACTGTCGTTTCTCTTTGCTTATTTGAGCTGTTCTTGCCATAATATGGACTTGGTCTTTTACCAAATAGGGCTATATTCTGTATACACCCTTACCTTGTCACAACACAACTGATTGGCTCTAACGCATTAAGAAGGAAAGAAATTCCACAAATTAACTTTTAAGAAGGCACACCTGTTAATTGAAATGCATTCCATGTGACTACCTCATGTAGCTAGCTAATGTTAGCTAGCCTGGGTAGGAAACTAGGTAGCTAGCTAACAAAAATGGAAGCTAACATTAGTTAGCTAGCTACCTAACTTTAACTTACCATATAGAATGCTCACCGACGTGTCGTCCAAATTGTTTAGGTGACTACATGATTCCAAATGTGTTATTTCATAGTTTGATGTCTTCACTATTATTCTACAATGTAAACATTTTAAAATATAAAGAACAACCCTTGAATGAGTAGGTGTGTCCAAACTTTTGACTGGTAGTGTATATCAGTATGACTTCTATAGGGCGGAGAGGGTCAATAAAGAGGGACATTTGGCCAGTCTTTTGAATAACGGCACATACATTGCATAATGTGAGTCCATTGGCGCAACCTAGCGTTGTGTATTCACTATGACGTGTTTTTTAGACATGTAGCTACATTTACGATATCTCATTGACTCTTGAAAAATATTACTTATAGATGGCTCATGTGCTTCAGAACGACTGTCTCACTGGCTAACTCAATATAAGGCTGTTTTACACCAATGTTTCTGATACAAATATAATTCAACAAAACGTGTTTATAACTTCAATTTTGATGTCACAGACTATCAGTCCTGGCATCCAGACCCCTATATGTGAATTTGAGAGATGTAACATTTCTCAAACTCCATCTGTTGGATTTTTAGTGTTGTGGGTATTCACTTGGTTATTTTTTGAATTCAGGGTAGTACTTTGAAAATACAGTTACTGTATTGTGTTACTGCTGCAAACATTAGTGAAGTCTTGTTGCGCACCCTGACATGGGATGATGTAAGGGATATTTTTCCAGGACCAGAGCACTTTCTGAGGAGAAGAAGTAGTTGGCAAACAGTTCATCAAGCCAAAGCTTCTGCGTGCACATTTCTAGCAACAGTTTTTCTTCAATATTTTCACGTGATAATGTCGGAAAGGAAAAAAAAAACTTTGTCATTTGAATGTTGTTTAAATAATTTGCATTTGGAGTTGACTCATGTAGCTGGGTCCACATTACTGAAGTTAGGGTCATTGGAATGCACATAGACATTAGACTAGCTGTGAGGTCTGAAAGCACCTGACATTGGCTTTTGGGTGAAAAGCTAGGTGGCACCATGTCAAAGGAGCTTCGCTTCAGGTTGGTGGGAAACATTACAACCGTGGTCTCCATCCTGAAGGCAACTGTTGAGACTGATGAAGATGACAGATACCCTTCAAATGAAGAGATTACGGTAATGGCTAAGAGACTTGTTGAATACTACCCTATGCTGCAAGACCAGCCCTCGGCTTTACACATAGATGGGTAAGTATGTCCATTTTAATAAAAAGCTAGGTGGCTAGAAGCCTTATAGATAACTTTTGAGTTTTCATTCACAGGAGCAGACCTCAACTCATGGACACCAAGCCAGTGTCGCTGATGGAATGGCATCCACTTCAAAGGAAAGGCAGCTGTTGAGACTGATGAAGACGACAGATACCCTTCAAATGAAGAGATGACGGTAATGGCTAAGAGACTTGTTGAATACTACCCTATGCTTCAAGACCAGCCCTCTGGTTTTAATGGGTGGGGGAAGTGCATACAAGCATATTTCAGGAGAAGCATTATGTAATCATGTCCTTACATAACAATGTACAAAGGACAGTACAAGAGAGTTCAGATTATAAACTCACCAGAGAAGATGCAGGGCCCAACAGCACTGAGGGGCTGGGCATTGAAAGATGGCGGCGGCTTATTGATTTTGAGACCTCAAGTGACCCTGACTCTAGCGCCTCAACTCTGCTACTGGATGTCTCTCCTTACATTTACGTCATTTAGCAGACGCTCTTATCCAGAGCGACTTACAGTTAGTGAGTGCATACATTTTTTATATTTTTCATACTGGCCTCCCGTGGGAATCAAACCCACAACCCTGGCATTGCAAACGCCATGCTCTACCAACTGAGCTACAGCCCAGCTACGCTGGGCCAATTGTGTGCCGCCCCATGGGTCTCCCGGTTGCGGCCGGCTACGACAGAGCCTGGATTCGAACCAGGATCTCTAGTGGCACAGCTAGCACTGCGATGCAGTGCCTTAGACCACTGCACCACTCGGGAGACTCCTGTCAGAAGCAGCGCAGCCTCCCTTGTCAGAAGCAGCACAGCCTCCCCTGTTTTTGACATGCCGTTTCTGCAGTGCAGGTAGAACCCTTTTCAGTTCCAGGTACAACCATTTTGGTTCTACACTGCAAAAACAGTATGACAAGAAAATACGTCCCCAAATTAAGGAAATACATGCTAAAAGTAAGCAAAATTACAAGACAATACATCCCCAAATTAGGGGAAAAAATGCTAAAATTATCTGCCAGTACACTGAGATAATCCTGCTTCGTAAGATTTCTTAAAATAAAACAATATATCTAGTTGACTAGAAACCCCTTAAATCTTAAGTGATTTCAAGCTATTCTGTCTAGTTTTAAGCATGGCTAGTTTAGTGAAATATTTAAATAGTTAAGCAATAACTTTTAAAACAAGCATTTTTCTCTTATTTCCCAAACGCATACCTTAATCTTGGATGAAAATGTCTATAATGAAGACTACATAATGAACTAAAACATGCACAAGAGGCTGACAATAAGACTGAAATTGAATGAAAACTAGATATCTACACTTGTTTCAAGAATCTTACGGCATAGAAATATGAGGGCAAACCACTTAAAACAAGAACTCATTCCTTTTCAAATAAATTGCATTTATTTCAACATGGTGCACTCCACAATGAACCTAAACATGAATAAACTCAAAAGTGAAAGCATTTTCTTTTTTATTGTATTTCTTGTCCAACATAAATGTTAACACTACGAAAGAAACCAGAGTGTATATTTTGTGATAATTCAATCATAAAACTGGAACACATCACTTATATTTTCAAAAGGTCACATTTAGTTATGGTTAGAATTGCAACAGCCCCAACGCACATCCATCACAGCATGAACATTCATCAAGTTCAAATCAATAGCTTTTGTATTTGAACACAACCCTGCCAGAAGCAGCACAGCCAACCAATTATTTGGATTGAGACCAGGCTGCATGATGGGTTAGGTTTAAAGCGACTGTCCAGTGCTTCTGAATGTACTTGAAACTGATAACAGATCTACCGTACACAATCACTTCTTTGCTGCCAAGATAATGCATTTTGTGAATTTTTAAAAATGGAGTTTACATATGCATATCTGTTGACTGTAAACACGTGTCTGATTACGCCTTTGTTGAAATATCAAGCAACTCCTTGCACTTCGTATCAACATTTGTTAAGTTGCTACAGTAACAGCACAACAGACACAGACAGCATGCTAGACTGGGGGAGGAGCGATTCAACCAAAGTGCCCAAATTCCAGTTCTCTATTGGATTATCAACATAGCTAGTTTCAACTACTACAAATAAAAATGCAGTAAACATGTTATGTAAGAAGGGAAAGGATTTTTTTTTTTTTGCCATTTCCGGTGAGGAAGGTTCAGATACAGTTCTGTGAAAATAAGTTGAGTCAGCTTTTTCTTCAAATCGCATGTACACACATAGAGCTTGTAAAACACGATTCTCACTGGACAGTCGCTTTAACCCATAAGAGTCTAAGCCCTGAAATATATATATATTTTTTTAAATAATGTGGGCCTTACTCCTATTAACCCATACAAACACATGGAACAACATATATTCCCCCCCAAAAAAATATAATAAGGAAGTTTGTTCTGAAGTGTCTGTCCTATATCTGAGAGATATAAGATTTCTTTACATGTATTTAAAAGGAAACTGGAAGGGATTGGATGGGGACAGGCTGTAGGAAGGGTGGAGGAGTGTTAGTCTATTGTCCAAAATAGTAACAAGTCTCTTGTTAGAAAACCTCATGACAAGCTGTAGACCACACTATTTACCAAGAGAGTTTTCATCTATATTTACACCACAAACCGATGCTGGCACTAAGACTGCACTCAACCAGCTGTATAGGGCCTTAAGCAAACCAAAAAAATGCTCACCCAGAGGCGGCGCTCCTAGTGGCCGGTGATTTTAATGCATGAACATTTTAATCAGTTTTATCTCATTTCTACCAGCATGTCACTTGTACAACTAGAGGCGAAAAAACTCTAGATCACCTTTACTTCTAGTGCTTATAAGCAGAAACTCAAACACGAAGTACCAGTGAAGCGCTCAATACGGAAGTGGTCTGATGAAGCAGATGCTAAGCTGCTGGACTGTTTCACTAGCACAGACGATCCGATGGCATTGAGAGGTTTACCACAACAGTCATCGGCTTCATTAACAAGCGCATCGTCCCAACAGTGACCGTACGTACATATCCCAACCAGAAGCCATGGATTACAGGCAACATTCGGGGAAAAAACAACAGCCATGCCTTGACCTAAAAACTACAACTAAAGACAGTACAGTATCAAGATAGGCTAAAACTGCTTCTCCAATAGAAATCCCCGATCACACTTGTAGGCGATCTAATGGCGACGTTGACTAGCTAAGCTCATGCGTAGAAACATGTCATTGGGTCTAACGGTCTTCTCGCGGCGAACTGAGCATGTGCAGGCCATCAAATCTACAGCACTCCTTCGATATAAAGTTGTTTTTGATGAAAATGAAAACGTGTCAGTTTGTCAATTTCACGAGGTTGGAGAAAAAACAAGTTAATCTACTTAAGACATTGAATCGAATCAAGGTTATTTTTTTATTTTTTTTATTTCACCTTTATTTAACCAGGTAAGCCAGTTGAGAACAGGTTCTCATTTACAACTGCGACCTGGCCAAGATAAAGCATAGTAGTGCAATAAAAAACAACAACACAGAGTTACATATGGGATAAAAAACATAAAGTCAGAAATACAACAGAAAATATATATACAGTGTGTGCAAATGTAGCAAGTTATGGAGGTAAGGCAGTAAATAGGCTATAGTGCAGAATAATTACAATAGTATTAACACTGGAATGCTAGATGTGCAAGAGATTATGTGCAAATAGAGATACTGGGGTGCAAAAGAGCAAAATAAATAACAATATAGGGATGAGGTAGTTGGGTGGGCTAATTTCAGATGGGCTGTGTACAGGTGCAGTGATCGGTAAGGTGCTCTGACAACTGATGCTTAAAGTTATTGAGGGAGATAAGAGTCTCCAGCTTCAGAGATTTTTGCAATTCGTTCCAGTCATTGGCAGCAGAGAACTGGAAGGAATGGCGGCCAAAGGAGGTGTTGGCTTTGGGAATGACCAGTGAGATATACCTGCTGGAGCGCAGACTACGGGTGGGTGCTGCTATGGTGACCAATGAGCTAAGATAAGGCGGGGATTTGCCTAGCAGTGATTTATAGATGGCCTGGAGCCAGTGGGTTTGACGACGAACATGTAGTGAGGACCAGCCAACAAGAGCGTACAGGTCACAGTGGTGGGTAGTGTATGGGGCTTTGGAGACAAAACGGATGGCACTGTGATAGACTACATCCAATTTGCTGAGTAGAGTGTTGGAGGCTATTTTGTAAATGACATCGCCGAAGTCAAGGATCGGTAGGATAGTCAGTTTTACGAGGGCATGTTTGGCAGCATGAGTGAAGGAGGCTTTGTTGCGAAATAGGAAGCCGTTTCTAGATTTAACTTTGGATTGGAGATTATTTATGTGAGTCTGGAAGTTGAGTTTACAGTCTAACCAGACACCTAGGTATTTGTAGTTGTCCACATACTCTAGGTCAGACCCGTCGAGAGTGGTGATTCTAGTCGGGTGGGCGGGTGCCAGCAGCGTTCGATTGAAAAGCATGCATTTAGTTTTACTAGTGTTTAAGAGCAGTTGGAGGCTACTGAAGGATTGTTGTATGGCATTGACGCTCGTTTGGAGGTTTGTTAACACAGTGTCCAATGAAGGGCCAGATGTATACAAAATGGTGTCGTCTGCGTAGAGGTGGATCTGAGAGTCACCAGCAGCAAGAGCGACATCATTGATATACACAGAGAAAAGTGTCGGCCCAAGAATTGAACCCTGTGGCACCCCCATAGAGACTGCCATAGGTCCAGACAACAGGCCCTCCGATTTGACACACTGAACTCTATCTGAGAAGTAGTTGGTGAACCAGGCGAGGCAGTCATTTGAGAAACCAAGGCTATTTAGTCTGCCAATAAGAATGCGGTGGTTGACAGAGTCGAAAGCCTTGGCCAGGTCGATGAAGACGGCTGCACAGTACTGTCTATTATCAATCGCGGTTATAATATCGTTTAGGACCTTGAGCGTGGCTGAAGTGCACCCGTGACCAGCTCGGAAACCGGATTGCATAGCGGAGAAGGTGCGGTGGTATTCGAAATGGTCGATTATCTGTTTGTTAACTTGGCTTTCGAATACTTTCGAAAGGCAGGGCAGGATGGATATAGGTCTGTAGCAATTTGGATCTAGAGTGTCACCCCCTTTGAAGAGGGGGATGACCGCGGCAGCTTTCCAATCTCTGGGGATCTCAGACGTTATGAAAGAGAGGTTGAACAGACTAGTAATAGGGGTAGCGACAATTTCGGCGGCTAGTTTTAGAAAGAAAGGGTCCAGATTGTCTAGCCCAGCTGATTTGTAGGGGTCCAGATTTTGCAGCGCTTTCAAAACATCAGCTGTCTGAATTTGTGTGAAGGAGAAGCGGGGGGGGCATGGGCAAGTTGCAGCAGAGGGTGCAGAGTTGGTGGCCGGGTTAGTGGTAGCCAGATGGAAAGCATGGCCAGCTGTAGCAAAATGCTTGTTGAAATTCTCGATTATTGTAGATTTATCGGTGGTGATAGTGTTTCCTAGCCTCAGTGCAGTGGGCAGCTGGGAGGAAGTGCTCTTATTCTCCATGGACTTTACAGTGTCCCTAAACTTTTTGGAGTTAGTGCTACAGGATGCAAATTTCTGTTTGAAAAAGTTAGCCTTTGCTTTCCTGACTGCTTGTGTATATTGGTTCCTAACTTCCCTGAAAAGTTGCATATCGCGGGGGCTATTTGATGCTAATGCTGTACGCCACAGGATGTTTTTGTGCTGGTCAAGGGCAGTCAAGTCTGAGGAGAACCAGGGGCTATATCGGTTCTTAGTTCTGTATTTTTTGAATGGGGCATGTTTATTTAAGATTGAGAGGAAATTACTTTTAAGGAACAACCAGGCATCCTCTACTGACGGAATGAGATCTATATCCATCCAGGATACCTGGGCCAGGTCAATTAGGAAGGCCTCCTCGCTAAAGTGTTTTAGGGAGCGTTTGACAGTGATGAGGGGTGGTCGTTTGACCGCGGACCCGTTACGGACGCAGGCAATAAGGCAGTGATCGCTGAGATCCTGGTTGAAGACAGCTGAGGTGTATTTAGAGGGTATGTTAGTCAGGATGATATCTATGAGGGTACCCATGTTTACGGATTTAGGGTTGTACCTGGTAGGTTCGTTGATAATTTGCGTGAGGTTGAGGGCATCTAGCTTGGATTGTAGGATGGCTGGGGTATTAAGCATATCCCAATTTAGGTCACCAAGCAGTACAAACTCTGAGGATAAATGGGGGGCAATCAATTCACATATGGTGTCCAGGGCACAGCTGGGGGCTGAGGGGGGTCTGTAGCAAGCGGCAACAGTGAGAGACTTATTTATGGAAAGGTGGATTTTTAGAAGTAAAAGCTCAAACTGTTTGGGCACAGACCTGGATAGTATGATAGAGCTCTGCAGGCTATCTCTACAGTAGATTGCAACTCCACCCCCTTTGGCAGTTCTATCTAGACGGAAAATGTTATAGTAGGGGATGGAAATTTCAGAATTTTTGGTGGCCTTCCTGAGCCAGGATTCAGACACTGCTAGAACATCAGGGTTGGCAGAGTGTGCTAACGCAGTGAATAACTCAAACTTAGGAAGTAGACTTCTGATATTTATGTGCAAGAAACCAAGACTTTTGCGATTACAGAAGTCATCAAATGATAGCGCCTGGGGAGTAGGAGTGATACTGAGGGCTGCAGGGCCTGGGTTAGCCTCTACATCACCAGAGGAACAGAGGAGGACTAGAATAAGGATACGGCTAAAGGCTTTAAGAACTGGTCTTCTAGTGCGTTGGGTACATAGAATAAAGGGGGCAGATTTCCGGGTGTTATAGAAAAGATTCAGGGCATTATGTACAGACAAGGATATGGAAGGATATGAGTAAAGTGGAGGTAAACCTAAGCATTGGGTAACAATGAAAGAGATAGCATCGCTAGAGTCATCAATTGTGTCGGTCTCCGCGTGTATAGGGGGAGGTGCAAATGAGCTATCTAAGGCAGGTTTAGCTAGGCTGGGGGGTCTACAGTGATATAGTACAATTAGAAATAACCGAAACAACAATAAACTAACCATGTTTGGGCTGAGGCTAAACATAAACAGGATGTAGTACCGTAAAAAGGAACAGTCCAGCAGATATCAGCTGTATAGCTGAGTTATCATAAGGTCCGGTGGTGAAGCACTAGTAAGAGGCCACGGCTAGCGTGTGCTAGCGGGCCAGGGCTATCAGATGGATGGAATCTTCGTGGTTAACGTCGTAACCACATCAGACGATTTCGTCGGCAGACCAGTCGTGTAGGATCGGCGGGGCTCCGTGTCAACACTAGGTGGTCCCGTCCGGTTGACAGATGATTAGCCAGACCACAGCGTCCGTTTTGTTGTAGCTGGCTGGTGGTAGCTAGCTGGTAGCGATGAATCCGGAGTTAAAGGTCCAGTGATTCAGTGATTCCGGCGGAAAAACTGATATGTTCTGGGTCGATAAAGCGCTGTGCAGACTGGCCGAATATCCGGTGATCAATGTCCAGTGATTAAAATTAATCCCGCAGAAAAAAAATCAAATGTTCTGGGTGAAACACCGCTAGCTGTGGCTAATAGCAAATAGCAAGTAGCTAGTTAGCTGGCTAGCTAGTTTCAACTGGAGATTCTAGATTCTAGATAAAGGTAAGTCAAGGTAAGTCAATAATAGAATCCGTTCCACATTGAGTGAGGCGGGTTGCAGGAAAGTATATCTTGTAGAAGGATGAAAAGTCTGATAGGGAAATATGTACGAAAAAATAGGGTATTTACAGGCTATTTACAGACAGACGATAAAAACACAACTGCACTACTACGCCATCTTGGAATGGTTATACTTACCTGCTGGTTATACTTACCTGCTGCTTCTGACAGGGGAGGCTGTACTTATTCTGACAGGGGAGGCTGTACTTATTCTGACAGGGGTGGGTGTACTGCTTCTGACAGGAGAGACATCCAGTAGCAGAGTTGAGGTGCCAGAGTCAGCATCATAATCCTCGGTTGAGGTGTCATTGCCCTGGGCACTTGAGGTCTTCAAATCAATGAGCCGCCTCCGTCTTTTCAGTCCACGGCCCCTCTGTGCTGTTGGGCCAGTCCACGTCCCCTCTGTGCTGTTGGGCCAGTCCACGGCCCCTCTGTGCTGTTGGGCCAGTCCACGTCCCCTCTGTGCTGTTGGGCCAGTCCACGGCCCCTCTGTGCTGTTGGGCCAGTCCACGGCCCCTCTGTGCTGTTGGGCCAGTCCACGGCCCCTCTGTGCTGTTGGGCTGGTGAGTTTATAATTTCAACTCTCTTGTACAGTCCTTTGTACATTGTTATGTGTGGCATGTAACGACATGATTACATAATGCTTCTCCTGAAATATGCTTGTATGCACTTCCCCCCATAAAATTTGAGGTTAAATAACTTGTGAAGTGTTCCTTCATTAAAATTGACATACTTACCCATCTATGTGGAAAGCCAGAGGGCTGGTCTTGCAGCATAGGGTAGTATTCAACAAGTCTCTTAGCCATTACCGTCATCTCGTCATTTGAAGGGTATCTGTTGTCTTCATCAGCCTCAACAGTTGCCCTCAGGATGGAGACCACGGTTATAATGCTGTTTCTCACCAACCTGCAGCGAAGCTCCTTTGACATGGTTAATCCCCTCTCTTAGCTAACAAGCTTATTCTCTAAGTAATGCTTCCACACTGACTCCAGCTCAGTGTCTGTGTTTATTACATACTCAGGGCTGTGTAGTTGTACAATTTTCTTTGGAGAAACTTCTTTCTGGTTACTCTTGCTGGTTCCCAGGAGGTTGCTTTGGGGTGTCTCCTTTGAAGTGGATGCCATTCCATCAGCGAGACTGGCTTGGTGTCCATGAGTTGAGGTCTGCTCCTGTGAATGAAAAGTCAAAAGTTATCTGTAAGGCTTCTAGCCATCTAGCCTTTTATTAAAATGGACATACTTAACCATCTATGTGTAAAGCCGAGGGCTGGTCTTGCAGCATAGGGTAATATTCAACAAGTCTCTTAGCCATTACCGTCATCTCTTCATTTGAAGGGTATCTGTCATCTTCATCAGTCTCAACAGTTGCCTTCAGGATGGAGACCACGGTTGTAATGTTTCCCACCAACCTGAAGCAAAGCTCCTTTGACATGGTGCCACCTAACTTTTCACCCAAAAGCCAATGTCAGGTGCTTTCAGACCTCACAGCTAGTCTAATGTCTATGTGCATTCCAATGACCCTAACTTCAGTAATGTGGATCCAGCTACATGAGTCAGCTCCAAATAAATAAGTATTTTTTCCCCTCCGACATTAATTATCAATGAAAATATTGGAGAAAAACTGTTGCTAGAAAGCATGTGCACGCAGAAGCTCTGGTTTCCCTCAGGATGAATTGTTTGCCAGATACTTTGTCTCTTCAGAAAGTGCTCTGGTCCCGGAAAAGATCCCTTACGTCATCTCGTGTCAGGGTGCACAACAAGACTTTACTGATATTTGCAGCTGTAACACAATACAGTAGATGTATTTTCAAAGTACTACCCTGAATTCGAAAAACAACAAAGTGAGTACCCACAACACAAAAAATCCAAGAGATGGAGTTTGAGAAATGTTACATATCTCAAATTCACATATGGGGGTCTGGATGCCAGGACTGATAGTCTGTGACATCAAAATTGAAGTTATAAACATGTTTTGTTTAATTATATTTGTATCAGAAACATTGGTGTAAAATAGCCTTATATTGAGTTAGCCAGTGAGACAGTCATTCTGAAGCACATGAGCCATCTATAAGTAATATTTTTCAAGAATCAATGAGATGCAAAAATGCATGTCATAGTGAAATACACAACGCTAGGTTGCGCCAATGGACTAACGTCAATAATGCAATCTGTACGCTGGTATTCAACATGCCGGCCAAATTTCCCTCTTCATTGACCCTCTCTGCCCCTATGCAAGTCATACTGATATAGGTCCCCTCCTCCATTATCAAATCCTCAAATGCCACTGAAAATTGTGTGAAGTGAAGAGACAATTAATTTGCCAAATTAGTAAAGGTAACATTACATTAACACATCGTTTTAGGCAACGCCAATGCTTATTGCTCAAATAGCTAACGTTACTTAGCCAGTCACCCAACAAGCAACACATTAATGTTAGCAACGTCGTTAGCTAACTTAGTAGCTAGCTAGCTAATGTTAGCTAGCCTGGGTAGCTAACTAGCTAGCTAGCTAACATAAAATGGCAGCTAACATTAGCTAGCTACAATAGCTACCTAACTTTAACTTACCGTTTAAAATGCTCACCGAAGTGTCGTCCAAATTGTCCATGTCCGACTTCCTCCGCACTGATCTGCGTTAAAAGTCAAGAATTAGCTAGCTTTTGTTGACTGGCCAATTCGGTGAACTCTTGTACAATCTAATTTGAGCTAATAGGTAACTAACTACCGCTAGAAACCCATCTAGGCGGGAATGGCTAAGTTAGCTAATGTAAGCTAGCGCTAACTTTCTTTCTAGCTGAGCTCCTTTGTTCCACACTTTCCACCTCTACTGGTTTTTAACTGTTAAATTAGCTAGTTAGCCGAATAGATCCAGTAGCTGTCTTTAAATACTTACTGTAGTCGAAAATAAATTATCCGCTTTAGCGTTTTATCTATGTGTGTGTCACATCTACTCCCGCTCCCCCTCTCCGGCGTTCGACGTTGCTGGTCTATTAACCAACAGTCCTGGCAACCCATCTTTACGCACACCTGGTAACCTTAATTACGAACACCTGCGCCTCATCATTAGGCACACCTGGACTTCCTCACCTCCCTGATTACTTCCCCTTTAATTACCACTCCATTGTCCCTCACCAGGCAATATTAAAGTGTTTCCATGTTAGACGCTTTTCTTGTTTTGTGTCGTTCCATGTTCTTCGTCATTAAACTTACTAACTGCACTTGCTTCCTGACTCCCTGCATCTACGTCACAGAATATTGCCTCGCAGAATGGAAGCAGCAGCCAACTGAGACATCTCCCAGATGGTCGGCAAACAGGGAGACTTACTTTACCAACACCACGATAAGCTGCCGCAACTGGGGACGGCGATGGATGAGGTCCTCTGTGTTCTTCAAAGTCTAGATCTTCCCCATGGGGCGTCACCTCCAACGAACAAAGGATCCTCTACCATGAGTCGACCCAGCGAGCCAATACCCCAGCCCATTCAGCAGTCTGCCCAGGTCAACGATGTCCGTTTGTCCCTTCCAGACAAATATGATGGGACTCCATCCAAATGCCGTGGCTTCCTCCTCCAGTTCTCCCTCTATTTTGCTCATCAAATGGGAGCACCCACCACAGAGAGGTCCAAGGTTGCCACGGTTATTTCCTGTTGACCGGGCGGGCGTTGGAATGGGCTATGGCCTTCTGGGAGAGAATGAGCTGGGTTCCTATGGGAGGTTTATGGCTCTGTTCAGAGGAGTCTTTGATCATCCACCAGAGGGCAGAGAGGGGGGTGAGCGCCTACTCCAACTATGGCAGGAGGACCAGACCGCTGCGGAGTACGCCCTCACCTTTCGTACAGTGGCAGCATCCAGCGGATGGAACGAGCCGGCACTCTACACCTTATTCAGAAGAGGATTGCGTGAGGAGGTCCAGACGGCGCTGGCATGCTGAGACGACACCCTCTCATTGGACGCACTCATCGAAACACCATCCGTCTGGATAACCTCCTTTGGGAGCGTCGGCACTCTCATCACCTCAATCTCCCTCCTTCGTTGACCAATCTGAGTCAGAGCCTGAAACCATGGAGGTAGGGGCAAAATGCTTCCCCACGGCTGAGCGACGCCGTCGGCAACAGCTGGGCCTCTGTCCCTATTGTGGCCAGGAGGGACACCAGCTTCAATGGTGTCCGCTATGTTCTAACCCGATAGTCACTAGAGCAGAGGGACGGTCCAGTGATCATCCGTCTCCTGGGCTAGGTGTGAGTATTCCATCATCTTCACTTTCCACCAAACCCTTTTTAGTACTGATTTCACTAGCTGGCTGTCCCTCATGTGTTGTTTCTACAGCCCTTGCCTCCTCCCTGAACATAATATCATACCCGGTCTCCTCTCCGTTTCCGGTTCAAGCGCTGGATAACCGACCACTGAGATCTGGCACAGTCACACACATCACAGCACCACTCACAATCAACGTGGGACCCCTGCACCAAGAAAGCCTCCCCTTCCTCATCATACAGGCACCAGTACACAAAGTCATCCTCAGCCTCTCATGGCTCCAACGCCACGACCCCACCATCTCCTGGCCGAGGATGGAGATTACGGCCTGGGAACCCAGATGCCGGAAGACCTGCTTCCCCTTACCCTGTGGTTCCACGTCGGTTGAGAGTCCTGTGGTTTCCCTCTAGGCTGACATCCCGGAGGTTTACCAGGATCTCCAGGAGGTTTTCTCCAAGACTCGCGCCACCTGTCTCCCTCCTCATCGCCCCTGGGACTGTGCCATCGACCTGCTAACAGACTCTGCTCCTCCGCTCATGTCACGACTTCCTCCAAAGCTGCCACCACTCCTGGTTTGGGCAGGCTTCGGCGTTCATTGTCACTGGCCTTCAAGCCACTGCCGCTCCTCATCTCATCATTCCATTTGTTTTGTCTTGTCTATTACACACACCTGGTTCATATCCCCTCATTAGTATGTGTATAAGTGTTCCCTCTGCCCCCTTGTCCTTGTGGGTGATTGTTTATTGTGAGGAGAGTGTAGCTCGGTTGAGCTCCGTGTATTCCCCGTGTGCCCGTTTGGTTCCAGTGCGCCTGTCTTGCGCACTGGACTGTTTGACGCATTTCTGCATAACACTGTATTCCCGGAATAAACTCTGTATTCTGTGATTTACCCTCCTGCACCTGACTCCTTCAAATCACCCATGACAGCTCAGCCGCATCTACCCCCTGTCGGTGGGTAAACTGTGTGTTATTGGATGCTAGCATGCTAGTTAGCTATGGCGTCATAGTTAGGCATCGTGGGCTGTTGTGGGTAGTTATTGTAGGTTAGCACTGTTTTCGGCGGTGCCGGGTGTAGCACGAAGCTAGCTAGCTAGCCGTTTTTCAAACAAAGTCAACACAGTAGCCATTGCTAGCTAGCCAACACGACCAGCTAACTGTACTGTAGTAGCTAAATACAATATACTTGTGCTAGCTAGCCAACGTTTAATTATTGCTGCGTTATGAAGGGAACTAGACACGGACACGAATTATCTGTTTAGTGTGTTAACACACTATTGGTAGTTTGTTGTAACCAAGTATTGGTGCTAAACTGTGTGTTATTGGATGCTAGCATGCTAGTTAGCTATGGTGTCATAGTTAGGCATCGTGGGCTGTTGTGGGTAGTTATTGTAGGTTAGCATTGTTTTCGGCGGTGCCGGGTGTAGCACGAAGCTAGCTAGCTAGCCGTTTTTCGAACAGAGTCAACACAGTAGCCATTGTGTGCTGTACTGTGGCAGCTAAATACAATATATTTGTGCTAGCTAGCCAACGTTTAATTATTGCTGCGTTATGAAAGGAACTAGACACGGACACAAATTATCCGTTTAGTGTGTTAACACACTATTGGTGGTTTGTTGTGACCAAGTGTTGGTGCTAAACTGTGTGTTATTGGATGCTAGCATGCTAGTTAGCTATGGTGTCATAGTTAGCTAGCTGAATAAAGTGGGTTGAGTCCATTCCTTGAAACATTGAACCGCTGTGGTTCACAACAATTCTGATTTCTAAAGGTGGAAGTTGGGAGAGTTTCTGTCCGGGTGGTTCAGTGAAACAATTATAGTTTCTGAGGTGGAAGTTTTGGTGAGGGAGGCCCTGCTCCCTCCTCTCCCAGATGTTTAGTTCATTTCATTCCGATCTCCTCTGCATTATTGTAGCCATTTGCTACAGCCTGTCAACTATGCCTCTGCCTATCCCTGTTCTCTCCTCTCTGCACAGGCTACACAAACGCCTGGAGTTCCAGGTCTCAACCAGCCTCTGGAACTGCCGTTCTGCTGCCAACAAAGCTGACTTCATCCCAGCCTATGCTAACCTCCAGTCCCTCGACTTCCTGGCGCTGACGGAAACATGGATTACCACTGAAAACACTGCTACTCCTACTGCTCTCTCCTCGTCTGACCATGTGTTCTCGCATACCCGAGAGCATCTGGTCAGAGGGGTGGTGGCACAGGAATCCTCATCTCTCCCAAGTGGACATTCTCAATTTTTCCCCTAACCCATCTGTCTATCTCCTCATTTGAATTCCATGCTGTCACAGTCACTAGCCCATTTAAGCTTAATATCCTTGTCATCTATCGCCCTCCAGGTTCCCTTGGAGAGTTCATCAATGAGCTTGACGCCTTGATAAGTTCCTTTCCTGAGGATGGCTCACCCCTCACAGTTTTGGGGGGTTTCAACCTCCCTACGTCCACATTTGACTCATTTCTCTCTGCCTCCTTCTTTCCACTCCTCTCCTCTTTTGACCTCACCCTCTCACCGTCCCCCCCTACTCACAAGGCAGGCAATACGCTTGACCTCATCTTTAATAGATGCTGCTCTTCTACTAATCTCACTGCAACTCCCCTCCATGTCTCCGACCACTACTTTGTTTCCTTTTCTCTCTCGCTCTCCTCCAACACTACTCACTCTGCCCATACACAGATGGTAATGCGCCGCCGCAACCTTCGCTCTCTCTCTCCCACTACTCTCTCCTCTTCCATCCTATCATCTCTTCCCTCTGCTCAATCCTTCTCCCTCCAATCTCCTGATTCTGCCTCCTCAACCCTCCTCTCCTCCCTTTCTGCATCCTTTGACTCTCTGTGTCCCCTATCCTCCCGGCCGGCTCGGTCCTCCCCTCCAGCTCCGTGGCTTGATGACTCATTGCGAGCTCACAGAACAGAGCTCCGGGCAGCGGAGCGGAAATGGAAGAAAACTAAACTCCCTGCCGACCTGGCATCTTTTCACTCCCTCCTCTCTACATTTTCTTCATCTGTTTCTGCTGCTAAGGCCACTTTCTACCACTCTAAATTCCAAGCATCTGCCTCTAACCCTAGGAAGCTCTTTGCCACATTTTCCTCCCTGCTGAATCCTCCCCCCCCCCCCCTCCTCTCTCTCTGTGGATGACTTCGTCAACCACTTTGAAAAGAAGGTTGACGACATCCGATCCTCGTTTGTTAAGTCTAATGACACTGCTGGTCCTACTCACACTGCCCTACCCTATGCTTTGACTTCTTTCTCCCCTCTCTCTCCAGATAAAATCCTGCGACTTGTGACTGCAGGCCGCCCAACAACCTGCCCGCTTGACCCCATCCCCTCCTCTCTTCTCCAGACCATCTCCGGTGACCTTCTCCCCTACCTCACCTCGCTGATCAACTCATCCTTGACCGCTGGCCATGTCCCTTCCGTCTTCAAGAGAGCGAGAGTTGCACCCCTTCTCAAAAAACCAACACTCGATCCCACTGATGTCAACAACTACAGACGAGTATCCCTTCTTTCTTTTCTTTCCAAAACTATTGAGCGTGCCGTCTTTAGCCAACTCTCTTGCTATCTCTCTCAGAATGACCTTCTTGATCCAAATCAGTCAGGTTTCAGGACTGGTCATTCAACTGAGACTGCTCTTCTCTGTGTCACGGAGGCTCTCCGCACTGCTAAAGCTAACTCTCTCTCCTCTGCTCTTGTCCTTCTAGACCTGTCTGCTGCCTTTGATACTGTGAACCATCAGATCCTCCTCTCCACCCTCTCCGAGCTGGGCATCTCCGGCGCGGCTCACTCCTGGATTGCGTCCTACCTGTCCGGTCGCTCCTACCAAGTGGCGTGGCGAGAAGCTGTCTCCGCACCACGTGCTCTCACCACTGGTGTCCCCCAGGGCTCAGTTCTAGGCCCTCTCCTATTCTCCCTATACACCAAGTCACTTGGCTCTGTCATATCCTCACATGGCCTCTCCTATCATTGCTACGCGGACGATACACAACTAATCTTCTCCTTTCCCCCTTCTGATAACCAGGTGGCGAATCGCATCTCTGCATGTCTGGCAGACATATCAGTATGGATGACGGATCACCACCTCAAGCTGAACCCTGGCAAGACGGAGCTGCTCTTCCTCCCGTGGAAGGACTGCCCGTTCCATGATCTCACCATCACGGTTGACAACTCTGTTGTGTCCTCCTCCCAGAGTGCGAAGAGCCTTGGCGTGACCCTGGACAACACCCTGTCGTTCTCCGCTAACATCAAGGCGGTGACCCGATCCTGCAGGTTCATGCTCTACAACATTCGGAGAGTACGACCCTGCCTTACACAGGAAGCGGCACAGGTCCTAATCCAGGCACTTGTCATCTCCCGTCTGGATTACTGCAACTCGCTGTTGGCTGGCCTCCCTGACTGTGCCATTAAACCCCTACAACTCATCCATATGCCGCAGCCCGTCTGGTGTTCAACCTTCCCAAGTTCTCTCACGTCACCCCCCTCCTCCGCACACTCCACTGGCTTCCAGTTGAAGCTCGCATCCGTTACAAGACCATGGTGCTTGCCTATGGAGCAGTGAGGGGAACTGCACCTCCGTACCTTCGGGCTCTGATCAGCCCCTACACCCAAACGAGGGCATTGCGTTCATCCACCTCTGGCCTGCTGGCTCCCCTTCCTCTGCGGAAGCATAGTTCCCGCTCAGCCCAGTCAAAACTGTTCGCTGCTCTGGCACCCCAATGGTGGAACAAGCTCCCTCACGACGCCAGGACAGCAGAGTCACTCACCACCTTCCGGAGACATTTGAAACCCCACCTCTTTAAGGAATACCTGGGATAGGATAAAGTAATCCTTCTACCCCCCCCCCCCCCCCCAAAAAAAAAAAAATTTGTAAGTCGCTCTGGATAAGAGCGTCTGCTAAATGACGTAAATGTGCCCTTGAGCAAGGCACTTAACCCTAATTGCTCCTGTAAGTCGCTCTGGATAAGAGCGTCTGCTAAATGACTAAAATGTAATGTAAAATGATGTAAAACCAAGGCTATGGAGTTGGACGTCTCAGAAGTAGGCGTGGGGTCCATCCTGTGAAAAATCAAGGTAATCCACAAAAATTGGATCCAAAAAAACTGTCCCCTGCAGAGAGGAACAATAATGTCGGTGATCGGGAGCTCCTGGCGGGGAAGTTGGCATTAGAGGAGTGGAGACACTGGCCGGAGGGTGCCACGGACCGGTTTCTCATCCTCATCGACCATTGGAACTTGGAGTACATACAGACAGCGAGGCGGCTGAACTCGCCCTTTTCTTTACTAGATTCAACGTCACCTTGTCACACCGCCCAGGTTCAAAGAACATCAAAGTTGATGCCATGTCCCATCTCCATGATTCGGGAGAGGTTCCTGTCCTGTGTGGTCCCATCATACCGCCCTCCCGAATCGTTGCCCCCGTGCTCCGGGAAATAGACGTGGACATCCGTCAGCCTCTGGAGAGAGAACCCGCACCGGCTACCTGTCCTCCGGAGCGCACCTACGTTCCCACGGAGGTAAGGGATTGGCTTTTGACCTGGGCGCACACATCCCTTTGCCGCTGGACACCCAGGTATCACCCACACCACTCAATCCATCTCCGTTAAGTACTGGTGGCCCACCTTGGCGCAGGACGTCACCCGCTACGTCAACTCCTGCTCTTTATGTGCCCAAACCAAGTCTTCCCGGAACGCTCCAACAGGGAAACTCCTTTCCCTCCCCGTGCCTCAGCGGCCTTGGACCCATCTGTCAATTTTTTTTCTTCACTGATCTTCCCCTGTCTGATGGTTTCACCACTGTTATGGTTTTTGTGGACAGATTCTCCGAATCCTGCCGTTTTATCCCTCTCTCTGGTATCCCTACCACGCTCCAGGTCGCTGAGGCACTGTTTCAACAGGTCTTCCGGCACTATGGCCTTCCGGAGGATATCGTCTCCGACCGTGGTCCCCAATTCACGTCGCGTGTACGGAGAGCCTTCATGGAGAAGCTGGGGGCCACAGTCAGCCTCACATCCGGGTACCGACCTCAGTCCAACGGGCAGGTGGAGAGGACCAACCAGGAGCTGGGGAGGTTCCTGAGGAGTCTCTGTCAGGACCGGCAGAGGGAGTGCGTCCGGTTTCTTCCCTGGGCAGAGTACGCACAGAACTCACTTCGTCACTCCTCCACCGGGTTGTCTCCCTTCCAGTGCGTCCTGGGATACCAGCCGGCCCTGGCTCCGTGGACCCCGAGCCAGACCAAAGCCCCTGCGGTGGATGAGTGGTTCCGGCGCGCAGGTGAAGTTTCGGATGCTGGCCACGTGAGTCTCCAGAAGGAGAAGGCGGACCGCACTGAGGCACCCGTTTTCCATCCTGGCGATCGTGTCTGGCTCTCCACCAGGAACCTTCCGCTCCACCTGCCCTGCCGGAAGCTGAGCCCCCGGTTTGTTGGGCCATTCAGTCCCTCGGAGGGTCAATGAGGTAACTTATCGACTACAGCTTCCCAATAACTACCGGATCTCTCCCTCTTTTCACATTTCCCTCCTCAGGCCGGTGATTCCTGGTCTCCTGGCTGATGCCATCCCCGACGACACCTCTCCGCCTCACCTGGACATCGAGGGTAGTCCCGCCTATGCCGACAGGTCCCTCCTGGACTCCAGACATCGTGGGGGTCGGCACCAGTATCTGGTGGACTGGGAGGGGTACGGTCCAGAGGAGCAGTGTTGGGTTCCGGTGGATGACATTTTAGATCCCAACACCATCCGAGATTTCCACCTTCTCCGTCCGCTCCTCATCCTCGGGGCTGTCCTCCTGTCTGGCGTCATCCTGCGGCTGGAGCCGCATGTCGGGGGGGGGGCATTGATTTGACATTGCCGGTCTATTAACCCCCAGTCCTGATAATTCATCATTAGGCACACCTATACTTCATCACCTCCCTGATTACTTCCCCTTTATCTAGCACTCCGTTGTCACCCACCAGGCAATATTGCTTATGTTTCCATGTTAGACACTTCTCTTGTTTTGTATCGTTCCATGTTCTTCGTCATTAAACTCACTAACTGCACTTGCTTCCTGACTCCCAGCGTCTACGTTAGTGTGACTTTTCTCAGTTTCATCAAGCCAGCAATGTCTCCATGTAATCATAAATAAATAGAATTAAAAAGGTCAGCTCAACAGAACCCAACACTTCTCTGGTGCCACCCCCATCCCCAGTCTTTCATCCACAAACAAAGAAGAGTTGTGACAGCAAACAATAATCCGAAAACATCAGAGCTGAATATTTTACAAGGTGTCTCTCTCTTTCACACACACGTAGGCATGCGCATGCAAACACATTCACACAGGCACACACACAAACACAGGCACTGACTCAAATATACGTAGGCTACAAATGTAGGACCTTAATTTGAGCCAGTTTGCTACAGCAGGAAAATAATCCTGCAGCAACAAGAAATGTGAATTATTATGTGGATTATAATTAACTGACATTTTTGTATGGGTTAATACATTTTTCTTAAGGGAAAATCAAGTCTGAAATTTAAAAGTGGAAATTACAAACTTCAGAAGCCTTTATAAACCTCAAATACACTACACGTTTTATGTACAGTACCAGTCAAAAGTTTGGACACACCTACTTATTCAAGTGTGCCTTGAATTCTAAATAAATCACAGACAGTGTCACCAGCAATGCACCCCCACACCATAACACCTCTTCCTCCATGCTTTACAGTGGGAAATACACATGCGGAGATCATCCGTTCACCCACACCGCGTCTCACAAAGACAAGGCGGTTGGAACCAAAAATCTCAAATTTGGACTCTAGACCAAAGGACAAGTTTCCTCCGGTCTAATGTCCATTGCTCGTGTTTCTTGGCTCAAGCAGGTCTCTTTTTACTATTGGTGTCCTTTAGTAGTGGTTTCTTTGCAGCAATTTGACCATGAAGGCCTGATTCACACAGTCCCCTCTGAACAGTTGATGTTGAGATGTGTCTGTGACTTGAACTCTGTGAAGCATTTACTTGGGCTGCAATTTCTGAGGCTGGTAACTCTAATGAACTTATTCTCTGCAGTAGAGGTACATCTGGGTCTTCCATTCTTGTGGCAGTCCTCATGAGAGCTAATTCCATCATAGCTTCTGATGGTTTTTGCGACTGCACTTGAAGAAACTTTCAAAGTTCTTGAAATATTCCGTATTGACTGACCTTAATGTCTTAAAGTAATGATGGACCGTTCTTGCCATAATATGGACTTGGTCTTTTACCAAAAAGGGCTATCTTCTGTATACCCCCCTTACCTTGTCACAACACAACTGATTTGCTCAAAAACATTAAGAAGGAAATAAATTCCACCAATTAACTTTTAAGAAGGCACTCCTGTTAATTAAAATACATTTCAGGTGAGTACCTCATGAAGCTGGTTGAGAGAATGCCAAGAGTGTGCAAAGCTGTGATCAAGTCAAAGGGTGGCTATTTGAAGATTCTCAAATCTAAAATATATTTTGATTTGTTTAACACTTTTTTGGTTACTACATGATTCCATATGTGTTATTTCATTGTTTTGATGTCTTCACTATTATTCTACAATGTAAAAAATAGTAAAAATAAAGAAAAACCCTTTAATGAGTAGGTGTGTCCAAACTTTTGACTGTTAGGGTATGATTTGATGTCCTGCATTGCAGGAAAGTTATTCTGCAACAGTGAGAACAAATTAAGATCCTACATCTGTAATGTTGGTAGTACTGAATACTTTACTGTAAACAGCAGTTGCCATAAACATAGACCTGACATCATCTATGACAACAAGAGGACAAAAGCCACTTCCTTCCATCCATGTACCTCCCATGTTGGGAAGAAATCACAACATTCCCTTCTGAGGTTGTTAAATAACGCTTCCAATGCCACAACAACCCCCAGTAGTCGTCTGTCATTGTTAGCAAAGGTCCTGTAGCAGTCTGTGTCGATGGGTGGCATCATTATGATAAACATCAGAGAAATCTATGAAGGATATTCTCCTTTTACAATCTCTTCTCCAGAGGAATTTTTTTTTCTCCATCAAATAATTTAGTTTAATTTAGTTTTGATTGAAATAGGGCTACATACAGTGCCTTGCAAAAGTATTCATCCCCCTTGGCGTTTTTCCAATTTTGTTGCATTACAACCTGTAATTTAAGTAGATTTTTTTTTAGATTTCATGTAATGGATATGCACAAAATAGTCCAAATTGTTGAAGTGAAATTAAAATAATAACTTGTTTCAAAAAATTCTAAAAAATAAAGAACGGAAAAGTGGTACGTGCATATGTATTCACTTCCTTTGCTATGAAACCCCTAAATAAGATCTGGTGCAACCAATTACCATCAGAAGTCACATAATTAGTTAAATAAAGTCCACCTGTGTGCAATCTAAGTGTCACATGATCTGTCACATGATCTCAGTATATATACACATGTTCTGAAAGGCCCCAGAGTCTGCAACACCACTGAGCAAGGGGCACCACCAAGCAAGCGGCACCATGAAGACCAAGGAGTTCTCCAAACAGGTCAGGGACAAAGTTGTGGAGAAGTACAGATCAGGGTTGGGTTATAAAAAAATATCCGAAACTTTGAACATCCCACGGAGCACCATTAAATCCATTATTAAAAAATTTGAAAGAATATGGCACCACAACAAACCTGCCAAGAGAGGGCCGCCCACCAAAACTTACGGACCAGGCAAAGAGGGCATTAATCAGAGAGGCAACAAAGAGACCAAAGATAACCCTGAAGGAGCTGAAAGCTCCACAGCAGAGATTGGAGTATCTGTCCATAGGACCACTTTAAGCTATACACTCCACAGAGCTGGGCTTTACGGAAGAGTGGCCAGAAAGAAGCCATTGTTAAAGAAAAAAATAAGCAAACACGTTTGGTGTTCGCCAAAAGGCATGTGGGAGACTCCCCAAACATATGGAAGAAGGTACTCTGGTCAGATGAGACTAAAATTGAGCTTTTTGGCAATCAAGGAAAACGCAATGTCTGGCGCAAACCCAACACCTCTCATCACCCCGAGAACACCATCCCCACAGTGAAGCATGGTGGTGGCAGCCTAATGGCAGGAGCTTTACTGTATAAGGGGAATGTAGATTGAGACCCATAGAGAATGGGTCCATGTCTGGGATAAGCCAGATTAGGTATGAGAACCTCTATGGTCTCTCGATAAGCCTGCGTCTGTGTGGGTAACCGAACACATTTTAAGGGCACTCTAAACTGGCCCATGGGTGCAGCTTTCAGGGGACAGAAATGCACAAAAAACACAGAAGCACAAAAACATAAAAAAATTAAATGGAAACAGTTGCATGTCCTGCAATTACACTACATGACCAAAAGTAAACAGCTCATTTCAAAATAATGAGCATTAATATGGAATTGGTCTCCCCTTTGCTGCTACAACAGCCTCCACTCTTCTGGGAAGGATTTCCAATAGATGTTGGAACATTGCTGTGGGGACTTGCTTCCATTCGGCCACGAGAGCATTAGTGAGGTCGGGCACTGATGTTGGCGATTAGGCCAGGCTCGCAGTCGGCGTTTCGATTAATCCCAAAGGTGTTCGATGGGGTTGAGGTCAGGGCTCTGTGCAGCAGGCCAGTCAAGTTTTTCCACACCGATCTCGACAAACCATTTCTGTATGGACCTCGCTTTGTGCACGGGGGCATTGTCATGCTGAAACAGGAAAGGGTCTTCCCCAAACTGTTGCCACAAAGTTGGAAGCACAGAATTGTCTAGAATGTCATTGTATGCTGTAGCGTTAAGATTTCCCTTCACTGGAACTGAAGGGCCTAGCCCGAACCATGAAAAACAGCCATAGACAATTATTCCTATTCCACCAAACTTTACAGTTGGCACTATGCATTGGGGCAGGTAGCATTCTCCTGGCATCCACCAAACCCAGATTTGTCCGCCAGACTGCCAGATGGTGATGCGTGATTCATCACTCCAGATGTGTTTCCACTGCTCCAGTGGACAAATGGCAGCGAACTTCACACCACTCCAGCCGGCACTTGGCATTGCGCATGGTGATCTTAGGCTTGTGTGCGGCTGCTCGGCCATGGAAACCCATTTCATGAAGCTCCCGACGAACAGTTATTGTGCTGATGTTGCTTCACGAGGCAGTTTGAAACTCGGTAGTGAGTGTTGAAACCGAGGACAGACGATTTTTACACGCTACGCGCTTCAGAACCCGGTGGTCCCGTTCTGTGAGCGTGTGTGGCCTACCACTTCGCGGCTGAGCCGTTGTTGCTCCTAGACGTTTCCACTTCACAATAACAGCACTTACAGTTGACTGGAGCAACTCTAGAAGGGCAGAAATTTGACGAAACTGACTTGTTGGAAAGGTGGCATCCTATGACGGTGCCACGTTGAAAGTCACTGAGTTCTTCAGTAAGGCCATTCTACTGCCAATGCTTGTCTCTGGAGATTGCATGGCTGTGTGCTCGATTTTATACACCTGTCAGCTACGGGTTTGGCTGAAATAACCTAATCAACTCATTTGAATGGGTGTCCACATACTTTTGTATATATAGTGTAAGTACTATTCCATTTGCATCATAGCATTCAGTTTTTATTTTTTATTTTATTCCTTCAGTTAGCTTCCTTCATTTTGCCAGTTAAGAGCAAACCTTGGGTCGAGGTGGAGAACCCCCCTTTCAGAGGGCACATGGGAGTTGGGGTGGCGGGGAACACTGGGGTGGGGGTAGATGCCCTCTGTAAGGGAGCTCAGGTATGGTATGTTGACAAATTACGTTGAAACAACATTGATTCAACCTGTGAGTAACCAGTGGGTGGTGCTTGGGCTCATAGCGGGCTCTCACACATCTCTCTATGAGCTAGGGAGGAATGCATGGGCTGATGGGGAGGACCAGATCTTAATTCCTCGTGTGGTTAGGCTCTTTCTGCGACTCAGAGATTGTGCTTATCTTTGCCACTGTGCATGTTGTTCGACCATGCAGTCCAGCTGTAAAACATTATATGAGGGGTCTGAGAAGTAGAGAGAGAGAAAGAGAGATTTGTCAAACTCTCTACTGCACTTCTTAACATTTCATTTTGGAATATTGCATTTAATTATCCTATACAAGAACGGGAAACTGATTCTCTGAGTCTTGAGAACATGAGCCATCCACTTCATCTCATTATATACACTAAGACCCAATTTAAAATGAGTAATGGCTCTGTTTTATATGTGGCAGTGTGTATTCATAGCTAGGCTCTCTACCTCCCCACCCCCCAGGGAGCCCATCTCAGGAACACAACTTGGCTTTATACGAGCAACAAGATTGTCACGGACATAAGGCAGGGGAGTGAAACCCTATGCAGCAGGATATCTGGCCCAGGTGATGTGGGTTTATCTGGCATACAACTACAGTATGTCTCAAACCTAGAGGAACCCACAAGATGTTTTCGATAAAATTACAGTTTAATGAGCAGGTTGCAACATTGTGACCACAAACGGGAGGGGAAAATACACATATACAGACACACAAACAGAAAGATAGACTTTCTAGGAATTGATGATTGTAAAATGCCGCTACTGTAACTACAAAAGGTTGGGAAGAATTGCCTCACATTTCCGAGGTACACAACTGACTGAATGTGGTCTGGGAACCTGGATTTCTACCAGTTGTAATCAGTCTCCTTGACATGCAGATAAAACAGAGGATGTATCGTTCACAGAAATAGAATGAATAGAATGGGCTTGGAAGTTCTAACCCTGGCAATCTGACATGTAAACTCATGGGTGCACTCAAAATGGCTGCCAGTCCACCGATTATGTCATCATTGACTTGAATGGAGACGCCCATTCTATTCATTCTATTTATATGGTATCTTTTCTCCAGCAGGGCATCAAAAGCAGTACTGCGCATTCCCATCTAAATTGAAAGTAAATGCAAGCAGCCCTGAACGTTAGCTTTGTTACTGGCTAAACTGGAGATATTGAGGGGATTCACTAAGCTGGACCAGGGCGCCCGAGTGGGCATAGTTTGCACCGGGTGAAAAGTGATTGCATTTTTTTTGGGCTTGAGCCGGCTTCCCCGTTCTGGCCAAATGTGAAGTCGGCTCAAAACAAAAGTGAGGTAGGTTAAGTGCGTGGAGTAATGAGTAGGATTCTGTGTTTTCGCATGCAAAAGTGATTGCTTTTGATAAAAACGCTTTATCTGCCTTCCAAATGAAAACTAGTTTGAAAATTAGAAAATTAACTTTATGTAAAATACATGTTGTGTGTTTACAGTGGCGTGTATTCATGGATGCCAAGGGGCGCCAGGCTTCCCAAAAAAATATTAAAATAAAAATATATATATTTTAAAAATGTATCTTTCGTCTCTCTGTGTTTCATAATTTTCCTTCAATTTACAAGAGGCTGAATGTATCTCTCCGGAGAAAGCATCCGAGCGAGCGAAACAGCGCCCCTCTGTCTCTCTATGTGTAGCTCATCTATCTGATGCTGTCTGGTCAAGAAGAGTATGACATTGTTGCTGCCCGTAGCATTGAATGCAAGGGAAGACAGCGAGCATTTGGCCTCCCTTGATTAAAAAAAGTATAAAATAATAGCCAATCAGCGTTCAGCTAAACTGAGTGAGCTCAACTGTGAATGGTCCAGGCGTACCAAAAAAAGTGTTAAGGGAAGCCAGTCTAGATTTGGCTTCACCCCAATCACATCACATCAAAAGAAAAACGTAATTGACAGAAATAACTAAAATTGTCCCTTTCCTAAATTAGCCATGGATGGAGATAGGGATTTGGACTTGTGGTTTTACTTCATTCTCTGTACTGGCCAACAATTATTACGACGATTCTGATCCAACCATAAATTCATACATTGTGCCCCTGGCCTGAGAGGATGGAAGTTCAACATGTAGCTAGATGTAGTAGGCTAATGTTAACTAGCTGGCTCATCGTTGTCCATGAAAGGAAGTTAGGCTAGCAAGCAAGCATTTTAGCAAGCAAAAAGCGTGTTCTGTATGACAGAGTGATAGACCGTTTCGTCAACTGAAAGAGAGGAGGATGGCGTTGGCGTTTCTCTAAAAGTAGGGTGAGTCAACATGTTTTTTCTACTTGCACGAACACATGTACACACACACACACACAGAAATCAGAACCATGGACAGCCACATCATATTTAGCTTACATTGATTGGGCTAAATCGTTTTTGGTATTGCTAACTGATTGAATGGGGCACAAGTCGAAAATGTCATAGTTTCTTAGTTCCGACTAGCACGTGAACGCGGCATTACTGTTCGATTTGAGAAGGGCGCTCCTCCCTCACTGCTTTTGCTTGTTCAAGTCACAGGCCATAGCCCAGTGCAACCCCTTAATCGAACCCCCTCATAGTCTTCTGTATTTATTATTTTACCTTTATTTAACTAGGTAAGTCGGTTAAGAACAAATTCTTATTTACAATGACGGCCTACACCGGCCAAACCCGGACGACGCTGGGCCAATTGTGCGCCGCCCTATGGGACTCCCAATCACGGCTGGTTGTGATACAGCCTGGAATCGAACCAGGGGGTCTGTAGTGACACCTCAAGCACTGAGATGCAGTGCCTTAGACCGCTGCACCACTCGGGAGCCCAGTATGTTTTAACATAAGTGGGCTTTTCTAAAAGACAAAGAATATATATATACAGTACCAGTCAAAAGTTTGGACACACCTACTCATTCAAGGGTTTTTCCTTTATTTTGTACAATTTTCTACATTGTAGAATAATAGTGAAGACATCAAAACTATGAAATAACACATATGGAATCATGTAGTAACCAAAAAAGTGTTAAACAAAGTAACACTTTGTAGCCACCCTTTGCCTTGATGACAGCTTTGCACACTCTTGGCATTCTCTCAACCAGCTTCACCTGGAATGCTTTTTCAACAGTCTTGAAGTAATTCCCACATATGCTGAGCACTTGTTGGCTGCTTTTCCTTTACTCTGCGGCCATTACACAGCCTGGAGGTGTGTTTTGGGTCATTGTGCTGTTGAAAAACAAATGATAGTCCTACTAAGCCCAAACCAGATGGGACGGCGTATCGCTGCAGAATGCTGTGGTAGGCATGCTGGTTAAGTGTGCCTTGAATTCTAAATAAATCACTGACACCAGCAAAGCACCCCCACACCATCACAACTCCTCCTCCATGCTTCACGGTGGGAACCACACATGCAGAGATCATCCTTTCACCTACTCTGCGTCTCACAAAGACATGGGGTTGGAACCAAAAATCTCAAATTTGGACTCATCAGACCAAACACATTTCCACCATTCTAATGTCCATTGCTCGTGTTACTTGGCCCAAGCAGGTCTCTTCTTCTTATTGGTGTCCTTTAGTAGTGGTTTACTTGCAGCAATTTGACCATGAAGGCCTGATTCACACAGTCCCCTCTGAACAGTTGATGTTGAGATGTGTCTGTGACTAGTCTCCCGAGTGGCGCAGTGGTCTAAGGCACTGCATCGCAGTGCTAGCTGTGCCACTAGAGATCCTGGTTCGAATCCAGGCTCTGTCGTAGCCGGCCGCGACCGGGAGACCCATGGGGCGGTGCACAATTGGTCCAGGGTAGGGGAGGGAATGGCCGGCAGGGATGTAGCTCAGTTGGTAGAGCATGGCGTTTGCAACGCCAGGGTTGTGGGTTCGATTCCCACGGGGGGCCAGTATGAATAAAAATAATAATGTATGCACTCACTAACTGTAAGTCGCTCTGGATAAGAGCGTCTGCTAAATGACTAAAATGTAAATGTAAATGTACTTGAACTCTGTGAAGCATTTATTTGGGCTGCAATCTGAGGTGCAGTTAACTCTAATGAACTTATCCTCTGCAGCAGAGGTAACTCTGGGTCTTCCTTTCCTGTGGCGGTCCTCATGAGAGCCAGTTTTATCATAGCGCTTGATGGTTTTTGCGACTGCACTTGAAGAAACTTTCAAAGTTCTTGAAATGTTCCGGATTGGCTGACCTTCATGTCTTAAAGTAATGATGGACTGTTGTTTCTCTTTGCTTATTTGAGCTGTTCTTGCCATAATATGGATTTGGTCTTTTACCAAATAGGGCTATCTTCTTTATACCACCCCTACCTTGACACAACACAACTGATTGGCTCAAACGCAATAAGAAGGAAATAAATTCCACAATTTAACTTTTAATAAGGCACAACGGTTAATTGAAACGCATTCAAGGGGACTACCTCATGAAGCTGGTTGAGAGAATGCCAAGAGTGTGCAGAGCTGTCATCAAGGCAAAAGGTGGCTACTTGGAAGAATCTCAAATATAAAATATATTTTGATTTGTTTAACACTTTTTTGGTTACTACATGATTCCATATGTGTTATTTCATAGTTTTGATGTCTTCACTATTATTCTACAATGTAGAAAATAGTTTAAAAGAAGAAAAACCCTGGAATGAGTAGGCGTGTCCAAACTTTTGACTGGTACTGTATAAATGATTTTGTTATGATGTGAATTGTTTTTGACGTGACAGAGTGCTTTGTGTGTGGAACACTCCAGTATGTAAGTCTCCCTCCCTCCACCCATCCATCACCCATGTCTATCTTTCTCCAGTCCTCCATTTATCTCTCCATCCTTCCATCCATCCATCAGTCCACACAACCATTATTCCAGGTTTTGATCCATCTTTCATGACCTTCACACTCCTGTGCTTTTATTTATATACAGACAGTTCTGTCCAATACAATAAAAATGTCTGACGACTGAAAATACAAAACAAACGTATAAGGTGTATATTGACCACTGGTTACAACAGAATCCTGGACTTCTGTTCCATTTTGCTTAGATAACAGGTGGTTGTACACGATTCTGTAATGTACGAATGTCTAAGGAAACAATCCCTGTTTAAAATAAATAGAACCTCAGTGTTGGTACCTGATGATAATATATATTTTTACGGTATGGTAGAAATAAAACTGATGATAATGCTGTAATAATGTTACAGTATGGTAGAAAATACCTGATGATAATGCTGTAATAATGTTACAGTATAATATTCTACTGTATCTTAGTACATGCCACTCTGTCATTGCATTGCTAGATTTGTGTGTATTGGGTATATGTTGTGAAATTGTTAGATATTACTTGTTAGATATTACTGCACTGTCGGAGCTAGAAACACATGCATTTCGCTACACCCGCAATAACATCTGCTAAACACGTGTATGTGACAAATAAAAATTGATTTGATTTGATTTGTATGGTAGAAAAGGTGTAAAGAAAAAGAGTCCACACTGCATCTCAGTCTGCAATGGTATATCACAGTCTGAAATGGTATATCACAGTCTGTAATGGTATATGTCAGTCTGTAATGGTATACCTCAGTCTGCAATGGTATATCACAGTCTGTAATGTTATAACTCAGTCTGTAATGGTATATCACAGTCTGCAATGGTATATCACAGTCTGAAATGGTATATGTCAGTCTGTAATGGTATACCTCAGTCTGCAATGGTATATCACAGTCTGAAATGGTATATGTCAGTCTGTAATGGTATACCTCAGTCTGCAATGGTATATCACAGTCTGTAATGTTATAACTCAGTCTGTAATGGTATATCACAGTCTGCAATGGTATATCACAGTCTGAAATGGTATATCACAGTCTGAAATGGTATATGTCAGTCTGTAATGGTATACCTCAGTCTGCAATGGTATATCACAGTCTGTAATGTTATAACTCAGTCTGTAATGGTATATCACAGTCTGCAATGGTATATCACAGTCTGAAATGGTATATGTCAGTCTGTAATGGTATACCTCAGTCTGCAATGGTATATCACAGTCTGAAATGGTATATGTCAGTCTGTAATGGTATACCTCAGTCTGCAATGGTATATCACAGTCTGTAATGTTATAACTCAGTCTGTAATGGTATATCACAGTCTGCAATGGTATATCACAGTCTGAAATGGTATATGTCAGTCTGTAATGGTATACCTCAGTCTGCAATGGTATATCACAGTCTGTAATGGTATATGTCAGTCTGTAATGGTATACCTCAGTCTGCAATGGTATATCACAGTCTGTAATGGTATATGTCAGTCTGTAATGGTATACCTCAGTCTGCAATGGTATATCACAGTCTGAAATGTTATAACACAGTCTGTAATGGTACAGTGAGGGAAAAAAGTATTTGATCCCCTGCTGATTTTGTACGTTTGCCCACTGACAAAGAAATGATCAGTCTATAATTTTAATGGTAGGTTAATTTGAACAGTGAGAGACAGAATAACAACAACAAAATCCAGAAAAACGCATGTCAAAAATGTTATAAATTGATTTGCATTTTAATGAGGGACATTTTGACCCCCTCTCAATCAGAAAGATTTCTGGCTCCCAGGTGTCTTTTATACAGGTAACGAGCTGAGATTAGGAGCACACTCTTAAAGGGAGTGCTCCTAATCTCAGCTTGTTACCTGTATAAAAGACACCTGTCCACAGAAGCAATCAATCAATCAGATTCCAAACTCTCCACCATGGCCAAGACCAAAGAGCTCTCTAAGGATGTCAGGGACAAGATTGTAGACCTACACAAGGCTGGAATGGGCTACAAGACCATCGCCAAGCAGCTTGGTAAAAAAGTTGACAACAGTTGGTGCGATTATTCGCAAATGGAAGAAACACAAAAGACTTGTCAATCTCCCTCGGCCTGGGGCTCCATGCAACATCTCACCTCGTAGAGTTGCAATGATCATGAGAACGGTGAGGAATCAGCCCAGAACTACACGGGAGGATCTTGTCAATGATCTCAAGGCAGCTGGGACCATAGTCACCAAGAAAACAATCGGTAACACACTACGCCGTGAAGGACTGAAATCCTGCAGCGCCCGCAAGGTCCCCCTGCTCAAGAAAGCACATACACAGGCCCGTCTGAAGTTTGCCAATGAACATCTGAATGATTCAGAGGAGAACTGGGTGAAAGTGTTGTGGTCAGATGAGAGCAAAATGGAGCTCTTTGGCATCAACTCAACTCGCCGTGTTTGGAGGAGGAGGAATGCTGCATATGACCCCAAGAACACCATCCCCACCGTCAAACATGAAGGTGGAAACATTATGCTTTGGGGGTGTTTTTCTGCTAAGGGGACAGGACAACTTCACCGCATCAAAGGGATGATGGACGGGGCCATGTACTGTCAAATCTTGGGTGAGAAACTCCTTCCCTCAGCCAGGGCATTGAAAATGGGTCGTGGATGGGTATTCCAGCATGACAATGACCCAAAACACACGGCCAAGGCAACAAAGGAGTGGCTTAAGAAGAAGCACATTAAGGTCCTGGAGTGGCCTAGCCAGTCTCCAGACCTTAATCCCATAGAAAATCTGTGGAGGGAGCTGAAGGTTCGAGTTGCCAAACGTCAGCCTCGAAACCTTAATGACTTGGAGAAGATCTGCAAAGAGGAGTGGAACAAAATCCCTCCTGAGATGTGTGCAAACCTGGTGGCCAACTACTAGAAACGTCTGACCTCTGTGATTGCCAACAAGGGTTTTGCCACCAAGTACTAAGTCATGTTTTGCAGAGGGGTCAAATACTTATTTCCCTCATTAAAATGCAAATCAATTTGTAACATTTTTGACATGAGTTTTTCTTGATTTTTTTGTTGTTATTCTGTCTCTCACTGTTCAAATAAACCTGCCATTAAAATTATAGACGGATCATGTCTTTGTCAGTGGGCAAACGTACAAAATCAGCAGGGGATCAAAAAATGTTTTCCCTCACTGTATATATCAGTCTGTAATGGTATATCTCAGTCTGTAATTGGATTCCCTGGCTCCAATACAAGCCAATTAAGACTTACGATGAAACAATTAGAAGTGAATGGAGTGGTTCGATATCACAACACTGAGCCCTCAGAACAAGCTCCTCGTGGAATAGTTTATCTCCATAGGAATGATTAGAGAAGGGATTCATAGCACTTTAACAACCTTACAAATAGGCCTATTAAGTAGTGTGGACCCTGTGCTATTACATGTTTTTATGAGGATTCATTCCTGTCACTCTGCCCCTGAAGTTGCACAAGGTTAACATTACATTACTTTGCATGTTAACCATGGCTCTCCTTTGAGTGGGGCTCTCAGGGGGCTGCTGTGAGGGGTGAGGGGCCAGGGGCCAGGGGCGAGGGGCGAGGAGGACAGAGAGCAGAGCAGGTTTTAAACACCCGTCCCCTGGGACCAACCACAGAGCTAGCTAGGGATAAAAACGTGATTAGGGAGACAAATTATATTAGGGCCCATCATTTCCCGCCCACCTTGATCATTAAAAGAACACAGAGCAACAATAGATCAGTACTAATTGGTAGAGGAATATCACCATGACAACACATTACAGCCATCAATCACAGTGTCAAGGTAGATGTAGGTGGGTGTGGTGGTGGAATCAGGCGCAGGACGCAGAACGTTAGTCCAACAGACTTTAGTAGATGCACACAAAAACAATCACGAATAAATGCCCTGAGGCGAAAACTCCGCACGTAGGCGAAAATAACGGGCGCACTAACAGGTGCGACAAAACACTCCAAACAATATGGAGAAATAGCTCAACCGAGCAAACAGTAGAATAACAGCCTACCGGCACGACAGTAAAACAATAACACACAACACTAGACAAACACAACGAGAACTTATAGGACACTAATTACACTAAACGATAACAGGTGTAACAACAATCAGACAAAAGCAAACGAACATAGAAACATGCAACGGTGGCAGCTAGTATTCCGGAGACGACGAACGCCGAAGCCTGCCCGAGCAAGGAAGAGAGGCAGCCTCGGCCGAAACCGTGACAGTACCCCCCCCTTGACGCGCGGCTCCAGACGTGCGCCGACTCCGGCCTCGGGGACGACCAGGAGGACGCGGAGCAGGGTGCGTCGGGTGCCCACGATGGAATTCCGTCAGGAGAGACGGGTCCAAAATGTCTCTCCTCGGCACCCAGCACCGTTCCTCCGGGCCGTACCCCTCCCACTCCACTAGATATTGGAGACCCCCCATCCGACGTCTCGAATCCAAGATGGACCGCACGGAGTACGCCGGTGCCCCCTCGATGTCCAATGGGGGCGGAGGAGTCTCCCTGATCTCACTTTCTTGGAGTGGGCCAGCTACCACCGGCCTGAGAAGAGACACATGGAGCGAGGGGTTAATACTTTTATACTCAACAGGTAGTTGTAATTTGTAACACACCTCGTTCAACCTTCTCAGGACTTTAAATGGCCCTACAAACCGCCGACCCAGTTTCCGACAGGGCAGGCGGAGGGGCAGGTTTCTGGTAGAGAGCCAGACTCGATCATCAGGTGCGTACACCGGTCCCTCACTGCGGTGGAGATCGGCGCTCGCCTTATGACGACGGAGGGCCCGCTGCAGGTGGACGTGTGCAGCGTTCCATGTCTCCTCTGAGCGCCGCACCCACTCATCCACCGCAGGAGCCTCGATCTGGCTCTGCTGCCAAGGTGCCAGAACCGGCTGGTAACCCAACACACATTGGAAAGGGGTTAGGTTAGTGGAGGAATGGCGTAGGGAATTCTGGGCCATTTCGGCCCAGGGAACGTACCTGGCCCACTCCTCCGGCCGGTCCTGGCAGTATGTTCTAAGAAACCTACCCACATCCTGGTTCACACGTTCCACCTGCCCATTACTCTCCGGGTGGTAACCCGAGGTGAGGCTCACCGAGACCCCCAACCGCTCCATAAAAGCTCTCCAGACTCTGGAGGTAAATTGGGGACCTCGATCAGACACAATATCCTCGGGTACCCCGTAGTGCCGGAACACATGGGTGAATAGTGCTTCGGCGGTTTGCAGGGCAGTAGGAAGGCCCGGCATAGGGAGCAAACGACAGGCCTTAGAAAACCGGTCCACAACGACCAGTATAGTGGTATTCCCCTGTGAAGGAGGAAGGTCAGTGAGGAAATCCACCGAGAGGTGAGACCATGGTCGTTGTGGAACGGGCAGGGGTAGTAACTTACCCCTAGGCAGATGTCTAGGCGCCTTACACTGGGCGCACACCGAGCAGGAGGAAACATAAACCCTCACATCCCTCGCCAACGTGGGCCACCAGTACTTGGCACTAAGACAGTGCACTGTCCGGCCGATACCAGGGTGTCCAGAGGAGGGTGACGTGTGAGCCCAATAGATCAATCGATCCCGAACCTCGAGCGGAACGTACTTCCGACCCTCCAGGCATTGAGGTGGACTAGGGTCGGTGCGTAACGCCCGCTCGAGTTCAGCATCGACCTCCCACACTACCGGTGCCACCAGACAAGACTCCGGCAGTATGGGAGTGGGCTCCACGGACCTCTCCTCCGTGTCATACCGCCGAGACAGTGCGTCTGCCTTACCGTTCTGTGACCCAGGGATGTACGTGATCTTAAATGTGAACCGGGTCAAAAACATATTCCACCTCGCCTGGCGAGGGTTCAGCCTCCTCGCTGCCCGGATGTACTCCAGGTTACGGTGGTCCGTCAAAATGAGAAAAGGGTGTTGAGCCCCCTCAAGCCAGTGCCTCCACACCTTTAGGGCCTGTACCACGGCTAACAGCTCCCTGTCCCCTACGTCATAGTTTCGCTCCGCCGGACTGAGCTTCTTGGAATAAAAAGCACAGGGGCGGAGTTTAGGTGGCGCGCCGGACCGTTGCGAAAGCACGGCTCCTACACCGGCCTCTGACGCGTCCACCTCTACCTGAAATGGCAAAGAGGGATCCGGATGCGCCAGCACCGGGGCCGAGGTAAACAGGTCCTTCAGCCTCCCAAACGCCCTGTCCGCCTCGGCTGACCACTGCAGACGCACCGGACCCCCCTTCAAAAGAGACGTTATGGGAGCTGCCACCTGTCCAAAACCCCGGATAAACCTCCGGTAGTAATTCGCAAACCCCATAAACTGCTGCACCTCCTTCACAGTGGTTGGCGTTTGCCAATTACGCACGGCTGACACCCGGTCTACCTCCATCTTCACCCCTGACGCAGACAACTGATAACCCAAAAAGGAGACCGACTCCTGGAAGAACAGACACTTCTCTGCCTTGACATACAGGTCGTGCTCCAACAGCCTCCGCAACACTCGGCGCACCAGGGCCACATGCTCGACTCGGGTAGGCGAGTACACGAGAATGTCATCTATGTACACGACCACCCCCTGCCCCTGCATGTCCCTGAAGATCTCATCCACGAATGATTGGAAAACTGAAGGAGCGTTCATCAACCCGTATGGCATGACAAGATACTCGTAATGGCCCGAGGTGGTACTAAAGGCTGTCTTCCATTCATCGCCCCCCCTAATGCGCACCAAGTTGTACGCGCTCCTGAGATCTAATTTAGTGAAGAAACGCGCCCCGTGCAATGACTCCGTCATGGTCGCAATCAGCGGGAGTGGATAACTGTACTTCACCGTGATCTGATTGAGACCACGGTAGTCAATGCACGGGCGTAACCCCCCATCCTTTTTCTTCACAAAAAAGAAACTCGAGGATGCAGGGGAAGTGGAGGACCGTATGTATCCTTGTCTCAGAGATTCGTCTATGTAAGTCTCCATAGCGCTCTTCTCCTCCTGAGACAGAGGATACACATGGCTCCGTGGGAGCGCAACTCCTGCCTGGAGGTCTATCGCACAATCTCCCTGCCTATGGGGAGGCAACTGCGTCGCCCTCGACTTACTGAACACAATAGCCAAATCCCCATACTCAGGGGGAACGTGCAATGCGGGCACCTGGTTTGGACTCTCCACCGAGGTAGCCCCTACGGAAACGCCTAAACATCGACCCACACACTGGGCAGACCACTCCATCAGAGCCCTCTCCTGCCACGAAATAGATGGGTTATGGGTACTCAACCAGGGCATGCCCAGCACCACCGGATACGCAGGCGAGTCGATCAGAAATAGCTGGATCATCTCCTGATGACCCCCCTGCGCACACATCCTAAGTGGCGCCGTGACCTCCCTGATCAAGCCCGCACCCAACGGATGGCTATCTAGGGCATGAACGGGGAAGGGAACGTCAACAGGGAGAAGGGGAATCCCTAAGGCTAAACAAAATTTCTTATCAACAAAATTCCCAGCCGCGCCTGAATCTACCAGCGCCTTATGCTGGGAATGAGGTGCTACCTGTGGAAAACGCACAGGCATACAGAAGTGTGCAACAGAGAGCTCTGGGTGAGTGGGGCGCCTACTCACCTGGAAGGACTCCCCAGTGCGGGACCTGTCGTCTTCTCCCCTAGGAGGCCATCCCCAGCACCTAGCCGCGGTGTGTCCTCCCCGACCACAGTTGGTGCAGGAGATGGACCCCCTCGTCATCTGACCCCTCCTCTCTCTAGCGCCAGCGCCCCCGAGCTCCATGGGGCACGGCTCGGAGGCGCTGGAGGGTGAAATGGACGGACCCCCCTCGGGACGTCCGCGGGTAGCTAGCAGGGTATCCAGCCTGATGGACATGTCGACCAACTGGTCGAACGAGAGGCTGGTGTCCCTACAGGCCAGCTCCCTACGGACGTCCTCACGTAGACTACATCGGTAGTGATCGATGAGGGCCCGCTCATTCCACCCTGCATCCGCCGCTAGAGTACGGAATTCTAAGGCGAACTCCTGGGCACTCCTCTTCCCCTGCCGGAGGCAGAACAGACGCTCCCCTGCCGCTTTCCCCTCCGGAGGATGGTCAAACACCGCCCTGAAGCGGCGGGAGAACTCGTCGTAGGTGATGGTGGTAGCGTCGATTCTCCTCCACTCTGCGTTGGCCCATTCCAACGCCTTACCGGAAAGGCAGGAGATCAGGGCGGACACGCTCTCGTGTCCCGAGGGCGCCGGGTGCACGGTGGCCAGGTAAAGCTCCACCTGGAGAAGGAATCCCTGACACCCGGCAGCGGTCCCATCGTAGGCCCTCGGGAGCGAGAGTCGAACTCCTCTGGGTTCCGGAGCGGGAATGGGCTGACTTGCCGATGGTGCGGGCAGGGAGGATGGTGGTGGAGGTGTCCCTCGGGTCTCCCAGCCTCGGATGGTGGTGATCACCTCCTGCAGTACGGACCCCATCCGCAGGATCTGGTCATTCTGCTCGCGGACCCGGTCCTCCAGCGTCGCCTGTGCTGCTGCGGCTCCTGCTGATTCCATTCTTGTGGTGTGTTATTCTGTCAAGGTAGATGTAGGTGGGTGTGGTGGTGGAATCAGGCGCAGGACGCAGAACGTTAGTCCAACAGACTTTAGTAGATGCACACAAAAACAATCACGAATAAATGCCCTGAGGCGAAAACTCCGCACGTAGGCGAAAATAACGGGCGCACTAACAGGTGCGACAAAACACTCCAAACAATATGGAGAAATAGCTCAACCGAGCAAACAGTAGAATAACAGCCTACCGGCACGACAGTAAAACAATAACACACAACACTAGACAAACACAACGAGAACTTATAGGACACTAATTACACTAAACGATAACAGGTGTAACAACAATCAGACAAAAGCAAACAAACATAGAAACATGCAACGGTGGCAGCTAGTATTCCGGAGACGACGAACGCCGAAGCCTGCCCGAGCAAGGAAGAGAGGCAGCCTCGGCCGAAACCGTGACACACAGTCTGTCTTTGAGAAGTACTTGAGTTGACCTCATGATTTACTCCTGTGTTATTGTTTTGTGTTTGCATGAGTGCATTTTCTGAACTGTTTTATTTGACTGAAATTAGAGTTATTTAGCTTCGAACAACACAGGGCATAATGTCTTACCTATAGTGGATTGTTTTATCTTCTGATTTCCTATTCTAAACACGGGTATTGCATTTCTTCACTGCAGGAAATTGTATTAGGAAAAAATTGTAACCTGAATAACCTTGTTCAACTGTATACAATGAACTGACCATTGTTTGGGATAATGACAGGGCTTTGCCATGTTCCTATTGTCCATCAGTTAGTACCTCACCATTGTTCCAGTCTGAACTCTACCCACCCAGGAAACCTCATAGCACCTCACCATTGTTCCAGTCTACCCACTCAACAGTCAGAGGGGGGGAAGAGGGAACTTAACCTCCCCATTCTTCGGCTGCCCCCATAGGAGAACCCTTTTTGGTTCCAGAAAGAACCCTTTTTGTTCCAGGTATAACTATTTTGGGTTCCATTTAGAACCATTTGTGGAAAGGGTTCTACATGAAACCCAAAGTGGTTCATCAAAGGGTTCTACTATGGGGACAGCCGAAGGACCCTTATTGGTTCTAAATAGCGCCTTTTTCCTAAGAGTGTAGAGGGAGAGAGGTGAATGGCATTGGACCTGCCTCCCTCCCTCCTCTACTCTCCTCTTCAACACACATAATGATCAGGTCACAGGTACATCTCATCCACCTGTCAAACTGCATTGTTCCACAGTGAAGTACGGAGGGTCAATAGCAAGTAGCAACGCAATGTGATGACACTTCCGGACCTCTGTTATAAAAACAGAAGCCAGCAGTGGAAAATTCAATACAGGGATATTCATGGATAGACCTCCACTGATGGCATGGCCACACAGGTTCAGAGGTCAGAGAAGAAGACAGAGTTGCAGGACAGATTGATTAGAACCAGATGGTCAGTGGAACCAAAATGGTGATCAGATTATTGACAAACTGACCACAGGTCTGTGATTTGTGGGGGTGGATTTCAGACAATGTTCTCCATTCAGCTGAGGAGGAGAAATACGTGTACTTTTAATAATCTCAAATGTGTTACTTAATAATTGGTGTAAAGTAAATTCATGTTATGGAGCTAATGAACTAGTGGAAGACCAATTAAACTAGTGAAGGCACTGTGAGCATTAATATTAGATTGAAATGCCTGTGTGTGTTTGTGTGTCTCTGTGTGCGGACTTGCTCAGGGTGCAAACAGATTGACTGATTGGACAGGTGAAGGAGAAGAGAGCAATGAGAGTAGAAGTTTCCATTAAAACAGGTGACAGAATGCCCTCTAGATTCTCAGCATGACCTCACTCTCTTAACCACCTGACAGAGGTTGACAGAGCTCAACACTGACAGTGACTACTCTCCCTTTTAGGTTCTAGATAGGTGCTATCTAAAACCTAAAAGGGTTCTTTGGCTGTCCCCATAGGAGAACCCTTTAAATAATCATTTTTGTTCCAGGTAGAACCCTTTTGAGTTCCATGTAGAACCCTTTCCACAGATGGGTTCTACATGGAACCCAAAATAGTTATACCTGGAACCAAAATGGGTTCTCCTATGGGGACAGCCGGAGAACCCTTTTGGAACCCTTTTTTCTAAGAGTGTGGCTTGCACACGAGTTAGTCAACAGGAAATATCAACCTGACAGACCAATGTGATAGACTATGTGGACTATGTAGACCAACAAAACAATGTCTAGACCTAGGGACTGCCATCTGCTCTTTATGACAAGCTGAGAGATGGGGCTCTACTCCAGATTCACACATGCAGGGTCAAACTGGTACTAAACAAATAGGTGTTTATCACAAGGTTTATAGGCGTGTCAAAGGATCTGAACCTGTGCTCTAACAGCTTAAGGGCATTCTAAAAACTCTGTACATAAAGTTTGTCTGATATATGGTGATATATATGTTTTTTATATTATGGTGAAAAACGATCAAACATTTGTTTTATATCTTGCAGGTGTGTAGCTCGCTCACTAGAAAGAAAGTTGTGCATTTGTCCTTCAAATAGTGTTGCCAACCAGCCAAAGGCAAAGACACTCACTGCCAAGTCCATTGGCATAAAATGTTTTAGTACTCTTTATAAACCACTGGAGTACTTTACTCTCAGTGAGTGTCCCTCTTTGTGTAGCATTTAGTTCTCTGGGATCAAATGGAACTCTTTGGAGCTCCTAATTGGCAGTCGTTGTAGCCACTGTCCTTTGAGCCACTGTTCCTATTGGAAGACTGGAGCTTTCAAACTATGGTGGCTTTGAAGTCCTCAGAAGAGAAATGTCTCTTTGGTGCTGCGGCAGCTAAAATACCCTTGTCCAGTCAGGCAGGATGATCATTGAACAGGAGAGGTAGAAATGGAGGCAGCATCCCCCCTCCCAAACAGAAAAAGGCACCATGGATCCACAGGAGTGTATGCTAATAGAGGCTAACTACCTCACAAGTATTCCACATGCTAGGCACTTCCTACCCCCCAATCCCACATGGGCCTTCATGTCTTTGTCAGTCTGTTTGAGCACCTGATGTGCAGGGAGAGAAATAAAGCACCATTCAGCAACCAGGATACTTTTATGTGCCTCCCTCCATCCCTCCCTCCATCCATCAAACAAAGTCAAACTACCCTAATTACATCCCTTTTAACTTTCCACCAAATCAGACATTCTCCTTTACATTTTTTAAATTTTAGTAGATGCTCTTATCCAGAGAGACTTACAGTTAGCGAGTGCATACATTTCTTTTTTTTTTTCATACTGGCCCCCTGTGGGAATCGAACCCACAATCCTGCCGTTGCAAGCGCCATGCTCTACCAACTGAGCTACACAGGGCCCTACCCAGGATGCCCCCTGGTTTCCCTTTCAGCATAGATCTCACATATCTCACAGTCATCCACGTTCTGAGGGACCAATAAGGCACCATGAGAAGAGAGGAAAGTGGGAAATATTATGCAAGCACTGCATGTCACTGACAGATAGCAGTAATCCTGTTTTCTCATTTCTGTCATTTTTTTAGGGTAAAAACATTATAGATACCATTATTATAGATGCCTATGATAATTGATAATACAGGTTTAAATTGCATTCAGGGCATACAGGTAAATGTTTCCTTCCTCAGTGGAGGATCTTCATTGGATCTTGTGAAATGGTAGATGAAAGGCTTTCTAATGGTGCATCTACGATGAGGAGTAATTAGGTGCTTGGCCAAAGACCAGAACACACAACACTGTACAAAACACTACTCTTCATGTGGTACATTTCCAGCAGCGATCTGCATCTGTTCAGCTCACAGTACTTGAATTTATCCATTGGCCTGCCAAAACATGAGTAATCAAAAGGGATGCTCTCTCAGTCTGTTCTACATTCGGCTTAATCACACTGTAGAAACAACTACAAGAACCTACAGGTCAAAATAAAGGGTAGACATAATACAGAAATCCATTGTCTTTGGGTCAACAGTACCACGTTGTTGTTGAAGGGTGTGAAGTGGATTTACACAACAATAGAATAGTGCGAAACAAAGCATGTACTGCTATCTAAATAAATATTCACCATTGTAATGCTAACAACACAGCCCTGTTATTCCTTTGCTGTGCGTGCATTGACCCTCATGCTTAATCTCCAGCCGGAGTAGGGCATAGACTGGGGGGATCAAAGCTGAGGCAGGGCTGGTGGTTCAGCAGACAGGATTAGGCTGTAAGTCTTCAAAGAGCTCCTCTCCTCTGACGATGCTCAGTTTCACTGTCACTCTCTCTTAATGCTGTTTTTATTTCTACTCTTCTCTCTCTCACCCTGTCAGGGTGTGAGGGTGAGTTAAAACATAATCTGTAATCCCAATGCATAGGCAGCAATGAAGCAACCGCCTGACTGATGCATATTTACAGATGGAGAGAGGAACAGAGGTACTGGCCCCGGAGCTGTGGATCTTTAATGCAGAATCTTAGCCTCAGGCTGGGTCTAGGGACCCTCATACTGAAGCAATTGAACTGGTCTTTTCACACTACAAACCAGAGGCTTTTTTATTTTTCTTTATGTGGGACGTTGGTTGAGTCCCTCAACTCACACACCATGAATTCACACACAAGCGTGCAAGAACACATACACCTCCTGAGGCAAATTAACATTTAATCAAAACATTGGTTGGTGTCCTTGTGTGCTCTGTCCATTGTTATGCGTTTGGGGAATTGGTCACACTTTATTTAGATAGTCCTGTTTATGATCTACAGATGGTCATACTATCAACAAATTATCTGTTGATAGGCAACTGTTTCCTTAGGTTTGGGTTAGGGTTAGGGTTAGGTTTAGAATAGCGGTTAGGGTAAGGGATTAGGTTAGGGTTAGGGCTAGGTTTATGGTTAGGATAAGGGTTAAGGTTAGGGTTAGTGAATAAATAGTTGAAATGTTATTGACAGTTATTGAACATCTTTGGAACATTTACAAACCATCTACTTGGGAATATCCAAAGAAAGTGTTACCGGGGAATTTTGCCCCCTGGTCTTGTTGAATTTCATAGCATAGCATATTGTTGCATTTTCAATAGACTTATTTAGCTATCCATCCATCCATCCATCCAAACATCTAATAAGCATTCATCAATTTAAAAAAGAAAGACAAATAAATACAGTATTGAAATCAAAGTCCACAGGTTTGTGAAGCATATAGAATTGAGTGCTACTGCTCCGACAAGCATTAATATCAATTATAGCTGGCAACCGTGTGACTTTACCACTGCAATAACTACAACCCCTATTTCAGTGTGTGTTGCACAGAAAACCACATGGTCATCCGGTAAATGGAATCCATATATAATCAAGTACAAGGCAATGCATTTCACACTCGACTAAAAATAGTTAAAAGCAGGATTTAAGAGTCATATAGCCAAGATAGACCCAAACACAAAAAGCTATCACATGGCCCTTCATGCTTTTGCTCCAGTCATAATTGCAGTGGTGGACTTTTCTCATCCAAGGCCACAGTGAATGGTAAACATATTGGCTCTGTGCACAGCATCTTATAATGGCAACAAAGGGAGGCAGTGGAGTGAAGACAGATGGGTCATGTAATCAATATAGCTGGTCACACAGAACAGAGAAGGGTGAGTCCATGCCACCATGCTGCTGACTGAACTACTGTTTACAGTACATAAACTTCTCTTCCCCACACTGCAGCATTCAAAGAAAGACCAAGCTGATTGAAAGCACCTTCTGAAGCGCCAGGGGCCGTGAACCGCTTCAAAACAGAGCAAGGTCACAGCAAAGTTGCTTATCTCTATGCATTAAAGCTGTTGTCTTGGACAATGGATGGATGATTTCAATTGAACAATACTCTGTCTGAACAGGGCTCCAGGAGCTATTCAAGAACACATGTTGTAGCTTCATCACCTACAAATAATTCCCTGCTGAGACTGAAAGGCATCTATTGTCTTTGTGAGGTGGCCTGCCCTGATGCCTTCTGGGTGGAAATGTAAGCTGAGACACAGTTGGTCCTACCATAGAGCCTGTAAGTAAGCATTTCACTGTTACTCTACATCTGTTGTTTACAAAGCATGTGACAAATAACATTTGATTTGATTTGCTGATTTGATACTACCATAGAGACTGATACTACCATAGAGACTGATACTACCATAGAGACTGACACTACCATAGAGACTGATACTACCATAGAGACTGATACTACCATAGAGACTGATACACCATAGAGACTGATACTACCATAGAGACTAATACTATCATAGAGACTGATACTACCATAGAGACGGAAATACCAAAGAGACTGACACTACCATAGAGACTGATACTACCATAGAGACTGACACTATCATAGAGACGGATACTACCATAGAGACTTAAACTACCATAGAGACTGACACTATCATAGAGACTGACACTACCAGAGACTGACACTACCATAGAGACTGATACTACCAGAGACTAATACTACCATAGAGACTGATACTACCTTAGACACTGATACTACCTTAGAGACTGATAATATCATAGAGACTGATACTACCAGAGACTGACACTACCATAGAGACTGACACTACCAGAGACTGACACTACCATAGAGACTGATATTACCAGAGACTGATACTACCAGAGACTGATACTACCAGAGAATGATACTACCAGAGACTGATACTACCAGAGACTGATACTACCATGGAGACTGACACTACCATGGAGACTGATACTACCATAGACACTGATACTACCATAGAGACTGATACTTTCACAGAGACTGACACTACCAGAAACTGATACTACCATTTAGACTGATACTATCATAGAGACTAACACTACCAGAGACTGACACTAGATAGAGACTGATACTACCATAGAGACAGATACTATCATAGAGACTGATACTACTATAGAGACGAAAATACCATAGAGACTGATATTACCATAGATACTGATACTACCATAGAGACTGACACTACGATAGAGACTGATACTACCATAGAGACTGATACTATCATAGAGACTGATACTACCATAGAGACTGATACTACCATAGAGACTGACACTATCATAGATACTGACACTACCAGAGACTGACACTACCATAGAGACTGATACTACCAGAGACTGACACTACCATAGAGACTGATACTACCATAGACTGATACTATCATAGAGAATGTACTACCATATAGACTGAAATACCATAGAGACTGATATTACCATAGAGACTGATACTACCAGACACTGATAATACCAGACACTGATACTACCACAGAGACTGACACTACCATAGAGACTGATACTACCATGGAGACTGATACTACGATAGAGACTGATTCTATCTTAGAGACTGATACTATCATAGAGACTGATGCTACCAGAGACTGATACTACCATAAAGACTGATACTATCATAGAGACTGATACTACCAGAGACTGAAACTACCATAGAGACTGATACTACCAGAGATTGATACTACCATATAGACTGATACTATCATAGAGACTGATACTACTATAGAGACTGATACTACAATAGAGACTGATTCTACCATAGAGACTGACACTACAAGAGACTGACACTACCAGAGACTGACACTACCAGAGACTGATACTACCATAGAGACTTATATTATCATAGAGACTGATACTACCATAGAGCCTGATACTACATTAGAGACTGATACTACATTAGAGACTGATACTACCAGAGACTGATACTACTATAGAGACTGGTACTACCAGAGACTCATACTACCATAGATACTGATATTACCATAGAGACTGATACTACCATAGAGACTGATACTACCATAGAGACTGATATAACCATAGAGACTGACACTACCATAGAGACTGATACAATCACTGAGACTGATACTACCAGAGACTGACACTATCATAGAGACTGATACTACCAGAGACTAACACTACCAAAGAGACTGATTATACTAGAGACTGATACTACCATAGAGACTGATACTACCATAGAGACTGATACTACCATAGAGACTGATACTACCATAGAGAGTGACACTATCATAGATACTGACACTTTCATAGATACTGACACTATCAGAGACTGATACTACCATAGAGACTGATACTACCATAGAGACTGATACTACCAGAGACTGATACTACCAGAGACTGATTCTATTATAGACTGATAATACCTTAGAGACTGATACTACCATAGAGACTGATACTACCATAGAGACTGATACTATCACAGAGACTGACACTACCAGAAACTGATACTACCATAGAGACTGATACTACCAGAGATTGACACTAGATATAGACTGATACTACCATAGAGACTGATACTATTATAGAGACTGATACTACCATAGAGACGGAAATACCATAGAGACTGATACTACCAGACACTGATATTACCATAGATACTGATACTACCATAGAGACTGACACTACCATAGAGACTGATACTACCATAGAGACTGATACTATCATAGAGACTGATACTACCATAGAGACTGATACTACCATAGAGACTGACACTATCATAGATACAGACACTTTCATAGATACTGACACTACCAGAGACTGACACTACCATAGAGACTGATACTACCAGAGACTGACACTACCATAGAGACTGATACTACCATAGAGACTGATACTATCATAGAGACTGTACTACCATATAGACTGAAATACCATAGAGACTGATATTACCATAGAGACTGATATTACCATAGAGACTGATTCTACCAGACACTGATACTACCAGACACTGATACTACCATAGAGACTGACACTACCATAGAGACCGACACTACCATAGAGACTGATTCTATCTTAGAGACTGATACTATCATAGAGACTGATACTACCAGAGACTGACACTACCATAGAGACTGATACTACCAGAGACTGACACTACCATAGAGACTGATACTACCAGAGACTGATACTACCATAAAGACTGATACTATCATAAAGACTGACACTACCATAGAGACTGACACTACCATAGAGACTGATACTACCAGAGACTGATACTACCATAGAGACTGATACTACCATAGAGACTGATACTACTATAGAGACTGATACTACCATAGAGACTGATTCTACTATAGAGACTGACTCTACCAGAGACTGACACTACCAGAGACTGACACTACCAGAGACTGATACTACCATAGAGACTGATACTATCATAAAGACTGACACTACCATAGAGACTGACGCTACCATAGAGACTGATACTACCAGAGATTGATACTACCATAGAGACTGATACTACCATAGAGACTGATACTAAGATAGAGACTGATACTATCATAGAGACTGATACTACAAGAGACTTACACTACCATAGAGTCTGATACTACCAGAGACTGATACTACCATAGAGACTTATACTATCATAGAGACTGATACTACTATAGAGACTGATACTACCATAGAGACTGATTCTACTATAGAGACTGAGTCTACCAGAGACTGACACTACCAGAGACTGACACTACCAGAGACTGATACTACCATAGAGACTGATACTATCATATAGACTGATACTATCATATAGACTGATACTACTTTAGAGAATGATACTACCATAGAGACTGATACTATCATAGAGACTGTACTACCATATAGACTTAAATACCATAGAGACTGATATTACCATAGAGACTGATACTACCAGACACAGATACTACCAGACACTTATACTACCATAGAGACTGACACTACCATAGAGACTGATACTACCATAGAGACTGACACTACCATAGAGACTGATTCTATCTTAGAGACTGATACTATCATAGAGACAGATACTACCAGACTGACACTACCAAAGAGACTGATACTACCAGAGACTGAAACTACCATAGAGACTGATACTACCAGAGACTGACACTACTATAGAGACTGATACTACCAGAGAATCATACTACCATTGATACTTATATTACCATAGAGACTGATACTACCATAGAGACTGATACTACCAGAGACTGATACTACCATAGAGACTGATACTATCATAGAGACTGATACAACCTTAGAGACTGATACTACCATAGAGACTGATACTACCATAGAGACTGATACTACCAGAGACTCATACTACCATAAAGACTGATACTACCATAGAGATTGATACTATCACTGAGAATGACACTACCATAGACTGACACTACCATAGAGACTGATACTACCAGAGACTGACACTACTATAGAGACAGATACTACCAGAGACTCATACCCACCATAGATACTGACATTACCATAGAGACTGATACTACCAGACTGATACTACCATAAAGACTGACACTACCAGAGACTGATTTACAATAGAGACTTATACTACCAGAGACTGACACTACTAAAGAGACTGAAACTACCAGAGACTCATTCTACCACGAAGACTGATACTACCACAGAGACTGATACTACCATAGAGACTAATACTACCATAGATACTGACACTATCATAGAGACTGACACTACCAGAGACTGACACTACCATAGAGACTGATACTACCAGAGACTGATACTACCATAGAGACTGATACTATCATAGAGACTGATACTACCAGAGACTGACACTACCATAGAGACTGATACTACCAGAGACTGATACTACCATAGAGACTGATACTACCATAGAGAATGATACTACCATAAAGACTGACACTACCAGAGACTGACACTACCATAGAGACTGATACTGCCAGAGACTGATACTACCATAGAGACTGATACTATCATAGAGACTGATACTACCTTAGAGACTGATACTACCATAGACTCATACTACCATAGAGACTGATACTACCATAGAGACTGATACTATCATAGACTGATATACCACAGAGACTGATACTATCATAGAGACTGACACAACCATAGACTGAAACTACTATAGAGACTGATACTACCAGAGACTCATACTACCATAGAGACTGACACTACCATAGAGATGAATACTACCATAGAGACTGACACTACAATAGAGACTGATACTACCATAGAGACTGATACTATCATAGAGACTGACACTACCAGAGACTGACACTACCATAGAGACTGACACTACCATAGAGACTGATACAATCATAGAGACTGACACTACCAGAGAATGATACTACCAGAGACTGATATACCATAGAGACTGATACTATCAGAGAATGACACAACCAGAGACTGACACTACTAAAGAGACTGAAACTACCAGAGACTCATTCTACCACGAAGATTGATACTACCACAGAGACTGATACCACCATAGAGACTAATACTACCATAGAGACTGACACTACCAGAGACTGACACTACCATAGAGACTGATACTACCATAGAGACTGATACTACCATAGAGACTGATACTATCATAGAGACTGATACTACCATAGAGACTGATACTACCATAGAGAATGATACTACCATAGAGAATGATACTACCATAGAGACTGAAACTACCAGAGACTGATACTGCCAGTGACTGATTCTGCCAGAGACTGATTCTGCCAGAGACTGATACTACCATAGAGACTGATACTATCATAGAGACTGATACTACCTTAGAGACTGATACTACCATAGAGACGGATACTACCATAGAGACTGATACTACCATAGAGACTGATACTACCAGAGACTAATACTACCATAGAGACTGATACTACCATAGAGACTAATACTACCATAGATACTGACACTATCATAGAGAGTGACACTACCAGAGACTGACACAACCATATAGACTGATACTACCAGAGACTGATACTACCATAGAGACTGATACTAGCATAGAGACTGATACTACCAGAGAATGATACTTCCAGAGAGACTGACACTACCATAGAGACTGATACTACCATATAGACTGACACTACCATAGAGACTGATTCTATCTTAGAGACTGATACTATCATAGAGACAGATACTACCAGACTGACACTACCATAGAGACTGATACTACCAGAGACTGAAACTACCATGGAGACTGATACTACCAGAGACTGACACTACTATAGAGACTGATACTACCAGAGAATCATACTACCATAGATACTTATATTACCATAGAGACTGATACTACCATAGAGACTGATACTACCAGAGACTGATACTACCATAGAGACTGATACTATCATAGAGACTAATACAACCTTAGAGACTGATACTACCATTGAGACTGATACTACCATAGAGACTGATACTACCATAAAGACTGATACTACCATAGAGATTGATACTATCACTGAGACTGACACTACCATAGACTGACACTACCATAGAGACTAATACTACCAGAGACTGACACTACTATAGAGACAGATACTACCAGAGACTCATACCCACCATAGATACTGATATTACCATAGAGACTGATACTACCAGACTGATACTACCATAAAGACTGACACTACCAGAGACTGATTTACAATAGAGACGTATACTACCAGAGACTGACACTACTAAAGAGATTGAAACTACCAGAGACTCATTCTACCACGAAGACTGATACTACCACATAAACTGATACTACCATAGAGACTAATACTACCATAGATACTGACACTATCATAGAGACTGACACTACCAGAGACTGACACTACCATAGAGACTGATACTACCAGAGACTGATACTACCATAGAGACTGATACTATCTTAGAGACTGATACTACCAGAGAATGACACTACCATAGAGACTGATACTACCAGAGACTGATACTACCATAGAGACTGATACTACCATAGAGAATGATACTACCATAAAGACTGACACTACCAGAGACTGACACTACCATAGAGACTGATACTGCCAGAGACTGACACTACCATAGAGACTGATACAATCATAGAGACTTACACTACCAGAGAATGATACTACCAGAGACTGATATACCATAGAGACTGATACTATCAGAGACTGACACAACCAGAGACTGACACTACTAAAGAGACTGAAACTACCAGAGACTAATTCTACCACGAAGACTGATACTACCACAGAGACTGATACCACCATAGAGACTAATACTACCATAGAGACTGACACTACCAGAGACTGATACCACCATAGAGACTAATACTACCATAGAGACTGACACTACCAGAGACTGACACTACCATAGAGACTGATACTACCATAGAGACTGATACTACCATAGAGACTGATACTATCATAGAGACTGATACTACCATAGAGAATGATACTACCATAGAGAATGATACTACCATAGAGACTGAAACTACCAGAGACTGATACTGCCAGTGACTGATTCTGCCAGAGACTGATTCTGCCAGAGACTGATACTACCATAGAGACTGATACTATCATAGAGACTGATACTACCTTAGAGACTGATACTACCATAGAGATGGATACTATCATAGAGACTGATACTACCAAAGAGACTGATACTACCAGAGACTAATACTACCATAGAGACTTATACTACCATAGAGACTAATACTACCATAGATACTGACACTATCATAGAGAGTGACACTACCAGAGACTGACACAACCATATAGAATGATACTACCAGAGACTGATACTACCATAGAGACTGATACTAGCATAGAGACTGATACTACCAGAGAAAGATACTTCCAGAGACTGATACTACCATAGAGACTGATACTACCATAGAAACTGACACTACCAGAGACTGACACTACCAGAGACTGATACTGCCAGAGACTGATACTACCATAGAGACTGATACTATCATAGAGACTGATACTACCATAGAGACTGCTACTACCAGAGACACATACTACCATAGAGACTGATACTACCATAGAGACTGAAACTATCATAGAGACTAACACTACCAGAGACTGATATACCATAGAGACTGATGTTATCATAGAGACTGACACAACCAGAGACTGACACTACTATAGAGCTGATAATACCAGAGACTCATACTATCATTGAGACTGATACAACCTTAGAGACTGATACTAGCATAGAGACTGATACTACCATAGAGACTGATACTATCACTGAGACTGACACTACCAGAGACTGACACTACCATAGAGACTGATACTACCAGAGACTGGCACTACTATAGAGACTGATACTACCAGAGACTCATACCCACCATAGATACTATTATTACCATAGAGACTGACATTACCAGACTGATACTACCATAAAGACTGACACTACCAGAGACTGATTTACCATAGAGACGTATACTACCAGAGACTGACACTACTAAAGAGACTGAAACTACCAGAGACTCATTCTACCACGAAGACTGATACTACCACAGAGACTGATACTACCATAGAGACTAATACTACCATAGAGACTAATACTACCATAGATACGGACACTACCAGAGACTGACACTACCATAGAGACTGATACTACCAGAGACTGATATTATCATAGAGACTGATATTACCAGAGACTGACACTACCACAGAGACTGATACTACCAGAGACTGATACTACCATAGAGACTGATACTACCATAGAGACTGATACTACCATAGAGAATGATACTACCATAGAGACTGAGACTACCAGAGACTGACACTACCATAGAGACTGATACTGCCAGAGACTGATACTACCATAGAGACTGATACTATCATAGAGACTGATTCTACTGTAGAGACTGATACTACCAGAGACTCACACTACCATATAGACTGATACTACCATAGAGACTGATACTATCATAGACTGATATACCATAGAGACTGATACTATCATAGAGACTGACACAACCATAGACTGAAACTACTATAGAGACTGATACTACCAGAGACTCATAGTACCATAGAGACTGACACTACCATAGAGACTAATTCTACCATAGAGACTGACACTACAATAGAGACTGATACTACCATAGAGACTGATACTATCATAGAGACTGACACTACCAGAGACTGACCCTACCATAGAGACTGACTCTACCATAGAAACTGATACTATCATAGAGACTGACACAACCAGAGACTGGCACTACTATAGAGACTGATACTACCAGAGACTCATACTATCATAGAGACTGATACTACCATAGAGACTGACACTACAATAGAGACTGACACTACAATAGAAACTGATAAATAATAATAATAATATAATATGCCATTTAGCAGACGCTTTTATCCAAAGCGACTTACAGTCATGCGTGCATACATTTTTGTGTATGGGTGGTCCCGGGAATCGAACCCACTACCTTGGCGTTACAAGCGCCGTGCTCTACCAGCTGAGCTACAGAGGACCACCATAGAGACTGATATGATACTACCATAGAGACTGATACTATCATAGAGACTGACACTACCAGAGACTGACACTACCATAGAGACTGATTCTACCAGAGACTGATACTACCATAGAGACTGATACTACCATAGAGACTGATACTACCAGAGACTGACATTACCATATAGACTGATACTACCAGAGACTGATACTACCATAGAGACTGATACTACCGTAGAGACTGATACTACCATAGAGACTTATAATACCATAGAGACTGATAATACCATATAGACTGATACTGCTAGAGACTGATACTACCATAGAGACTGATACTATCATAGAGACCTATACTACCATAGAGACTGATACTACCATAGAGACTGATACTATCATAGAGAGTGACACTACCAGAGACTGACACAACCATATAGAATGATACTACCAGAGACTGATACTACCATAGAGACTGATACTAGCATAGAGACTGATACTACCAGAGAAAGATACTTCCAGAGACTGATACTACCATAGAGACTGATACTACCATAGAAACTGACACTACCAGAGACTGACACTACCAGAGACTGATACTGCCAGAGACTGATACTACCATAGAGACTGATACTATCATAGAGACTGATACTACCATAGAGACTGCTACTACCAGAGACACATACTACCATAGAGACTGATACTACCATAGAGACTGAAACTATCATAGAGACTAACACTACCAGAGACTGATATACCATAGAGACTGATGTTATCATAGAGACTGACACAACCAGAGACTGACACTACTATAGAGCTGATAATACCAGAGACTCATACTATCATTGAGACTGATACAACCTTAGAGACTGATACTAGCATAGAGACTGATACTACCATAGAGACTGATACTATCACTGAGACTGACACTACCAGAGACTGACACTACCATAGAGACTGATACTACCAGAGACTGGCACTACTATAGAGACTGATACTACCAGAGACTCATACCCACCATAGATACTATTATTACCATAGAGACTGACATTACCAGACTGATACTACCATAAAGACTGACACTACCAGAGACTGATTTACCATAGAGACGTATACTACCAGAGACTGACACTACTAAAGAGACTGAAACTACCAGAGACTCATTCTACCACGAAGACTGATACTACCACAGAGACTGATACTACCATAGAGACTAATACTACCATAGAGACTAATACTACCATAGATACGGACACTACCAGAGACTGACACTACCATAGAGACTGATACTACCAGAGACTGATATTATCATAGAGACTGATATTACCAGAGACTGACACTACCACAGAGACTGATACTACCAGAGACTGATACTACCATAGAGACTGATACTACCATAGAGACTGATACTACCATAGAGAATGATACTACCATAGAGACTGAGACTACCAGAGACTGACACTACCATAGAGACTGATACTGCCAGAGACTGATACTACCATAGAGACTGATACTATCATAGAGACTGATTCTACTGTAGAGACTGATACTACCAGAGACTCACACTACCATAGAGACTGATACTACCATAGAGACTGATACTATCATAGACTGATATACCATAGAGACTGATACTATCATAGAGACTGACACAACCATAGACTGAAACTACTATAGAGACTGATACTACCAGAGACTCATAGTACCATAGAGACTGACACTACCATAGAGACTAATTCTACCATAGAGACTGACACTACAATAGAGACTGATACTACCATAGAGACTGATACTATCATAGAGACTGACACTACCAGAGACTGACCCTACCATAGAGACTGACTCTACCATAGAAACTGATACTATCATAGAGACTGACACAACCAGAGACTGGCACTACTATAGAGACTGATACTACCAGAGACTCATACTATCATAGAGACTGATACTACCATAGAGACTGACACTACAATAGAGACTGACACTACAATAGAAACTGATAAATAATAATAATAATATAATATGCCATTTAGCAGACGCTTTTATCCAAAGCGACTTACAGTCATGCGTGCATACATTTTTGTGTATGGGTGGTCCCGGGAATCGAACCCACTACCTTGGCGTTACAAGCGCCGTGCTCTACCAGCTGAGCTACAGAGGACCACCATAGAGACTGATATGATACTACCATAGAGACTGATACTATCATAGAGACTGACACTACCAGAGACTGACACTACCATAGAGACTGATTCTACCAGAGACTGATACTACCATAGAGACTGATACTACCATAGAGACTGATACTACCAGAGACTGACATTACCATATAGACTGATACTACCAGAGACTGATACTACCATAGAGACTGATACTACCGTAGAGACTGATACTACCATAGAGACTTATAATACCATAGAGACTGATAATACCATATAGACTGATACTGCTAGAGACTGATACTACCATAGAGACTGATACTATCATAGAGACCTATACTTCCATAGAAACTGATACTACCATAGAGACTGACACTACCAGAGACTGATACTACCATAAAGACTGGCGCTACCAGAGACTGACATTACCATATAGACTGATACTACCAGAGACTGATACTACCATAGAGACTGATACTACTGTAGAGACTGATACTACCATAGAGACTTATAATACCATAGAGACTGATAATACCATATAGACTGATACTGCTAGAGACTGATACTACCATAGAGACTGATACTATCATAGAGACCTATACTACCATAGAGACTGATACTACCATAGAGACTGATACTATCATAGAGACTGACACTAACAGAGACTGACACTACCATAGAGACTGATACTACCAGAGACTGACACTACTATAGAGACTGATACTACCAGATACTCATACTACCATAGAGACTGATATTACCATAGAGACTGACACTACCAGAGACTGATACTACCATAAAGACTGACGCTACCAGAGACTGATTTACCATAGAGACTGATACTACCAAAGACTGACACTACTAAAGAGACTGAAACTACCAGAGACTCATTCTACCACGAAGACTGATACTACCACAGAGACTGATACTACCATAGGGACTAATACTACCATAGAGTCTAACACTACCATAGATACTGATATTACCACAGAGACTGATACTACCATAGAGACTGACATTACCATAGAGACTAATACTACCATAGAGACTGATACTACCATATATACAGACACTATCGTAGAGACTAATACTACCATAGAGACTAATACATTTACATTTTAGTCATTTAGCAGACGCTCTTATCCAGAGCGACTTACAGTTAGTACTACCATAGATACTGATATTACCATAAAGACTGACACTACCATAGATACTAATGTTACCATAGAGACAGATACTACCATAGATAGTATCCTGTAGCTCAAAAAAATAATAATTGTGGGTTCGATTCCCACGGGGGTCCAGTATGACAAATATATGCACTCACTAAAAAAACTGTAAGTCGCTCTGGATAAGAGCGTCTGCTAAATGACTAATATCTTAATCTAAATCTTGTACAGTTAGGATGATTGCCTGTTCATTCATTTAACTAAATCACTGTTTAGAATGGTGGAATTCAGAAAATGGCTCAGTCAGAGACATTTATGTTCCTATCCATGTTCTTTTGAAAATATGCCTATCAAGATATTGTTTTGATTGTGAGTTTGACATATGGGATATTCTGCGTATATTAACAAAAAGGTAGAATAATTCAAACAAGCTACTGCAGAAATAAATATATGTTTCCCATTTGTTGAATCTCAGCATGCAAAATGCAATCTGTGGCTTTTCCCTGTAAGATGAATAGGATGGAGTGGTGCTGTAGTGCATGTCTTTGTCATCACAAGTGAAGGAAATGCATGGCCTAGGAAGCAGAGGCATTTAACCTAATGACATTCCAGTGAATGATAGAGAGGAGAGAGGATATTGCAAAATAAGGGTTGAGAAAGAGAGAGACTCATACTACCATAGAGACTGATACAACCACAGAGACTGATACTACCATAGAGACTGATACTGTCATAGAGACTGATACTACCATAGAGTCTGATACTACCATAGAGTCTGATACTACCATAGAGACTGATACTACCATAGAGACTGATACTACCATAGAGACTCATACTACCATAGAGACTCATACTACCATAGAGACTGATACTACCATAGAGACTGATACTACCAGAGACTGACACTACCATATAGACTTAAACTACCAGAGAGACTACTACTACCATAGATACTGACACTATCATAGAGACTGATTCTACAATAGAGACTGATACTACCATATAGACTCAGACTACCATAGAGACTCATACTACCATAGAGACTGATACTACCATAGAGACTGATACTACCATAGAGACTGATACTATCAGAGACTGATACTACCATAAAGACTGATACTACCATAGAGACTGATACTACCAGAGACTGACACTACAATATAGACTTAAACTACCATAGAGACTGATACTACCATAGATACTGACACTATCATAGAGACTGATTCTACTATAGAGACTGATACTACCATAGAGACTGATACTACCATAGAAACTGACACTATCATAGAGACTGATTCTACTATAGAGACTGTTGCTACCATAGAGACTGATACTACCATAGAGACTGATACTACCATAAAGACTGATACTACCATAGAGATTGATACTACCATAGAGACTGATACTACCATAGATACAGAGACTATCATAGAGACTGATACTACCATAGAGACTGATACTACCATAGAGACTGATACTACCATAGAGACTGATACTACCATAGAGACTGATACTACCAGAGACTGACACTACCATATAGACTTAAACTACCAGAGATACTGATATTAACATAGATACTGACACTATCAAAGAGACTGATTCTACTATAGAGACTTATACTACCATAGAGACCGATACTACCATAGAGACTGATACTATTATAGAGACTAATACTACCATAGAGACTGATACTACCATAAAGACTCATACTACCATAGAGACTGATACTACCATAGAGACTGATACTACCATAGATAGTGACATTATAATAGAGACTGATACTACCATAGAGGCTGATACTACCATAGAGACTCATACTACCAGAGACTCATACTACCATAGAGACTGATACTACCATAGAGACTCATACTACCATAGACTGATACTAGCATAGAGAAAGCTACTACCATATATACTGATACTACCATAGAGACTGATACTATCATAGAGACTGATACTACCAGAGACTGACACTACCATATAGACTAAAACTACCAGAGAGACTGATACTACCATTTATACTAACACTATCATAGAGACTGATTCTACCATAGAGACTGATACTACCATAGAGACTGACACTACCATAGAGACTGACACTACCATAAAGACTGATACTACCATAGAGACTGAAATACCATAGAGACTGAAATACCATAGAGACTGATACTACCATAGAGACTGATACTACCATAGAGACTGATACTACCAGAGACTGACACTACCATAGAGACTGATACTACCATAGAGACTGATACTACCATAGATACTGACAGTATCATAGAGACTGATACTACCAGAGACTGATACTACCATAGAGACTGATACTACCATAGATACTGATATAACCATAGAGACTGATACTATCATAGAGACTGACACTACCATAGAGACTGATACTACCTGAGACTGATACTACCATAGCGACTGACACTACCAGAGACTGATATTACCATAGAGACTGATACTACCATAGACTGATACTACCATAGAGACTGTCACTACCCTATAGACTGACACTACCATAGAGACTGATACTACCATAGAGACTGATACTACCATAGACTGACACTACCAGAGACTGATATTACCATAGAGACTGATACTACCATAGAGACTGATACTACCAGCGACTGATATTACCATAGAGACTGATATTACCAGAGACTGACACTACCATACAGATTTAAACTACCAGAGAGACTGATACTACCATAGATACTGACACTATCATAGAGACTGATTCTATAATAGAGACTGATACTAACATATAGACTCAGACTACCATAGAGACTCATACTACCGTATAGACTGACACTACCATAGAGACTGATGCTACCATAGAGACTGATACTACCATAGAGACTATAATACCATAGAGACTGATACTACCATAGAGACTGACACTACCATAGAGACTGACACTACCATAGGGACTAATACTACCAGAGACCTATACTACCATAGAGACTGATACTACCATAGAGAATCATACTACCATAGAGACTCATACTACCATAGAGACTGTAATACCATAGAGACTGATACTACCATAGAGACTGATACTACCATAGAAACTGACACTATCATAGAGACTGATTCTACTATAGAGACTGTTGCTACCATAGAGACTGATACTACCATAGAGACTGATACTACCATAAAGACTGATACTACCATAGAGATTGATACTACCATAGAGACTGATACTACCATAGATACAGAGACTATCATAGAGACTGATACTACCATAGAGACTGATACTACCATAGAGACTGATACTACCATAGAGACTGATACTACCATAGAGACTGATACTACCAGAGACTGACACTACCATATAGACTTAAACTACCAGAGATACTGATATTAACATAGATACTGACACTATCAAAGAGACTGATTCTACTATAGAGACTTATACTACCATAGAGACCGATACTACCATAGAGACTGATACTATTATAGAGACTAATACTACCATAGAGACTGATACTACCATAAAGACTCATACTACCATAGAGACTGATACTACCATAGAGACTGATACTACCATAGATAGTGACATTATAATAGAGACTGATACTACCATAGAGGCTGATACTACCATAGAGACTCATACTACCAGAGACTCATACTACCATAGAGACTGATACTACCATAGAGACTCATACTACCATAGACTGATACTAGCATAGAGAAAGCTACTACCATATATACTGATACTACCATAGAGACTGATACTATCATAGAGACTGATACTACCAGAGACTGACACTACCATATAGACTAAAACTACCAGAGAGACTGATACTACCATTTATACTAACACTATCATAGAGACTGATTCTACCATAGAGACTGATACTACCATAGAGACTGACACTACCATAGAGACTGACACTACCATAAAGACTGATACTACCATAGAGACTGAAATACCATAGAGACTGAAATACCATAGAGACTGATACTACCATAGAGACTGATACTACCATAGAGACTGATACTACCAGAGACTGACACTACCATAGAGACTGATACTACCATAGAGACTGATACTACCATAGATACTGACAGTATCATAGAGACTGATACTACCAGAGACTGATACTACCATAGAGACTGATACTACCATAGATACTGATATAACCATAGAGACTGATACTATCATAGAGACTGACACTACCATAGAGACTGATACTACCTGAGACTGATACTACCATAGCGACTGACACTACCAGAGACTGATATTACCATAGAGACTGATACTACCATAGACTGATACTACCATAGAGACTGTCACTACCCTATAGACTGACACTACCATAGAGACTGATACTACCATAGAGACTGATACTACCATAGACTGACACTACCAGAGACTGATATTACCATAGAGACTGATACTACCATAGAGACTGATACTACCAGCGACTGATATTACCATAGAGACTGATATTACCAGAGACTGACACTACCATACAGATTTAAACTACCAGAGAGACTGATACTACCATAGATACTGACACTATCATAGAGACTGATTCTACAATAGAGACTGATACTAACATATAGACTCAGACTACCATAGAGACTCATACTACCGTATAGACTGACACTACCATAGAGACTGATGCTACCATAGAGACTGATACTACCATAGAGACTATAATACCATAGAGACTGATACTACCATAGAGACTGACACTACCATAGAGACTGACACTACCATAGGGACTAATACTACCAGAGACCTATACTACCATAGAGACTGATACTACCATAGAGAATCATACTACCATAGAGACTCATACTACCATAGAGACTGTAATACCATAGAGACTGATACTACCAGAGACGGTTATTACCATAGAGACTGATACTACCATAGAGACTGATACTACCAAAGAGACTGATACTACCATAGACTGACACTACCATAAATACTGATACTACTATAGAGACTGATACTACCATAGAGACTGATACTACCATAGAGACTGACACTACCAGAGACTGACACTACCATAGAGACTGATACTACCATAGAGACTGATACTACCATATATACTTAAACTACCAGAGAGACTGATACTACCATAGATACTGACATTATCATAGAGACTGATTATACCATAGAGACTGATTATACCATAGAGACTGATACTACCATAGAGACTGACACTACCAGAGACTGACACTACCATAAATACTGATACTACTATAGAGACTTATACTACCATAGAGACTGATACTACCATAAAGACTGATTCTACCATAGAGACTGATACTACCATAGAAACTGATACTACCAGAGACTGACACTACCATATAGACTAAAACTACCATAGAGACTGATACTACCATAGAGACCGGCACTACCATAGAGACTGATAATACCAGAGACTGATACTACCATAGACACTGATACTACCAGAGACTGATACTTCCATAGAGACTGACACTACCATAGAGACTGACACTACCATAGAGACTGATAATACCAGAGACTGATACTACCATAGAGACTGATACTACCGTAGAGACTGATACTATCATAGAGGCTGATTCTACCGTGGAGACTGGTATTACCATAGAGACTGATACTACCAGAGACTGATACTATCATAGAGAATGATACTACCATAGAGACTGACACTACCATAGAGACTGATAATACCAGAGACAGATACTACCATAGAGACTGATACTACCATAGTGACTGATACTATCATAGAGACTGATACTACCATATATACTGATACTACCATAGAGACTTTTTCTACCATAGAGACTTTTTCTACCATAGAGACTCATACTGGAGTGTAGTACAGTTAGGATGATTGCCTGTTCATTCATTTAACTCAATCACTGTTTAGAATGGTGGAATTCAGAAAATGGCTCAGTCAGAGACATTTGATGTTCCTATCCATGTTCTTTTGAAAATATGCCTATCAAGATATTGTTTTGATTGTGAGTTTGACATATGGGATATTCTGCGTATATTAACAAAAAGGTAGAATAATTCAAACAAGCTACTGCAGAAATAAATATATGTTTCCCATTTGTTGAATCTCAGCATGCAAAATGCAATCTGTGGCTTTTCCCTGTAAGATGAATAGGATGGAGTGGTGCTGTAGTGCATGTCTTTGTCATCACAAGTGAAGGAAATGCATGGCCTAGGAAGCAGAGGCACTTAACCTAATGACATTCCAGTGAATGATAGAGAGGAGAGAGGATGTTGCAAAATAAGGGTTGAGAAAGAGAGAGAAAGAATAGCTGTTAGAACGTCGTGCCAGTAACCGAAAGGTCGCTGGTTCGAATACCCGAGCCGACAATGTGAAAAATCTGTCTATGTACCCTTGCGCAAGGCACTTAACCCTAATATGCTCCAGGGTGCAACGTACTACTATGGCTGACCCTGTAAAACAACACATTTCACTGCAACTATCCGGTGTATGTGACAATAAAACATAATTTTCATTTAACTGAGGGTGTGCTTAAAGGGTGCACATGTTTTGCAATTATGAAGGAACCAACCTAAATGGTCAGAATGAACAATGGTCAAAAGGATGCTGTTTTAGTGACAAAATCCAATATAATTTGTGTAATCTTGGTTACTGCTGTCAATGCCTTATGCATGGATGATGCTATACAATGAATAGTGTCATGTGTAGACTATGCATCATTCCTATGTGTGTGTCTGTGATTCTAAGTGGTGATAGCTACAGACGTAGGATCTTAATTTGAGCCAGTTAGCTACAGCAGGAAAATAATATTGCAGCAACAGGAAATGTGAATTATTATGTGGATTATAATTTATGGAAATTTTTTGCAGGGCTTGATACATTAGGGCAAATCAGGTCTGACATTTTAAAGTGGAATATATAAACTTTAGAAGCCTTTTTAAACCTTGAATATACTGCAAGTTTGCATTTCCTGCTGTTGCATTCTGCTGTTGCACACTGCTGTTGCATTCTCAGCAACAAAAGAGTGATCAAATTAAGATCTTACAACTGTGTAGGAGCTGAGCTCTTATGCTCTGGTCTGATTGATTGACCTTTATTTAAAAGGAACAGCTGTCACTCTGTCCATCAGCCAGGAACGCTGTGACCTTCAAACCTGTCTCTACTGTTTTAACATGGACCCGTGACCCTCTCCCTCTCACACACACACACACACACACACACACACACACACACACACACACACACACACACACACACAAACACCAGCTTTGGTGCTAAGAGTTGTATGTTTCTTTTTTTATCATATATAAAAAAATGAAGTAAGAAACAAAAATTAAGAAAAACATAGAATAATAAAAATGTATCTAAGAACAGAAATGCAGTGGTCACTTCCATTGTCCAGGAAAACATAATCTTCAGAACAAGACAAGAGTATTACTGTGATTTACTAATGATTTATGAAATTCTGTCTAAAATCACTGAGGTTCTTAGGTGGTTTCCAAGTGTACCTGAACAATCCACTCTCACCTCGGCATTCTCCTAAATCTCTTTGCCCATTAGGTCTCTCAGGACCTGGCTCCTTGTCTTCTCCACTGTATGTGTAACCCAGTGATGAGACTGGATAAATCTGTAAGTAGGGGAGAAAGATAAGAAAAGTAATTCATACTATCACGACTCAGGATATGACCCAGATGCAGACACAGGAGGCGGATAGTACAGTTCATAATGATCATTTATTAGAACACGGGGCAGGCAAAGGGCAGGTCGAGGACAGGCAGAGGTTCGTAATCAGGTCAGAGTCAGGCAGGTACAGGACAGCAGGCAGGCTCGGGGTCAGGGCAGGCAGAGGTTCAGAACCGGGAAAACTAGGTAAAAAACACTTGAGAAACAGGAAAAGGGGAAAGCACGCTGACCTGACAAGACATGACGAACTGGCAACAGACAAACAGAGAACACAGGTATAAATGCACTGGGGATAATGGGGAAGATGGGTGACACCTGGAGGGGGGTGGAGACAAGCACAAAGACAGGTGAAACACATACTGTACAGTGTAAAACAGACTGTCAGTTCCTTGTAAAATTACTGTAAACTAGATTTTTTACAGAACTGTTATACGTTTGTTGTTGCAGTATATAGATTTTCTCTCAGAAGAATATCTCCCTTCAGGCTTCATGACCAAATTCATATTCACTACGGTAATAACACCAGCAACTTCTTCTCTGTCCGTCTCATTTTCCTCTGATTTCTGTCATTTTCTGCCAAGAGAAAATAATGGGCTTTAGTCCCCAAGCCATACTTGTCCTGTGCTTCTTTTGTCTGTAGCCAGTGGCGTACCCATCGGTGTGACGGCTGGTTGGCGATCACTATTATGGTCCAGTGTATTTAGAGACGAAACTGGATTGTTAGCTTGGCTAATTAAAGTGATTTCATGGTTGCTACACCTTCAAGGTTTTTAGTCTGAAATGCACCACTGTGTTTATGCAAAAGCTCAAAATTAAAAGCATATCCCTTAAAATTTGCTTCATTTGATTTTCTCACCCAACTTTGAAAGCCTTGCCTTAGGTCAACTGATATGCCACCCTCTATTGGAGAGCAACGTCAGCATGTATTCTTTATAATCACATTTGGTTAAAACTTAATTAGTATAGGCAATCAAGGAATAAATTGAGGGCTTTCAATTTGAATGGGAAAGAACATACATTTCAAAAATAAAGCAAGTGTGGCCAAGTAAATACCACAGCTATCTGTATTACGTTTTCCTTGGAAAAGCGTAAGCAAATGATTTGGAACTGATTCTGACTGAAAATGTGAAGAACAACAACTAGATGGATATTGGGTAATGAGAGTGATGCATCAACAAACTCTCCTCGATATCCTCCAAAATCAGATAAAATATCAATTAGGGGGCTCAGCCTTACCCACTGTGGAATGATATGCAATGTTATGTCAAGAAGCAAGCTCCAATGAGCACCTGCACCAGAGCCTCCCTTTCCCCATCGCAATTAGAGGGTACCGCATCAGTTAACCCACATACATATTCAAGGCACGTCATGTAGCAGATACTCATCTTGGTGCAATGCTCTACAGCCTTGTGCGTGTATGTGGGGGGGATGTGTGTGTGTGTCAGAGCGTGTGAAGTAGAGTGAGAGGGTGGAGAGAGGAAAACGAGCACAACACCTTAAAATGACTTTTCAGTCAAAGTACCCAGAGGCCTCAGTGTTCTCCCAGAGAGAGAGGGGAGAGTGAGAGAGATGCAGAGAGGGGGGAGGGGGAGAGAGAGAGAGAGAGAGAGAGGGAGAGAGACAGAGAGAGAGAGACAGACAGAGAGGGGGGAGGGGGAGAGAACGAGAGAGAGAGAGACAGAGAGGGGGGAGGGGGAGAGAGGGGGGAGGGAGAGAGAGTGAGAGAGACAGAGAGGGGGAGGGGGAGAGAGTGAGAGAGAGAGGGGGAGGGGGAGAGAGAGAGAGAGAGAGGAGGGAGAGAGAGTGAGCGAGGGGGAGGGAGAGAGAAAGAGAGAGAGAGAGAGGGGGGAGGGAGAGAGAGAGAGAGCGAGAGAGACAGAGAGGGGGGAGGGGGAGAGAGACAGAGAGACAGAGAGACAGAGAGACCGAGAGACAGAGAGAGACAGAGAGGGGGGAGGGGGAGAGAGAGAGAGAGAGAGAGAGAGACACAGAGAGAGAGAGAGGCAGAGAGAGACAGAAAGACAGAGAGGGGGGAGGGGGAGAGAGAGAGAGAGAGAGAGAGAGAGAGAGAGAGAGAGAGAGAGAGAGAGAGAGAGAGAGAGAGAGAGAGAGAGAGAGAGAGAGAGAGAGAGAGAGAGAGAGACTGTATATATACATAATATGACATTTGAAATGTCTTTATTCTTTTGAAACTTCTGAGTGTAATGTTTACTGTTAATATTTATTGTTTATTTCACTTTTGTTTACTATCTACTTCACTTGCTTTGGCAATGTTAACACACGTTTCCCATGCCAATAAAGCCCTTAAATTGAAATTGAGAGAGAGAGAGAGAGAGAGAGAGAGAGAGAGAGAGAGAGAGAGAGAGAGAGAGAGAGAGATACTACCAAGGATTACTATTCCCAAACTATACAGCAAATGCTCTGGCAAACAAACAGAAACCTGAAAACACCATCCAACCTGGAACTGAGTTAGTAATGTTTAGTATGAAGCTATTTTTTACTTTCAAAAACCAAGAAGAAAAATACGTTACAATGATATATTTTACTTTAGAAGGACTGAATGCTAAGGCTACCAAGCTTGCTAGTTCAAAGAGATACAATTTCAATTAGCACTGACGTGTGAAGTGAGAGGTGTCAAAGCCCTTGAGCCCAACAATGGCAGGAGAGTCGCACAGTCTACCCCAACCAAATGGAGAGGCCTTAGAAGCCCCCCCCCCCCCTCCACTGTTCAGAGGTCATTAAAATACAGTACCCTCTGAATGTAAAAAACAACAAGACACGAAAAGAGTACAAAATTAAACTCCTTTTGGAGAATCAGGAGACACTTTTTGCTGATTTTTATAAAAATGGGAATATAAGCAACCTTATCTTCCACACAGACCATCCCCTGGCATGGCACAGTGCTATACTAGCACACTACCCCTCTGTTAAGAGGGGGGTTGTTAGCGATGGGTGGAAACTCAGGATACTGGACAACGAGGACTCTGAGTCATCTAATATTAATCTCTATAAATCTGGAACCGTTTTGGTTCAAGGCAACACCAAACAGTTCCAGTTGGATTTTCACCAAATCAAAGAAATAGCTCAGCAGGAGAAGCTCTCCCTTGAGAAAGATACCCCCACCCCGAGCGGGTCAGACCAGACTTCTTCATTAAATAACCCCACAGAGCAATCCCAAGCAGAAAGTCAACTTCCCAGCACAGAGTACTACTCCCTCATTGAAATGAAGGATACATTCACCCAGCTGGAGGTAAGGCAGGTGGAGCTGGAACAGCAGGTGAACACACTCCAGTCAGCACAGACCCAGACAACAGTCCAGCACAACAACAACCCCTTAACTAGACCTGGAGAGCTGGAGGTAGAGAGAGACATGTCTGCACTCTGGACTGTGGTGAGACAACATCAACAGGAGAAAGAGCAGGAGCATGAGAAGAACAGAGCACTAGAGGAGAGGATCAGAGTGCTGGAGGAGAAGGTGAGAATGATGACGGGTGACATAGAACAACCCATTAGAGAGCTGGCCACCCCCGCAGAGAAGCCAGCAGAACAGCCCACCTCAGATCCTGGCCAAAGTCTCGACACCGCAGCAGAACAGTCCACCCTAGACCCTGACCATAGCCTCGACATCACAGCCAGACAAACAAATGAAGAACCCCAAGCCCTGGGGACCCCAACACCTCTGAGCAACCCCCCAGTCAGACACCCTGATAGCCCTCATGACGACCCCCCCACACCCACTGAGGACATACACAAGCCACAGATTGTACTCCTTATGGACTCAAACGGGAAACACATACAAGAAAATAAACTTTTTCCAAAACACACAGTGTCTAAATTCTGGTGTCCAAACACCCAGCGCGCCCTAGACCTTCTGTCTGAGGACCGACTAGGATCACCCAGCCACATAAAAATACACACAGGCACAAACGACCTGAGAACACAGCAGGAAAGGGTGGCCACAGCACTCAAGGGAGTGATAGAAAAAGCTTATTCTACTTTCCCCAACGCACAAGTGGTTATCTCAACCCTGTTACCATGAAAATACTTCCACCCTGCTACCATACAGCGGGTAAACGCAAGTATTTCCAGTGACTGTGCATCAAAACCAAATGTCTACCTGGCCCACCACTCCACCCTGGACGTGAACAGCCTTTATGACCAGATCCACCTATACAAGGCAGCAGTGCCCACCTTCGCCCGGACCCTAAAGGATATCGCCCTCAACTGCAGACCCAACACCTCACACAGGAGCAACAGTACAACAGACACCCCGCCCAGACCAGCGAGACACACTCCCAGACCTTTGGTATAGAGCAGACCTAACTCACTCTATTAACTTAATCAAAACAGGAACATTTTACATTTGGTTAGAAATTCAAAAGGAAATGATCTCAACAGAGAAAAATGTCATCCTGTGTGCTACCAATATCCCCCCACTAGAATCCCTATACTTTAATAAAGTCAGCTTCTCCATCCTGGAGGGAGAAATCAATCATTTCCAGACCCAGGGACATGTACTAATCTATGGCGACCTAAATGCCAGAACTGGACAAGAACCTGACACCCTCAGCACACAGGGGGACAAACACCTACCTGGAGGTGACAGCATTCCCTCCCCCATGTGACCCCCTAGGCACAACTACGACAACATAACCAACAAAAACAGGTCACAACTCCTGCAGCTCTGTCACACACTGGGTATGTACATAGTCAATGGTAGGCTTCGAGGGGACTCCTATGGTAGGTACACCTATAGCGCATCTCTTGGCAGTAGTACTGTAGACTACTTTATCACTGACCTCAACCCAGAGTCTCTCAGAGCGTTTACAGTCAGCCCACTGACATTCCTATCAGACCACAGCAAAATTACAGTCTACTTGAACAGAGCAATACTCAATCATGAGGCATCAAAGCCAAAGGAACTGAATAATATTAAGTAATGCTATAGATGGAAGGAAAGTAGTGTTGAAACCTACCAAAAAACAATTAGGCAACAGCAAATTTAATCCATTCTAGACAACTTCCTGGACAAAACGTTCCACTGTAATAGTGAAGGTGTAAACTTGGCAGTAGAAAACCTAAACAGTATATTTGACCTCTCAACTTCCCTATCAAATCTAAAAATCTCTAACAGAAAACCGAAGAAAAGTAACAACAGTGATAAATGGTTTGATGAAGGATGCAAAAACCTAAGAAAGAAATTGAGAAACCTATCCAACTAAAAACATAGAGACCCAGAAAACCTGAGCCTACGCCTTCACTATGGTGAATCACTAAAACAATACAGAAATAAACTACGGAAAAAGAAGGAACAGCATGTCAGAAATCAGCTCAATGTAATTGAATAATCCATAGACTCTAATCACTTCTGGGAAAATTGGAAAACACTAAACAAACAACAACACGAAGAGCTATCTATCCAAAACGGAGATGTATGGGTAAACCCCTTCTCCAATCTTTTTGGCCCTATAACAGAGAACAAACAGCAAAAAAATATACATGATTAAATGCAAATCTTATAATCAACTGTTAAAACACTACCAGAACCCACTGGATTCTCCAATTACATTGAATGAACTGCAGGACAAAATACAAACCCTCCAACCCAAAAAGGCCTGTGGTGTTGATGGTATCCTCAATGAAATGATAAAATATAATTTTAATTACATTTCAATTAGCTATACTTAAACTCTTTAACATCATCCTTAGCTCTGGCATCTTGCCCAATATTTGGAACCAAGGACTGATCACCCCAATCCACAAAAGTGGAGACAAATATGACCCCAATAACTACCGTGGGATATGCATCAACAGCAACCTTGGGAAAATCCTCTGCATTATCATTAACAGCAGACTAGTTAATTTCCTCAGTGAAAACAATGTACTGAGCAAATGTCAAATTGGCTTTTTACCAAATTACCGTACGACAGACCATGTATTCACCCTGCACACCCTAATGTATGCACACATGACTGTAAGTTGCTTTGGATAAAAGTGTCTGTTAAATGGCATATTATTAATTGACAAACAAACAAACCAAAACAAAGGCAAAGTCTTCTCATACTTTGTTGATTTCAAAAAAGCTTTTGACTCAATTTGGCATGAGGGTCTGCTATACAAATTGATGGAAAGTGGGGTTGGGGGAAAAACATACGACATTATAAAATCCATGTACACAAACAACAAGTGTGCGGTTAAAATTGGCAAAAAACACACACATTTCTTTTCACAGGGCCGTGGGGTGAGACAGGGATGCAGTTTAAGCCCCAACCTCTTCAACATATATATCAACGAATTGGCGAGGGCACTAGAACAGTCTGCAGCACCCGGCCTCACCCTACTAGAATCTGAAGTCAAATGTCTATTGTTTGCTGATGATCTGGTGCTTCTGTCACCAACCAAGGAGGGCCTACAGCAGCACCTAGATCTTCTGCACAGATTCTGTCAGACATGGGCCCTGACAGTAAATCTCAGTAAGACAAAAATAATGGTGTTCCAAAAAAGGTCCAGTTGCCAGGACCACAAATACATTTACATTTACATTTACGTCATTTAGCAGACGCTCTTACCCAGAGCGACTTGCAAATTGGTGCATTCACCTTATAGCCAGTGGGATAACCACTTTACAATATGTTTTTTTGGGGGGGTGGGGTAAGGGGGGGTAGAAGGATTACTTTATCCTATCCCAGGTATTCCTTAAAGAGGTGGGGTTTCAAGTGTCTCCGGAAGGTGGTGAGTGACTCCGCTGTCCTGGTGTCATGAGGGAGCTTGTTCCACCATTGGGGTGCCAGAGCAGCAAACAGTTTTGACTGGGCTGAGCAGGAACTGTGCTTCCGCAGAGGTAGGGTGGCCAGCAGGCCAGAGGTGGATGAACACAATGCCCTCGTTTGGGTTATGGACTGATCAGAGCCTGAAGGTACAGAGGTGCCGTTCCCCTCACAGCTCCTTAGGCAAGCACCATGGTCTTGTAGCAGATGCGAGCTGGAGTGGAGTGTGCGGAGGAGCGGGGTGACGTTAGAGAACTTGGGAAGGTTGAACACCAGACGGGCTGTATCATTCTGGATGAGTTGTAGGGGTTTAATGGCACAGGCAGGGAGCCAAGCCAAAAGCGAGTTGCAGTAATTCAGACAGGAGAAGATTAGTTGTGTGTCGTCTGCGTAGCAATGATAGGAGAGGCTATGTGAGGATATGACAGAGCCAAGTGACTTGGTGTATAGCGAGAATAGGAGAGGGCCTAGAACTGAGACCTGGGGGACACCAGTGGTGAGAGCGTGTGGTGCGGAGACAGATTCTTGCCACGCCACTTGGTAGGAGCGACCTGTCAGGTAGGACGCCGGAAATGGTCTGGAGAAGAGAGGAGGGGATAGGGTCAAGTGGGCAGGTTGTTGGGCGGCCGGCCGTCACAAGTCGCAAGATTTCTAGTTCCGACAGTGTGAGCAGGACCAGCAGTGTCATTTGACATAAGAAACGAGGATCGGATGTCGTCAACCTTCTTTTCAAAATGGTTGACGAAGTCATCCACAGAGACGGAGGAGGGGGGGAGGGGGAGGAGGATTCAGCAGGGAGGAGAAGGTGGCAAAGAGCTTCCTAGGGTTAGAGGCAGAATTTAGAGTGGTAGAAAGTGGCTTTAGCAGCAGAAACAGAGGAAGAAAATGTAGAGAGGAGGGAGTGAAAAGATGCCAGGTCCGCAGGGAGTCTAGTTTTCCTCCATTTGCGCTCGGCTGCCCGGAGCCCTGTTCTGTGAGCTCGCAATGAGTCGTCAAGCCACGGAGCAGGAGGGGAGGACCGAGCCGGCCGGGAGGATAGGGGACATAGAGAGTCAAAGGATGCAGAAAGGGAGGAGAGGAGGGTTGAGGAGGCAGAATCAGGAGATTGGAGGGAGAAGGATTGAGCAGAGGGAAGAGATGATAGGATGGAAGAGGAGAGAGTAGAGAGAGAGAGCGAAGGTTGCGACGGCACATTACCATCTGAGTAGGGGCAGAGTGAGTAGTGTTGGAGGAGAGCGAGAGAGAAAAGGATACAAAGTAGTGGTCGGAGACATGGAGGGGAGTTGCAGTGAGATTAGTAGAAGAACAGCATCTAGTAAAGATGAGGTCAAGCGTATTGCCTGCATTGTGAGTAGGGGGAGACGGTGAGAGGGTGAGGTCAAAAGAGGAGAGGAGTGGAAAGAAGGAGGCAGAGAGAAAAGAGTCAAAGGTAGGGAGGTTAGAGTCACCCAGAACTGTGAGGGGTGAGCCATCCTCAGGAAAGGAACTTATCAAGGCGTCAAGCTCATTGATGAACTCTCCAAGGGAACCTGGAGGGCGATAAATGATAAGGATGTTAAGCTTGAATGGGCTAGTGACTGTGACAGCATGGAATTCAAATGAGGAGATAGACAGATGGGTCAGGGGAAAAAGAGAGAATGTCCACATGGGAGAGATGAGAATTCCTGTGCCACCACCCCGCTGACCAGATGCTCTCGGGGTATGAGAGAACACATGGTCAGACTAGGAGAGAGCAGTAGGAGTAGCAGTATTTTCAGTGGTAATCCATGTTTCCGTCAGCGCCAAGAACTCGAGGGACTGGAGGGTAGCATAGGCTGAGATGAACTCTGCCTTGTTGGCCGCAGAACGGCAGTTCCAGAGGCTGCCGGAGACCTGGAACTACACGTGAGTCATGCGTGCAGGGACCACCAGGTTAGAGTGGCAGCAGCCACGCGGTGTGAGGCATTTGCATAGCCTGTGCAGAGAGGAGAGAACAGGGATAAACAAACGCATAGTTGACAGGCTACAGAAAATGGCTACAATAATGCAAAGGAGATCACAATAAAATGAACTAAACATCTGGGAAAGCGAGAGAGCGGGGCCTCCCTCACTTACGTTTCACTGAAACACCCAAATATAACTCTCCCAACTTCCACCTCAGAAACTATAATGCAAGGTTGGTGACATTCCGTCCGAATTGGAAACAGTTTTCTCGTTTATAATTAATTACAGCTCAGACATAACAGCGATATGGAACGAAAATAAGCAATTGTGGGTATACTGATAAAAAAAACTTTTCTCGTTTTGCTGTCTCGTCAGGGTTCAACCTTCATATATACATATATTTAAGAGGACAGAGGAGCCTCTTAAAGAAGAAGTTACAGGTCTGTGAGAGCCAGAAATCTTGCTTGTTTGTAGGTGACCAAATACTTATTTTCCACCATAATTTTCAAATCAATTAATTAAAAATCCTTCAATGTGATTTTCTGGAGTTTTTTTCCCTCAATTTGTCTGTCATAGTTGACGTGTACCTATGATGAAAATTACAGGCCTGTCTCATCTTTTTAAGTGGGAGAACATGCACAATTGGTGGCTGACTAAATACTTTTTTCCCCCACTGTATACAGTCATTGGGTTCAACGTTTTCATTCAGAGCTAGCATCAGTCGGCTAGCTAGCATCATCAGCCAGCTTCCTCATCTGTTCGAACGAGTAACGTTAGGCTCCAAACAAACTACCACTAATGTATTTACATTTTGAGTGGGAGCTAGTTATTATGTTTTCTCAACGGGTAGCTAGCTAACTAGATTGAAAACATGGTAAATTCTGAAGCCCTTGCTGATGTGAATCTTATCAGGCTACTTTTTATTTCAGCCTGGTCTCATAGATTAGACGTAACATGGTAAACGAAAAACCGGGATGCTCAAATTAGTATGATATGTTATGTTTGGTATGGTTACATAAGAGGGAAGGTTACTTAAACCAAAAACGAAAGGAAGGGTGGTTGATCGGGCTTGACGGGTGGGCCTATAACGAATGTCTAGCATCCCAAAGGTTGCGTGTTAGAATCTCATCACAGACCACGTTTACATGCGCACAGTATTCCAGATAAGGTCTTATTCAGGATCAGATGTTTACATGCACCTTTGATATCCCGCTCATGAGTGTCCCTGTTTCCATGAATAAACAGAATATTCCTAATTTAAGTTCATATTATATTATATTATATTATAGTATGGAAGAAAAAAAATTATGCACTCAATAACTGTAAGTCGCTCTGGATAAGAGCGTCTGCTAAATGACTAAAATGTAAATGTAAATGTTGTAAACTACAGCAGTTCAATGTTTTCTACGAATAGACTAACTTAGTTTATTCAGCTAGCTAACTTGGTACAGTATTCTTCCGTGAAAATCGTCCAGGGCACCTAGTCATATGACGCCACAGCCAACTAGCATGCCAGCCTCCAACAACACGGTTTAGCACCAATACTCGGCCACAACAAACCACCAGTGTGTCAACACGCCAAGCAGATCATTCGTGTCCGTGTCTAACGTTGTGGGTTAGTCCCGGCAGCTTGAGCGAGTCCATCGTCAACTTATTCAGCCAGTTAGTTAGCTAGAATAGTTAGCATACTAGCTAGCCATTGCTTTCTGCCAACGAAAAAAAACCTCCTCCCACGGCACGAACACACAGAGAGAGCCAAGCTAACGTTAACTAGTCACCCATGTCCCGAATTCCCTTGAACGACTCTGGTTACCAGTATGTAAAAACAAAACACAAATGTAGGTTATAACTTACCCCTACCAGCTACTATTAGCTAGCCAAGTGCAAAGCTAGCCACTGAATCGACTCAGCCAGTTCGCGTCTGTTCGCTAGGTCGTTCCAGCTATTGTTTAGTAGCTATCCAGGTAGCAACAAGCTAGCTATATTTCGAGCACAGTAGCTACTAACTACCTAACGTTAACACTTCAGACAATGAGGTTAGAAAAACTGCTGAATGGTAGGCAGCTAGCTGGCGTAATTACAGGTACTCTCAAGCGTGAAACAACTATCCACAGTTGCTAATAGTTACCAGTAGCTACCCGCTAGCTAGTCCAGGTAGTGGGTTAGCTAGCCTCGTGCTTCACCGGGCTCAGCCGAATACAATACTTACCTACAATAATTACATACAATAACCTACGATGGAATACAAAAAACTATACATACCTCGGCCTAAACATCAGCGCCACAGGTAACTTCCACAAAGCTGTGAACGATCTGAGAGACAAGGCAAGAAGGGCCTTCTATGCCATTAAAAGGAACATAAAATTTGACATACCAATTAGGATCTGGCTAAAAATACTTGAATCAGTTATAGAACCCATTGCCCTTTATGGTTGTGAGGTCTGGGGTCCGCTCACCAACCAAGAATTCACAAAATGGGACAAACACCAAATTCAGACTCTGCATGCAGAATTCTGCAAAAACATCCTCTGTGTACAACGTAAAACACCAAATAATGCATGCAGATCAGAATTAGGCCAATACCCGCTAATTATCAAAATCCAGAAAAGAGCCGTTAAATTCTATAACCACTTAAAAGGAAGCGATTCCCAAACCTTCCATAACAAAGCCATCACCTACAGAGAGATGAACTTGGAGAAGAGTCCCCTAAGTAAGCTGGTCCTGGGGCTCTGTTCACAAACACAAACAGACCCCACAGAGCCCCAGGACAACAACAACAACAACACAATTAGAACCAACCAAATCATGAGAAAACAAAAAGAGAATTACTTGACACATTGGAAAGAACAAACAAAAAAACAGAGCAAACTAGAATGCTATTTGGCCCTAAACAGAGAGTACACAGTGGCAGAATACCTGACCATTGTGACTGACCAAAACTTAAGGAAAGCTTTGACTATGTACAGACTCAGTGAGCATAGCCTTGCTATTGAGAAAGGCCGCCGTAGGCAGACCTGGCTCTCAAGAGAAGACAGGCTATGTGCGCACTGCCCACAAAATGAGGTGGAAACTGAGCTGCACTTCCTAACCTCCTGCCAAATGTATGACCATATTAGAGACACATATTTCGTCAGATTACAGCGATCTACAAAGAATTCGAAAACAAACCCAATTTTGATAAACTCCCTTATCTACTGGGTGAAAAACCACAGTGTGCCATCACAGCTGCAAGATTTGTGACCTGTTGCCACAAGAAAAGGGCAACCAGTGAAGAACAAACACAATTTGTACTTTAACTATTTGCACATTGTTACAACACTATATATATATATATATATATATATACAGAATATGACATTTTTAAATGTCTTTATTCTTTTGGAACTTCTGAGTGTAATGTTTACTGTTACTATTTATTGTTTATTTCACTTTTGTTTACTATCTACTCCACTTGCTTTGGCAATGTTAACATACGTTTCCCATGAGAGAGAGAGAGAGAGAGAGAGAGAGAGAGAGAGAGAGAGAGAGAGAGAGAGAGTTGGTGTTCCCAGGCCAGGCCTATTAGAGATGCCACAGGCCTATGATGGGTGTCACCTCACTCTCCCTCCAACACAGACCCAGACCCTGCTAATGAAACTGGAGCGTCCGCTTGGCACAGCAAGGCCTTTGATATCATCTGGAGGAGCCTTTTACAATGGGTTGATGTTAATTGTGCCTAATAAATCCACCTGTTCCCCTCCACCTTCCCGTCCCTTCCACCACCACACTCTCAGTCAGTGGGCTGATCTTTGCCTGAAACCCCTTGGACGGCAGCCAGCCACGGAGCAGGGAGAGACGCAGTTTAATGAAAGAGCGCTGTGCACGGCGGAGCCACACACAAACGCATGCACACACACACACACACCACATTAATTATTTGTTTTATAAATATTCAATATCTCCAGCTCCTGGAGCAATTACAGATCCATATGACTGCTACAGATCTCCAGAAACAGTCAGCGTGAGTAATCAGGGCTTTCATTGGAACTTCTTTCACTAATACTTATTCTTCAGGAACTTGTTATTAATGCCCTCATTGGATGTACTACACTTTCATATCTGCTGCATGTAATAAGGGCCAGTTGATATATATATTGTTATTTTCTGTATTGTTCTGTGTGGAAGTCTAATCCTGATCATCCATGTCTGAGCATGGCCATGACAGACACTGGAGACCAGTCACGAGCCCTGTCTTCTCTTCTCACCCAATCTATCTGCTCCACAATAACATAACATCCAGTCCTTCCTGTCTGCAGCTCTCTACTTCCCCTCTCATCATTCAGCCTGAGCCCAGATAAAGGGTTTTACATGGGAGAGAAAAAGAGCCAAGAAGATGACAGAGACCCACTGCGATTAGAACATGTCTCTGATTCTAAATCAGAATAGAGCATGGGCAATTACAAGAGATAACAAAGTAGAAATAGTCAACATACTTATTTTTATTTGTTAGTAGAGTGGATATTGCAGATAATATAAGCACTGGGCACAGACGTCTAGTTTTGATTTACATTCGGTTGAGTTGTCAACTAACATGAATACAATGTGAAATCAGGTTGAGGTCTGGGCTTTGACTAGGCCACTCCAGAGACATTAAAATGTTTCCCCTTGAACCACTTGAGTGTTGCTTTAGCAGTATGCTTAGGGTCATTGTCCTGCTGGAAGGTGAACCTCCGTCCCAGTCTCAAATCTCTGGAAGACTGAAACAAGTTTCCCTCAAGAATTTCCCTGTATTTAGCGCCATCCATCATTCCTTCAATTCTGACCAGTTTCCAAGTCCCTGCCGATGAAAAACATCCCCACAGCATGATGCTGCCACCACCATGCTTCACTGTGGGGATGGTGTTCTCGGGGTGATGAGAGGTGTTGGGTTTGCGCCAGACATAGCGTTTGCCTTGATGGCCAAAAAGCTCAATTTTAGTCTCATCTGGCAAGAGTACCTTCTTCCATATGTTTGGGGAGCAATGGCTTCTTTCTGGCCACTCTTGCGTAAAGCGCAGCTCTGTAGAGTGTAAGGCTTAAAGTGGTCCTATGGACAGATACTCCAATCTCCACTGTGGAGCTTTGCAGCTCCTTCAGGGTTATCTTTGGTCTCTTTGTTGCCTCTCTGATTAATGCCCTCCTTGCCTGGTCCATGAGTTTTGGTGGGTGGCCCTCTCTTGGCAGGTTTGTTGTGGTGCCATATTCTTTCCATTTTTATAATAGATTTAATGGTGCTCCGTGGGATGTTCAAAGTTTCTGATATTTATTTATAACCCAACCCTGATCTGTACTTCTCCAAAACTTTTCCCTGACCTGTTTGGAGAGCTCATTGGTCTTCATGGTGCCGCTTACTTGGTGGTGCCCGTTGCTCAGTGGTGTTGCAGACTCTGGGGCCTTTCAGAACATGTGTATATATACTGAGATCATGTGACAGATCATGTGACACTTAGATTGCACACAGGTGGACTTTATTTAACTAATTATGTGACTTCTGAAGGTAACTGCACCAGATCTTATTTAGGGGCTTCATAGGAAAGGGGGTGAATACATATGTACATACCACTTTAACGTTCTTTATTTTTTAGAATTTTTTGAAACAAGTAATTTTTTTCATTTCACTTGGAAAAACGCCAAGGGGGTTGAATACTTTTGCAAGGCACTATATCACTGCCTCTGTCAAGGCTCATACACTCTGTCCCCTTTCCTGAATTAAACACAAAGGCATTGACAGTAGGGTGATGCTAGGTCACGACTGTTCTGCTCAGGGAGAGGGAGACCAGCGAGACAGCAGGGAGGCGGCAGGGACAGTCCAGGAGAGATGGCAGGGAGGCAGCAGGGACAGTCCAGGAGAGATGGCAGGGAGGCAGCAGGGACAGTCCAGGAGAGATGAGAAACAACAGACTCTCTCACCCACTCTGGCCTGGCAGTCAATCAGCACCTCAAGCGCACTGGCTTTCATGGTGTCTGAGACTGGAAGAGAGAGAGAGAAGGGGAAAAAGAGAGGGGGAGAGATGGGGATAGAGAGAGAGAGAGAGAGAGAGAGAGAGAGAGAGAGAGAGAGAGAGAGAGAGAGA